>NC_139036.1:3604200-3915496 GCF_964662115.1 Mustela nivalis
GCAGAAGGCGGCAGCATCTCCAGTCTTCCCCTGGCTCCCAGGCGCCCGACCCCCAACCCTTGCCCCCCACCCTCCCTCCCACGCTCCCACTCCCTAGAACCATCCCTCCCCGTTCCCAAAAAAAAATAAAATAGAATAAAATAAAACAAAGTAAAATAAAAAGTAAATCCCAGGGAAAAAAAAAAGCCACAGTTAGACCTTCCACTCATGCAAACCGGCAAAGAAAAAAGGTGGGGGGCACGTGGAAGGCAGGGGGCCCACAGGAGCGTCCCCCCACTTATCCCCCCAAAAGACCACCTTTGAGAAGAAAAAAAATGGGAAAAAATAAATGCTAAACCAAGGGACCTGGGGAGTTCTGATGGGGGCAGGGGGGCCCCAGGCCTTGCCTCAGGAGGGAGAGGAGGCCTGTGGCCCTGCATCCCTGCGTCGGGCTGCTCCTCGAGGGGGCCCTGACTTCTGGAATGTGTGTGGGAGAAGGTGGGGAGGGCAGGCGGCCCCCGCTGGGCTGTGTGTGCGTTGGGGGAGGGCAGGGGCTCCGGTCCTCAGGAGCACAGGCTCGGGACCAGGAGCCTGGCTCCCCCCCCTCAGACCCCAGGTTCCCGGGGTTCCGGAGCCCAGTTCTGGGGTGCAGGGATACATGCAGGGGAGTGTCCCCCCTCCAGGGCTGGATCCAGTTAGAAAGGAAATAAATAAGAAGGGACGGGAGGGAGGCTAGGGGGCGTGAAGGGCTTGGGCAATTCAGTCCAGACCAAAGGGCCCGCGGGAGGGAGGCGGGGCGAGTCCAGGCCATGCCAGGGCCGGAGTCAGAGTCTCTCTCGGGCCGGGACCCAGATGTAGGGGCCTGAGAGGTCCTCGATGACACGCTTCACCTTGTGGTAGATCTCCTCAAAGCTGTCGCCCTCCACGATGGCTGGGGGCAGGGGAGGGGAGCAGGCAGTGAGGCTGGACACCGAGCAAGGGAGCAAGGGTCCCCGCCCACAGGGGTCCCCTTCCCAGTGCCGGGTGGCCACGGCCTAACCTGAGAAGCACTCTGTGAACTCCTGCTCCAGCTTGGTGGCTCTGTCGAAGGCTTTGCGGGCTTGCTCCTCCGTGATGCGCTTATTGATCTCCCTGCGGACAGCCAGAGGCGGTGCCTGAGCGGCCGCCACCGCCTCTTGCCACCGTCCAGGGCCCCACACGCACGGCTCTCTTCTCATCCGGAGCCCACTGCCAGAGATGCAGCTCCCGACGACCCCTGGGGCCACAACGGCCACCCCCGGGGCCCCCCACGACCCATCCCCGCCTGGTGGGGCCGCTCCCGGGACCTCTCAGAGCCTCTTCCCTCCTGCCTTCGGCCCCGGGGAAGGCTCTCAGACCCCTGCTCCCCGAAGACCCAAAGGCTGGCTCGGCCCACCAGGGGTCTGCCCTGGGGGATGCTGGGAGCTGTAGTCCTGGCCAGGCCCAGGTGGGAGAGGAAAGGAAAGGCCTGGGACTCCCTGCGTGCTCTGGGCTCCAGCTCCCGGGGCAGTCCCCCTGCAGGGCTGCCAGAGCTGCTGTCCCGGGTGCAGAGGGAAGAGCTCAGCAGAGGCCCTCTGAGGCCCAGGGCCTCGGGTTGGGGGCTGAGGGGAGGCCCCCTGGGACCATACTCACAGCACATTCTCCAGGGAGCGGGGGCGGATGAAGATGGCGATAGGGTGCAGGTGGGCCGCCTGCAGCCGCCGCACGGCATTGGCCGAGACGTCGAGGATGCAGTGCTTCCCCTGGGGGCGGGCAGGGTGGGCAGAGGGGGGCCGGCAGGGGGCGGGCAAGGACAGACAGAGGTGCCGGGACAGGACACAGGACACGGGACGTGGAAAGGTGGGGGATGGGAGGTTGGCCAAAGGGGCAGTGATGTGGATGTGAAAAGATAGGTGAGCAGGGAGTCAAGGTGGGAAGGGGTTACGGACAGACAGAGTGAAAGACAGAGAGAAAAAGGAAGGGACAGAGAGAGAGTGAGGGGAGAAGCCAGCACAGGAGGAGGGGGTTGGAGGGAACGAGAGAGGAGTGAGGGACAAGGCACAAATGGGGGGGGGGGCAGAAGATGGGGCAGAGCAAGGCCAGAGGGGTGGCCGGGAGCAGGGTGGCGTGTGGAGGGCAGGGACAGGAGAAAGCAAGGGGAAAGGAGAGAGGAAGTAGGATGGATGGGCAGACAGGACAGACAGATGGAAGAAACAAGGAGAGACAGGTGGGAGGGAGGAGAGGCAGATGGAGAAAGGAGCCATGGAGGGACAGAGGGCAGGGTGAGGGGCAGTGCGGGGGGAAAGGAGGAGGCAGAGGAGCAGGAGAAGGGGGTGCAGACCCCAGGAACAGGCCAGGGCAAAGGGCCACAGGGAAGCAGGACAGAAGGAGGGACCAAGTTGGGGAGGCCAAGCCACCAAGGGCAAGGCCGGAGGGAGAGAGGCAAAATGGGGCAAGGAGGAGGGAAGGGGAGGAGAGGGGACAGATGGTGGCAAGGAGTTTGGGGTCAGGAAGCAAGCGAGGGAGGGAGGCAGGGGGAGCAGGCAGTCAGACAGAGTTGCCCAAGAGGAGAAGGAGGTGGAGGAGGGAGTGGAGACCCAGTGGGGAAAGAGACAGAGAAAGAGAGTTAGAGAGAGCTGGGGGAGGCCATGGGGTAGGGAGAGGGGAGAAGGAAGAGGCTGGGTGCCCGCGGGTCCTACCTGCTCGGCCACCTCCCGCACGGACTGGACGCTCGTCCCGTAGAGATGGCTGTTGTACTGGCCGGCCTCGATGAATTTGTGCGCCTGGATGTCCTTCTCCATTTTCTCCCGGGAGGACACGAAGTGGTAGTCCCGGCCATCTATCTCATACTCCCGCTTGGGCCGCGTGGTATCTGCCAGGAAGTCACGCCACCCCCCAAAGATCTAACCATCCCTCCAGCCTCAAGCCTGCCAGCATCCACCACCACAGCGCCAGCTTGGGGGCTGCTGGGGAGACCATGACTGCGGGGTCAGGGAGGGTAGCACCACCGCCCCCAGCCCCCGCCGGCCCCCTGCCCGGGTCCCCGACCTGGAACGCGGCTGAGAAGCACCCCTGCTCTGAGAACCCTGCGTCCTCCTGCAGCCCAACCTGTCCTCCTGCACCCCAACCTCCGCTGACCGCTCTGTCAGAGGCCCCACCCCACAGCCCCTGGGCCCCGCCCTCACCACCCTGCCCCGCCCCAGGGCCCACCGCACTCACGGGGTACACAGGATCCAAACTTGTCGGGGAACTCCGAGAGCAGGTCATCATTGGCTCGGTCCTTGGTGGGCCCAAGGATGATGATGGGGCGAGCGTAGTGCACTGAGGACAGAGAGCCAGCTGAGGCGGACTGCGGGGCAGGGAGCAGCGGGGGGCCAGGGCCGGAGACCGGGGACCAGGGACCGGGGCCAGGGCTGGGGCCTTACCTTCCATCTGCGTCACCGTCTCGTAGCTCAGAACGGAGTCTTCTCGACCTAGTGGGAGGCAGGGCATCTGGGAGGGGCTCTCAGACAGCATACTCGGGGCCCTGTATCACCTTCCCGAGGATATGGAGAGCTCAGGGCTCCCTCACCCGGCCGGCCCAGCTGACCCTACCTACCCTGTGATCCAGAGCTGGAGCCCCAATCCTGTGAAGAGAGAGCAGGCCACGTGGTTGGTGGAATGCCCCCGGCCATGAGGCTCCCCCTCTCCTCCCTCCAAGCTTATTGCCCCCACCTACCTTGGCCTTTAACCTTGACCACTCCCGCCGTTCAACCCTGTGGGGGACATGGAGGATGGGAGGGTAGGGAGATGGCCAGCATGGGGCCCTGCTCCAAAGGCTCGCAGGAGGGACAGTGCCCAGCAGACGGACCTCCAAGGAGTCAGAGGGCAGGCCCAGGCCCTCCCCGCTGCCCCCCAAGCCCCACCCCAGGGGCCGCTGGGACCTGAGCTCCTGCAGCAGGAAGCCTACAGGCCCCAGGAGCCTCACCGCCGTTTGCTGGGGATGAAGCCGATGTCATCGGTCTCGCTGTCGGAGTGGACCCGCCGCGCCTGCCACCACTCCTCGTCGCTGGCGTCAATCACATGCAGCACGTCCCCGAAACGGAAGCTCAGGGCCTGGCTCAGGAAGCCACAGTCCTTGGTTTTGTCATAGTCAAACAGGGCCCTGGAGGGTGGGCAGCCAGTGGTCAGAGATGGGCGGAGGCCCCGGCGCCCCGAGACCCTGCCAGGGCCCCCAGACCAGGGCTCTGCATCAGAGCCCAGTGGCCAACAGCCCTCCCACCAGGGTCGCGGACTGCGGGGAACCCACGGTGTGTGGACCGCGGTCTGCAGCGCCCATGCAGAGTACAGCCACAGGGGTGAGAAAGAAAAAGACCAAATTCCGGCCAGAACAAGGAAAGGAAGGACCACCAAGGCAGCTGCGGGACTGAAGAGGAGACAGTCTGGCACCCCCGGGAGCCAGTGCGGACCGAGCCAGGGAGCCCCTGAAGTCCAGCAGGGAGAGAATGGCCAAGCCAGACCCGCCTGGAGGCAGGAGCCGAGTGCACAGTTAGCGGCACCCGTCAGCGAACGAGGAACACGGATTCAACAAGACCACGGGGAGTCCAGTTCGGGACGTGCTAAATGTGAAGTGCCCGTGGGACATCCCAGGGGACATGTCCAGAAAGCAGATGGCCAGAAATGCAGGTCTGAACCTGCGGGAGAAGGTCAGGCCAGAGTGGACCGTGCTGAGGACAGCTATAGCCTCGGCAGGGAGCGGGGAGGCCATGGGAGCCGTAGGACAGGAGCCGAGGGCAGGGAGGGCCGGGGGCGAGGAGCCACAGTGCCCATGGTAGTCCACACAGCCTCAAGGCCCCTCTCCGCCAGCCAGTGACCTCTGCATTGCTGGACTGCGGAGGTTCCAGGCAAAGGGCCAGGGTGACCGGGCCAGAAGGCATGAGGGGTACTCAGTATGGAGGGAGCCAGAGGCAAGCAGGGGTTGAGGGGGAAGAGCAGAGAACCAGGAGGGGCAGAGTCCAGGGAAACGTCCGACCTGATGTAGAAACCCCGTTTGGGGTTGCTCCGCAAGGAGGCGGTCCCCGAGCCCAGGCTGCTGTTCATGAGCTGCTCCCGAAGATCGTGGATCTTGGCCTCGAATCGACTGTACTCTGGGGAAGGACAAGAAGGTTCCTGAGCTCTGGCCCCGCCCCACTGCCACCGAAGCGGCCGGCTGAGGGGATGCTGTTCCCAGGACCATCCTTGCCCACACGGTGGGGAGCTGCATGCCTGGTACCTTCTGGTTTATACTGAGCGATGATGGTGACCGTCTGCCCCGCGTTCTTCAAGGCGATGGCCGCCTGCTCGTGGCTGGCACTGCGGAGGTCGACGCCGTTCACCTAGGGAGAGGGGAGCGGCTGAGCGGCCACAGCTGGGGGCTCGGCTCCGGCCCTAGGCGGGGAAGGGCACAGGGCCGGCCTTCCCTCACCGAGAGGATCTGGTCCCCCTTCCGCAGTTCCCCGCTGAGGTCTGCGGGACCGCCTGCCAGGATGAAGGAGATGAAGATGCCCTCGCCGTCCTCGCCGCCCACGATGTTGAAACCCAGGCCCGTGGAGCCCCGGTGGATGACGATCCGTCTCGGGTCCCGGGGCACGTCCTCCTCCCCAAGCAGGTCCTTGGCCACTGGGGAGTAGCGCCGAGGGGAAGTTGGGGTCATGGCCGTGGGGTAGTCGGTACCCAGGTAACTGCTGTGACTGATCTCGTTGTCCAGGTGCTGGGAATAGGCTAGAAGAAGACGTGGGAGGAGGCGTGGGACCGAGCTTCGGGATGGGCGGCGCCCACCAGCCCACCTTCTCCCTCAGGAACCAGGGGAGCAGACTCAGAGGGAGGAGATAGGATTTCGCCAGGGCCCAGGCGGGGGGAAGGGGGCGTCCCATCCCAGCAATGCTGGAGGACAGGAATTCACGGGGGCTGGTTCTCCCAGGGGGTCGTCTGTTTGAGGGTTACATGTCCTGGGTGTGCCCAGGGTGGTCAGGTCAAGGGGACCATGAATACCAGGCCTTGGGGGCTTTCTTTCAGGTTCTGTTTCTCAAATCTCTTAATCTATAAAATCCCTCTCTCTCTCTCTCTCTCTCTCCCTTTTTTTCCTTCTCTTGGCCATCATTGGTTGGGAAAACTAGGTCATTTGTCTAATAGAATTTCCCACTTTGTATTAGGCAGATTCTAATGGGGAAATCACGGCTGGCATCTTTGATGGTGTTAACATATGCCTGTTTCTCCTGTAAGCTGGTGATTTGTTCTAGAGACTTCGACAGACTCTAGTTCCATTTTTCCTGGCACAAACACTTCGTAGGCGACACGGTAGGAAAAAAACAGCTATGCGGCGGGAGGCAAAACTATCTGGTCGTCTTAGGTGAGACTAACTGGCAAGTTCAAGGTGTGGCCAGCTGACCCCCTCATTATTATCTCCCCGGCAGCCTTTCACCCAGGAGCTTGAGTGGCCACTGAGGGCCACTGCCTGGTTCTGTTTTTTTGCTGGGGACAGCAAAATAGGATATTCTATTTTTTTTTTTTTCGGAGGAAGGAGCACTTATCAGGAGGAATTATGCTACTAAAAAGAACCTTCCCTGGGCTGCCTGGCTGGCTCAGTCGGCAGAGCGTGCAACTCCTGATCTAGGGGTTGTCAGTTTGAGCCCCACATTGTGTGTAGAGCCTAGTAAAAAATAAATAAATAAAAATTTTAAAAATGGGACGTCTGGTGGCTCAGATGGTGAAGCATCTGCCTTCGGCTCATGTCACGATCTCCATGGTCCTGGGATGGAGCCCCACACTGGGCTCCCTGCTCAGCAGGGAGCCTGCTTTTCTCTCTCTCCAATAAATAAAAATCTAAAAAATGATAGTAATAAAAATAAAAAGCATTTTGCCATTATCAACTGTTTAGTAATTCTGAGATGTGGTTTGTCCAAGAAAGCGAGTAGACACGCTTCCCTCTCTCCCTGCATTTGCCAGGTGTCCTAATGGAGGGGCCCCCAGCACGCTCCAAGGGTGCCCAATTACTCTCAAGCAACATTATAATCTCACAGACTTTCATATAGTGAATGAGTTCTGACTGACTCACCAGAAGGAGCCCCTCCTGGGTCTTTAACCCAGCAATCTTGGCTCTCTCCATTGCTTTCTAGGCCAAGACTGAGAACTGGCCCCTTCTCCAAGGAGCCTGGGTCCCTCTTGGTAGGATAACTACCATTCATTGCGTTAAGGAAAACATCTGTGTTCCTAGTTTACTACACTTTCACGTGAAAACAGAAGCTGAATTTGCTCCGTCTTTTCCCAGCGTCTAGCTGAAACAATTTTATGATGTTAGTCCTTCGATTATTGAATACAACGAATCGTATTAAAAAGTTTCCCAATACATGGGGTGCCTAGGTGGCTCAGTGGGTTAAAACCTCTGCCTCCGGCTCGGGTCATGATCCCAGGGTCCTGGGATTGAGCCCTGCAGCATCAAGCTCTCTGCTCCGGGGGGAGCCTGCTTCCCTTCCTCTCTCTCTGCCTGCCTCTCTGCCTACTTGTGATCTCTGTCTGTCAAATAAATAAATAAAATCTTTTAAAAAAAAAGTTTCCCAATACAAAACCACCTTAAGTTTTTCTGGAACAAATCCCACTTTGAGACAATGTTATTCCCCCAACCTGCTGCTGTTTGGTCTATGACTGTGTCCCTAAAACTTCCACGTCTCTCTTCAGAAGGAACATGGGGCCTATGTTTTCCTTCTCTGATGTTACCTTTGTGACCATCTGAAATGCCCTCATATGATGAAACGTGAACTTTATCTTTTTTCTTGCTCAGAAGGAACATAAGAATTATCTATTTCCTGAAAATTTGAAAAAAATGAGCCACAAAACTGTCTGGGCCTTGTGCCTCCTGGGCAAGAGACCACGGACGATCTTTTCTAGGTCCTCTGAGGTGACTGGTCTTTCCATCTATGCTCCAACCACAGAACAAGAGAGAGAGTTTCTATCTGGTGGTCACCGGGATGTCCCGGGGGTCACTGGGATGGGCCATGGGGAGCTGTGAGGGGTGGAGGGTGCTCACAGGTCGTGATGTCTGGGGGAGCATAGCTGTCACTCAGGTAGGCGTTGCTGGGCTTGGCCACCTTCAGGTAGACCACATCATATGTGTTCTTCAGGGCTGCCACGGCATCCTCGTGCATGACATCCTCCAGCCCCACGCTGTTGACCTGGGGCCAAGGACAGAGAGCTCAGACAGAGCCGGAAACAGCCCCGAGATAGCCGCACCGTGGGAATGGTGGTACGGAAGGCGGGGCCTGCCCAGTCAGGGAGGCGAGCCCCAGGTGCCGGCTGGCAGAGGGATGGAGGTCCTCACCGCTAGAATCTTGTCCCCGATCTGCAACCTCCCGTCCTTGTGGGCGGCACCCCCTTCGATGATCTTCGTCACGTAGATGCTGTTATCTCCGGGGATATGCTGGTTCCCTACACCCCCTGCGATGCTGAAGCCAAGACCTGGGTGGCGGGCAGGGCAGAGGTGGGCGCTCTGGGCCGGGGGCCGGGGAGCAGGCCTGGGGGCGGGGGTTCCAGCTGGGGTGGGGGCGGGGAGATGAGCCTGGATTACTACCTTTAGGGCCTTTGATGAGCTTGATCTCCACGAGCTTCTCCGCCGGGGGCTTCCGGCGCATGACATAGAGGCGGACAATGGAGCCTGCCTCCTTGAGGGCCTCCACCGCAGCCGAGTGGGTCACCTCCCGCACATCCACTTCATTTACGAACAAGATGCTGTCGTTGACCCTGAGGGCGGCAAAGTGGGCCTGAGCCAGGGGCTTTGTGCTGCCCCAGCCCTCCCTTTCCAGGGAACCAGCACCCTAACCCCTGTATCCCCTCCCCACCTGAGGCGGCCATCCTGGGCCGCAGCCCCGCCAGGAATGATCTTGGTGATGAAGATGGATGGGTCGTCTCCAATGTGCGGGTTGTCAGTGCCACCTGCGATGCTGAAGCCCAGACCTGAGTTGCCCTGGGCAGGATGAGGGGAAGAGCGTCAGCCCTCCGCCCTGCCCGCTCCAGGCAGGGTGACTGGGGGCAGGGGCGCACACAGGGGTTGGGGAGCTGTGACCAGAGCAGGAAGGGACAAGGCTAAGACATGGCACCCACTACACACAGGCACAGAGTCAAGCACCGACAGGGAAGCGGGGGGAGGGGACCTCGGAGCGGGGAGCCTGCTCACCCTTTCCAATGTGATCTCCTCGTATTCCATCTCCCCCTCTGTCCCGTTCACCTGCAACTCCAGCACGGACCAGAAACACAACAACAGTGAGACAGACATCCCTGCCTGAGAGCCCGCCCCCACCCTGCGCTGGGACCCAGGCCTTCCCTCTCTCCCTCCTTCCTTCTGCAAGGGCCCCAAAATCTAAACAACTCACATATCCCGGGGCTTCTAGGGTGTCTGTGTTGACAATCACAGGAGGAGAATTGGCCTGTGAGGGGGAAGGAGATGACAAGCTGCCTGAGCCTTGGCTCAAGAGGAAGCCCTTCGTCCTCGGGGTGGGGGTGGGGGTGGGGGGTCCCCACCAGCCTGGCTACCCCTTCAGCCTCTTAACCAAGCCTGCTCTCAAACCCCTCAAGGACCCAGCTCAGTCTCTACCACAGACACACACGCACCTGGGCCAGGCGCTCGCTATGCCCAGCCCAGGCCCCCTGCACGTGGAAGGAGGTGTCTGAGAAAGCGGGAAGGGAGGGAGAGACAGCCAGATGGGGGAGCAGCAGATGGTAAAGAGTGGGGGGGGGGGGCAGGCAAAGGGGGGAGCTTCTCACCGGATGTAACACCTCAGGCTGCCACTGCCTTATGTGCTACACACACCCCAGTGCTTCCATGTCCACCGGGTCCTGCCCCCCCCACCCCCGCTCCAGCCCCCCACCCAGTCCCTGTCGGCCTAGATACACCCAGAAACCTTGAGAACCCTCCCTCGGATCTGCCCCTCACCTTCACACACATCTGCCCTAAATCCTGGGTGCCCAAAATCCGGGGTTCCCCTAGCTGCAGGCCCCTCCCTCCTTCTCCCCCATCCGCCAGCCAATCCGCCCCTTCCTCTGAGGACTCTGTTGCCTAGCAACGGTATCTAAGCCCAGCCAAGGCCTGGGGAGACCCACCTCCAGAAGGCCCTGTCACCAGGACAACGGGAGGGGGGAGATGGGCGTGGCCTAGGGGCAACCAGAGTCCCCAGGGCAGAAGGGATCCACTAGCCCCGCCTCTCCTGCCCTGGGCCCCGCCCCCCAGGAGCCCGGCCAGAGCAGTCCGGGCTGAGGAGGTTTGTGGGCGCAGCGCATCCTGAACAGCCCCTTCGGCCCTCCGGTACGCCCCTCACCCTACGCAGAGTGCACAGCACGTCAGGAAGGGGGAGTGGTGAGAGACATCCGGGTCCTATCTCTCAGCTACTCCCCTCCCTTCATTCAGGAAAGGGTTAAAGTGGGGCGTGCCCCAGTCCTGACGTCAGTCGCCTCCACAACGCAGCAGGGTCTCTAGGCTCTGGGGCGGGGCCAGCTTCGGCTGGTCCTAGGGGCTTCCCCAATTGCCAGGGCAACCGCAGCCCCGTCTCCATGGCAATGGGGGAGGCGGCCAAGCGCTTCCTTCCGGGGTCCCCAACCTGTCTCCTCCTTAAACCAATATTTATTTGGAGCCTACCAAGCCAAGGCGCTCGTCCCGGATTCCCCAGACTCTTCCATCCTCCCCTCCTCTCTCCCACCGCGATCACCACACACTGCTTCTCAAGCTCCGTCACAGATCTCAATTCGCACCCCTCCATCTACTAACGCCACCAACCTCCGACCCTTCCAATCTCAGCAAACACTGTTATCCAACCAATGGCCACTGACTGCCAAATCTCATTCCACACGGTCGTTCTCCATCCCACCGCCCATCCTCAATCCCCCGCCCATCACTAGCCTAGAGCCTCCTTCCCCAGAAGCCTCCTCCTCAGCTACCTTCATCTGCCTCCCACCCCTCTCTCTACAGCATCCCACACCCTCTCTCTGTATCCCTGTCCCACCCTGCAGTTTCCACCTTCCAAAGCAGCCCTTGTCCTCTGCCCACTTTCAGTCCCTATCTCTGCTCCAGCCCCATTCCCCCTCAGTGTCCATCCTAAGTTCTGACTCCCTGGAGAGATAAGCACCACTCTCCCTCATCCCAGCTTCAAACCCTCCAGATTGTCCCCAAATCACAGTCCTTCATTCTCAACTCCCTCTGCAAACCAAGGCTTCTCCTGTCCCCCAGCTCGGGCCTGGATCCCAAAAGATACCCAGCTGGCTCAGGGCCTCCAGTCGCTTCCCTTGCTTCCTGAGTCCTGATCCCAACACCCACTAGCCTGAGCCCACTACCACCTGGCACACCTCCCTCTCCTACGCCCCTCCCCAGGGACGTCATGGTCCCATCCCACAAAGAGCATGTCCGGTTGGCCTTCCTTGACTCCCTGGCTCACAGCACATTCCACGCTGTCTTCTCTCCTCCAGGGCCTTCCTTCTGGCCCCTTCCATCAGCTCTTTCTGGGCCCTGACTTCATAGCCTTGCCCTGTCCAACCCCTGCCCCCAAGGCCTCTGACCCTTTCATGGTCTCCCCATTCTGCTCCAGGCCACAGAATGGTTTCTCTTCCCTCAGAACTCCTCCTCACCCCAGAACCTTCAGCCGCCCCCTCCCTGCCTCCTCATTCCCAGGCTCAGAAAACCTCCTCTGGGTCTCCTCTGGTGAAATGTCAGCAGCCTCCCCCTCCCCCGGGCATCCCACAGGATTCTGGAATCCCACCTCTGCCCCCATAGCCCGCCTGATGTCTCCCTTCCTCCCCATCCTGTGCCCCCACGGGAGGAGACTGAAGGGGAAGCAGCAGCAGAGTGGGCTGGAGAAGGGAAGGTCCCAGAAACAGGGTCTCCCCAGGGACCAGAGAGGGAAAACATAATGTGAGTATAGGGGAGGAGGAGATGGGGAAGGAAACAGGTGGTGGCGAGCAATAACGGGGGACAGGAGGGACCCGAAAAGGGAAAGCGCGGTGGGGTAAGGATGAGAGAGAGGGGTGGCTGGGACAGGAAGAAGGACCAGGGAAGGGCAACTGGGAGAGGGAGAACTAGCAGCCTGAGCAGGAGGACTGAGCAGCGCGGAGGGCCTGAGCTGGGGCTCGGGGAGGGAGCAGGAGAGTGCGTGGGAGGAAGAGAGAGAAAGCATCCAGAGAAGCAGCAGCCAGCCAGCCAGTCAGCCAGCGGGAGGGAAAGGCAGGGAGGAGGGGAGCAGAGGCTGGGGCCAGACCAAAGCAGAAAGGCCCCACGACTGGGGGCCTCCGACCAGACAGATGGAAAGGGCTGTAGACTCGGGGACACGGAGAGCTAGGCCCAGAAGCCGGAAGTGGGGGGAGGAGGCGGACGAGGGACTAGAGCAAATGAGGGCAGCAGAAGCTGGGAACAGAGCTCAGGCCGCAGAAAACGGAAATGGAGATGAGAGTGTGAAGGAATGCAGAGGGCCTGGGGTGGGGGGCATCCTGGGGGTGCACCCATCTCGGCACACGCATGCGTGCACACACTCAGGCACACGTACCCTGGCTGTAAGCTCTACGCCCACTCCCACTGGTCTGGCCTGTTTTTCCTGGGTGGGAACAAGGTGTCTCCGGGGGGACCCCCCAAGGGCCCCCTCCCCAGGCCCCAGGAGCCCAAGCCTCAGGCGCCCCATCCCAGCCTCCTCCCAGCTACAGCTCTCGCCCTACCGGCCCTTGGGGGTGCTGGCGCTCCGAGGCTCCGAGGGCCGCACTGGGGAGGATGCCGCCTGAGTCTCCTACCTTGAGGGGAGTGAGGTGGGCGTGGCCCACGACCCCTTGGACGGCCTCGAGGTGGGACAAGTTCCTCTCCGCCACGTGCATCAGCTCGGGGGCGTTTACCTGGTTGGGGAGGTGGGCCGGGCTGTGCTCCAGAGGGGGCGTGTCTTCATCTTGGTAGCGGTATTTCTGGGGATGGGGATGGAGGCGTCACGGGGACGGCCCAGGACCTCCAGCTCCAGGCTGCCCGCCAGGCCGCCTCCTCTGCCCCCACCCCCGCCAGTGCAGTGTGGAAGGCCCCAGGGCCTGACCAGTTCCTCCCCCTCCCTCTCCTCCAGCCCCATTGGCTCCCCACTCGCCACCCTCCCCCAGCCCCTCTCCTGCTAGGACGCCACCGCTCTCCTCCGTGGGCCCCAAATCCCAGTCCCTCTCCCCAACGCCCCCCTGCACATCCCCCATGTCCCAGGCGCACCCCCACTGCCCGCCCCGCCTTCCACCTGGCACACCCCACTTCCGGCCTCCTTTTCTCCAGCCCCACCCAGGCCTTCAGGTTCAGCAGGGCCTCTGACACTCTGTACCCCCAATTACAACGCCCATCCCCAACTTCTCAGCTTCCCGAGACATCTTCACCCCACTCTTCCCATCTGTAAGCTCCCTCCTCCATACTCAAGCTCCAGCACCCTCCCCCCTACCCCATCTCACTCCCACCCCACCCTCCGGAGCCTCAGTCTCCCCACTGCAGCCTCTACCCCAGGAGTGACTGGCTCTCCAGCACTGGCAGGCCAGAGGCAGGGACTGCAGTCAGGCCCTTGGACTAGCAGGTACTTGGCATCAGCCCCTCAGGCAGGACAAAGCTAAACTCATCCAGCTCATCTTCCACTGGCCCCACTGGTTCCCAAGTAGTCCGCAAAGGGGCCCCCAGGCGTCTGGCCCCATCCCTACAAAGGCCCACAGTCCAGCCAGCTAATCGGATATACTAGAAGGGGATGGAGAAGGCAGGGGGAGGAACAGAGGTAGTAGGGCTCAGGAGGGGGGCAGGGATGGGTGTCGTTCCAGGTTGGCTGACTGGGGAATGGGGTAGAGCACTGAGTCTCAGAATCCATTCCTAGTCTCCCTGGCTTTTAGGGGTGCGAGACTCAACATGACCCCTGACTCCCTTCCCAACTAACCACCAGTCATCTCATCTGACTCCCACGCTAGCTTAACAAGGATGCCAGTAAATGAGATTAACTGGGGCCCAGAGAGAGAGGAAAAGGACAGCCAGATACAGCAGCTACAGCAGCGAAGGGCGGCAACCCTGCCTGGGTCTTCCCATACCGGCCTTGGTCCTCACACTATCCCCCTCCTCAAGAGCCAGCCCCCACAGAAGCAGACCCTCCCGAAACTCCAAGCTCAGGGAAGGAGGGGGAGGGTACCACAGGCAGGGTTCCCCCAGAGGCAGGAGAAGACAGAAGACACCCCCCATACACACACACACACACACCCCCCCCACCTGATACACAAGTAAAAGAAGGCAGAAATCCCCTCTCAAGAAAAACATCCGAAAAGCTGAGCACCCCAGCCCTGAGAGGACAACAGTTACAAGATCCAACTAGAGGAAGCTTATCAAGATCAATGCCTGATGCTCAAGCAAGATTCTGAAAATGAAAATTCGGAGGATGTAACCCAAGTTCAACCATAGCTTGGGTGGGGGGCGCAGCAGAACAGGTTTGGGACTTGCAGCCAGCCACAAGAAGGCTCTCCCACCCAGGACAGAGAGGTGAGAGACGAGAAGTTCCCCTAAGAAGGAAAACAGGGGCTCATCAGGATACACTCCGTTTTCTGGGCCACAGACTTGGAAAGAGAATCCTGAGCTCCAGATTTCAAGACCAGCCTTTGGGCGCAAAAAGTAGAGAAGGAGGAAAAGTGAAGGGTCAGGGAGAGTAAACTGAAAAGCGCTCCCCACCCACCCAGAGGCTGGGCCATCTTGGATAACAGAACCCCACGACCTGAAGGAGGGTGTTCACTGCACACCCTTAAATGGTGGTCTGCAGCCTGAATAGTGCCCCAGAACTGAGGGTCCAGGGGAAAGGGGAGGAAGCAGCTCCCCTCTGTACTTCCCAGGAGTCCCATAACCTTCCTGGTGGGGGTGTGGGGTGTGGGGGGGGGGGAGAGCGCAGCTTCTAGTTTCTCCAAGTCTGGGGAGGGTTCAAACCCCCTGCCCTTCCACTTTCAGCCCACCTCACAGAGAAAAATCCCTGAATCTGATGAAGAAATGTCAGGGTGCACATATAGCATATGGGATGGCAAAAATTCATTGTTTATTCTAGAGAAGAAAATGAAGGTAAAATTTTATCCCCATGAGACTGCAAACACCTCTCCCTGCCCCCAACCCAATGGGGGTGGGGGACTGTCTAGGACTGGGGAGGAGACTCCCCTGCATTAGAAGACAATGTGAGGGAAATGGGATACAGGTTCCAGAATGTGGCTGAAGGAGGTTAGGGCCCAAGTTCAGTCCTGGGAAATTTTCAGATAACTGTACATGTAGTAAGGGTTGGGAGGGCGGGGAGGAAACGTCTGGAGGGGTGGGGGGAGGGTAATTCCCAAACTGGGAACTGGGAGTGGGGGATCCGGGTCAGCACCCCTCCGTCCCAGATTACAGGACCACTGAAGCAGGACAGGCAGGAAAGGAGGGTCCCCTCTTTTACCCTACTGGGACTCAGCCGGAAGGGCTATAGCTCAGATGCCATTGGGACCAAGTCTGAACCCCCAATACGTTAGGGCATAGGCAAGTAAAAGGCCTGGGGATCGCTGTTGTTCCTTCCCCCTTGGTCCTCTTATCACTGGAGCCCCAGCTGTACAGAATGACCTGGAACCGGAGCTTGCGCCCCAAAATAGAGGGGTGTCAGTGAAAGCGGGGATGTGGATAAGAGGGGCAACCCGCTGCGCCTGTCCGCGAGACACTGCAACCCAGAGACCCCGCGCCAAGCAGAAGGAAGAGCGACAGCACTTGAAGCTTGCACCCTGAGATTTGGGGGGTCCGGGAAGAGGGGAGCAGGGCCGGAGCCCATACCGCGGCACGTACCACGCAGAGACACATGGAGGCGAATCTGTTCCGAGCCGACATGGAGAAGGGGAGGGGGACTTAGGGGAGGGGGCGGGTGGGAGAGCGAGGGTCCCAGGGCTGGGGGAGGGGGAGGGGCAGAGGGGCGGGGGCTGCAGCGGACGCGGCGACTGGAGGCTGCGGCCGGAGGGGGGGGGGGGACGGCGCCTGCGCAGTGCGGGAGAGCGTCACGATGGGAGCGAGGGGGTGAGGGGAGACCCTCTTAGCCATCAACTTCCCAGGTTCCAGCTGTTTCTCTGTGGACTTCGCCTTACACAGGACACGCCTATTCCGACCCCTCTACGGACTGACCAGTTTACAGATAACAGTTCTCACCTAATTCCTGCCCCGGAAATCACCAGGCCCCTAACGACTCCCAAACCTCCCCGGTCACTCCGTCTCCAGCCGACTCCGATGTGCGGGAAAGCAGCAGCACTTCTGCCTCACTGCAGAGGGACCCCCGGATGATCGAAAATGCCTCCCACAAGCCCCTCCCCGCTACTTCCCCAAACAGGGTTATTAATGTGGACAGCATCCCCCCGGATGCCGAGACATCTATTCTAACCTGCAGCCCAGCCCCACCTGCTAGCCAGGCGATGCTCTTCAAACGTTT
This sequence comes from Mustela nivalis, assembly GCF_964662115.1. NCBI lineage: Eukaryota > Metazoa > Chordata > Mammalia > Carnivora > Mustelidae > Mustela > Mustela nivalis. The sequence goes on from NC_139036.1 coordinate 3,620,619, forward strand.
ACGGACCACCGGTGCTGGTCATCCTCTCGAATGTAACTGCCCTTTAAATCCTCCCTTTCAAAATCATATCCCCTAATCCGCCCACAGAGACCTTGAAATTAGTGCAAACATTACTCCTGCTCTAATGCAAACATCCAAATAAACAGTCTTCAGACGCGTTTGGGGTTCCTGTCCAAATAAATTCCTGCACATAATGAGATACTCCTGATTTTCCAGTATGCCCGCCCAGGGTACCACCAGAGGGGCCCCTGGCTGGCTCAGTGGAAAGAGCTTGTAACTTTTGATCTCACAGAGTCGTGAGTTCGAGCCCCATGATGGGAGTAGAGAGTACATAAATAAGTAAATAAACTTAAAATTATCTATATCTATATGTATCTCACCCACCATCAACTTCTGGGAGTCCTTAATGTATCTTAAAGCTTGACCCTCCACATTCAATTGCACTCTCTTCAATTTATTCCCAAACCTTTAAATTAGGAAATACTTCCCTATCCCTTTCCTTCACTTCCCAAGTTCATACAGTACTCCTCTTCCTTTCTGGCTGCCCTTCCCACATCTCAACATCACCTTTATGATTCTGAATTCCAACTTTGTTAGGAGATTGCTCCCAAATATATCTATCTCCCCCACCTCCAAGCCTCAAAAAACATTCACCCAAAGATTTGGCCTGCAATTGGCAGTGACCCACAAATCTTCCGGAAGACCTCAAACGACTGCCTCTGAGGTTTGCTTTTTCCCGCAAACGACTAACCCTGAAAGCAACTCTTCCAAATATTCTTCCATTAAACGCCCACCTTCCCGGCTTTTAGAGCCCAGCGAGCAGTCTCCTCAAATTTGTCCCTCGGGCTTCTTTATAATGCCCACACAGGACAGAGAGGATGGACTCAGAGGCCCCAGAACCTCGCCTATGTCCCTCCCTTCCCGTTGATCGGAATCTGCTGGGTGCGCCCCCCAAGATGACCCCCAGCGCCCTAGTTTCAGGTCTGGCTGGAATGCTCGCATCCCTCGGACGTTGCCCAAGCAGAAAGGAGCCAACTTGAAATTCCTTCTAGAATAGAAAATGCACAGGCCCCGGTTCTCCACCAGCGGGCGCTGTGGCCCCTGAGACCCTCCCCCTCCCCCCATTTCCTTTTTCCCTCCATTTTCCGTTTCCCTGTTGCCTGGCAACGCAGCAATCAAGGACTTTGCTGTCGCCTAGCAACCGTCTCCCTGGAACAGAGAGCTGAGGTAGGAGGTTGTGTTCTGATGAAATCTGAACAGGCCTCCATCTTAAGAAGACTGAGACGTCAGACGGCCCAGCCCTCGGATTCTCCTTCCCAAAGACCCCCCGCACCCCACAGTTCCTTAGACAACAGGCCCTCAAACCACGTCTCCAGTCGGCACATGGGACCACGCCACGCCCCTGCCGGGTCAGCCCCGCCCTCACTTCGGTCAGGTTACCCCGCACTCAGGCCCCGCCCCTTCCCAAGGGTTGCTGCCCGCCTCCCTCGACAGAGTAAGCCAGGCCCCGCCCACCTCCCCCCTTCCAGTCGACCACGCCTCCGTCCACTTCCCGCCCATTCGCTCCCCCGGCCTCGCCCACACTGCCCCTCCGCCACGCCCCTGTCCGCCAATGAATGAGGCCGTTGGCCACCCTGCCCCGCCCTCGGCATCCCGGCCGGGCCCAATGAGGACCACCCGGAGGGTTTAACCGCTTCGCCTCGGGGCTCGGGCCCAAAGCCCCCGGTCTTTCCCCGCTCTCCCCCCTCCCCCCCCTTTCTGCTCCGCCCTCCGACACCCGCGCCCGGCCCTCAAGTCCGCCACGCAACTTCAGTCGTCGCCGGTTGCCATGGCAACGGCGGCAGCAGCGCGGGGAGAAGGGGGAGGGACGGGGGCGGAGTGGGAGCGAGAGGTTCTCCGAGACCAACGCCTGCAAAGACCCCGGCGCGGAGTAAGACGAGGCGATCGCTAGGCAGGCGGGAGCACGACGCGCGGGACCTGGCGCGGGCCCTCCATAAATGTTCCCTAAATTACTGCGGCAGGAATCTAAATATAGGCGATGAAAGATGGAGGACTCCCAGACGGGGCTGGGAAGCCTGAGACCGCAAAGCCTGGGCACCCCCGACCCCACCCAGCACGTTGGGCGCGGGGGGCGCTGCGGGGCGGGGGCGATGGGGAAGCAAGTGCCTCGTGCCCCCTGCTGGCTCCTCCCGGGCTACCCTCCGCTGCCCTGGATACAGGGGGACCACAACTCCCAACAGCCCCACGGACAGCGGGCCCCTTACACCGAGGGCTCTTGTGCCTCAAGGCCTTATGGGAGTTGAAGTCCCCGTCATCCCGAGACTGACAAGTTTTCCGGCCAAGGAATGTGGCAAGCCTGGGTCTCCTCCACGCCTCTGTAAAACCCCAAAGGCATGATTGATCCTCTCTGTGCAAGGCTCCTTCCCTCGGGGATGCTCGCTGTGGGCTCCATCGAAGAAGTAGGAGTCTGGATGGGAGGCGAATAAGCTCCCCCTCCCAGAAGAGCCTGCCAGCCAAGCAAGCCCCTCACCCTCGCTCGCGATCGCGTGTGCGTTCACATGTTGGAAGCAGAGCCCACACATTCCAACTGGTTTTCTGGGTACACCTGAGCAGAGGGGGCCACAACCAGGGAACCTAAGGCTGAGGGGCAGGCTAAGGGCAGGAGACCGGAGAAGCAGAGGACCAGACAGACATTAAGGAAACCAGGCCCGAGTAAGGGAGGCACGAAAAATCCACTGACACTCCAGGGAACAGGGGAAGCAGGAGCCTGGGGAGAAAGCCTGGAGCCACAGAACTGGGGGGGTTGGGGACAAGCAAGTAGCCCGAGAGGGCATGGGGACTCGGGACCCAAAGGTCCTAGGGCTCCAGTCTCTTGCATCCATTGCTCACACGTGCACGATGCATGTGTACACACATGTGTGAGTTTGTGGCAGGGAACATGTGTGTCCTCAGCTCCCTCCCCTGAGAAGCTGCAGTTCCCACTAAATATAACCCCCTCCCCAGCCTGTGACTCACCCAGACCCCGCCTCCCCGGCCCCCACTTCCTGTCCCACCCCCCAACCCCCAGCTGCCTGCCACCCGCCCAGGCCTCCCTCCACACACCAGGCATCCAGCTTGCCAGTCCCAGAGTCTCACAGCCAAGACCTAGGTATTCTGCACCCCACCAGGAGCTCGCCTGTGCTCCCCATCCAAGATCTGCCCTTTCCAGGCTCCAGCCACAGGGACACCCTCGTCCAGTCCTCTGCTGCTTGCTGCCAGCTCTGCCCTCCTCCAACTTCTTTTCACCCTGGTAACCTGAAATCCAGGTGTCCTCCCCCACCTTGATCCCCTGTGTCAGGGGTAAGAGGAACATTCCCCTCCATCTTTTCCCTCTTCTCCTCTTCCCCTTCTCCTCTTCTCCTATTCCCCCTCTTCTCCCTCTTCCTCAACAAGGGGTAGATACAGTGTGGGAGGAGACGGGGACAGTGAGCACCTGCCTGGGCCACCCCCAAATTCTGCACCACCCACCTGCTCCCCCTCCTCAAATCCCCTGTCTCCCAAAAGCTCTCCTCCTCCTCAGAGTCTGGCAACAAGGGCTGCTTCAAGCTTCTCCCTCCCATGGGAGTATCCCAGACCCTTGCCTCACCTGGTCCATTCCCTCCCGAGGATCCTGTTTCAGGAGCTAGCCCTCTGACAACTCCCAACTAAACCCATTCTGTAAGATCAAACCCTAAATGACCAGTTCCCTATAATTGAGCGTACCCCAAAATGTATCTACCACAAGATGCTTGCTCTGTAGGTTGAAGGCCCACCCCTTCTCTGCCTGCCGACACCCCCAGACCATTCAGGCACAACCAATAACCGTCTACCCCCATGCCAAGAGCCCCCTGAAACTGGACGAGACACCTGGAAGCCAGTTTGTCGCCCAGGAGGGAAGAGGACCCCCTTCACACAGTCCACCTTCTAACGTACAAGAGCAGGGCTCCCTTGTGAGCCAGGCTTCTCCTTAGATAAGTCCCCTCCAACATCGTTGGTGAACCCCAAAACCCATTAGCCCCCCCAAACCACAAACAGCCCAAATTTTCCATTTCTCTACAGGTACAAAGGGATCACTCCAGGGGGCACCTGTGGCCAAACCCAGCATTATCTCAGATATGAACCCCAAAACTAAACCATGACCCCAAAATGCATCTTTTGATGCTGTCGCTCCAGGGCCCCCAGCCTGAAATGAGGCCTGCCTAACCCTTCCCCACAAACTCATACCCTCCTCCCAGGGCAAAGCCCCCCCCCATCATGCTTACCTTGGTTGTCACTATACAGAGACAGTCCATGTTGGGGGGGCTGGCCGCGGCGGCGGGTAAGGGGCTCTGACTTCATCGGAGTTTCGTGCCTCCCCTCCGTGGGTTCTCACCCCTCCCCCCTCCGCACCCCACTTTTGCAGGGGGGGCCAGGATGGGGGGAGGGGTGAGAGGGGAAAGAGGGGTTGGAGAAGGGGAGGGGAGGGGAGCGTGGGAGGGAGGGGAAGGGGGCCCTAAAAGGGGGTCCCCAATGGAGGGGAGGGGGCTTGGGGAGCACACCCCGATTCTCAGGAGGGGCGGGGGCACCGGGGGCTGGCAGCCCCGGAGTTCGGGGGCTGGGGCATGAGCTGGGGTGGGGGTGGGGAACTGGATTTCGGGGAGCCCCGGGGGAGGGGGGGGTCTTGCCTAACGGCCAGGGGCTAGGGGCCGTGGCGGGGGAGTGGGGTGGGGGGGCTGGAGGCGGCAGCGGCCGAGGGAGCCGTGGAGCCGAGGAGGGAAGGGGAGAGAGGAGGAGAGAGGAAGCAGGGGGAGGGAGGGAGGGAGCGAGGAGCGAGGATGGGGGGGTGCCTTGGCAGAGTTAACTGCTTCAGTGCCGGCAGGAACCCGGATAATGGGAGAGGAGAGGAGAGCAGCAGCAGAGAGGCCCTGAGGCAAAGATGGAGGCCTGGCCAGGCACCAGCGCAGACGACAGAGATCAGGAGGATGACTCCCGTTTCTCAGAGGCGGAAGCACCCCGCAGTGGGGCTGGGAGCACCCATGCTCCCTTCAGTCCTGGGGCCCGGCCCTGGCAGGGGGCAGGGCCTGAGGGACTGGCTGGCAGGAGGGACTCCCTGGGGGGTGGCGAGCCATCCCTCAGGAGGCCCGAGAAGTGACTGTCCTGGACTCTTCAGTGTCCTCAACTGGGGCCCAGGAAAGGGGGGAAGCAGAAGGCTAGGGAGGTGGGGAGTGGAAAGGGCATTCTCTACACCGCAGACTCAGGAGTTTGTCCTCAGGGCCCCCAAGTCGCCCAAGTGAGCTCAGCCATCCCCTGCTGCCCGCTCCCTGAGGACAGGGCCCCACCTCACCCCCTTACCTGGCTCTCCGAGATGCAGGCCTCATAATAGTCCAGGATGTCTGTCACCAGAACAGAGCTGAGTTACCCTCCCCCAGCCCTGCCTCTCAGGCCACCCCTGCCACCATCTCGCCTCCTGGTGTCTGTCCAGGGAGGAGCACCACCAGCCAGGACAGCTGGATCCCGAGGGAGGACAGTCTAGATGCCTGACCCCTGCATAGACCCCCGCTTGCCCCATACCACCTACTCGCTCCCAACCAGCCCCCAAGTTCAGTCACTGCCCTGGGAGGCCCAGGCCACCCTTTCCACCACTGCCCTTCAGAGAATTGGGGCTACTCACCCAGCAAGGCCTGGAAGAGGTCACTGTGCAGCACGGCGAGGAGAGGGGGTGCCCATCGCAACAGTGGGGGCGCCAGGAGCCAGAGGGCTGAGCGGGGGGCTGGCGAGATGCAAGCAAGGGACGAAGGAGTGGGACAAGGAAGAGACAGAGGGACCAGGACACTCACTCACCTTCCCCAGCCTGTGCTCTTTCGACCCACATTCTATGGGAAGGTTCAGGAGAAGGGTCCCCGAATCCCAGCCCCCACCCCACCCCACCCCACCCTGCTCAGCCCCCAGGCCTTTCCTCCACAGGACTCTGGAGTTTCACCTCTGGGTGTCTCGGACATCTCTCCCCTCTGACTTAATCTCCCTAATCCGCTGGGTTGGAGCTGAGCTGCCTCCCCACCCAGTTCTAGCTGTTAGCTCAAGTGGGCAGTCCCATCCTTCCCCTGGCGCCTCACAAGCCAGCCCCTCTCCCCAAAGCCCGGGGGGTGGGTGGGTGGGTGGGGGGTGAGTTTGCTACACTTCCCAGAGGGGCTGGTGGACCAGGTTCACCTCCAAGGAGTCTCCTGCAGCCCAAAAGGAAAGGCAGGTGAGCCCAGATCTCTCCTCCTGGGTGTGTCCCCAGTGGGTGGCAGAACTGAGGTATAAATCACCTGGGATGCCTTGGCCTAGGGCTAGAGAAGTAGGTGTGTATGTGAGGAGTGGAGGGGATGAGACCACCTACAGGTCCTCTAGGGCTGGGAAAAATCCAGTGTCAGAGATCTAGCCTGAACACAGGGTCTCGGGAAGGAACCATGGAAGAGAAAGACGCTGGGGAAGATCTCAGAGGCTCTCAAGGCGAGGCACTGAGTTTGCGGGGTGTGTGTGTGGGGGGGTCCTATTGTGAAAACTCAGCTGTTTCCAAAGTCAGTGACACCTCCCATGTCTCAGGACAATATACTTGGTTCCCCCCGTCCCACCATGTCCTCCTTTTCGTGTTGATGGTGATGGATTCCACAAGGGACCCCAAAGGATCGCCTTTCCCTCCTCCGCCTCTGGTATCTATCTTAATTTCTTCCTTCCCATCTCTTCCTGCCGACTCCACCTGGAAGTCCTCCTTCTGGTCTAGCCTCCATCCCTCAGGCTGCAGTCGCCCAAGCTCCTCCCTCTTCCGCCCCAGCCTATCCCATCACCCTCTCCGAGGGCTACACTTTGGTTCGGACCTGCGGGATGTAGGCGTTTGGGGGAGAGGGGACGTTTGGAGATCGCCCTAGGTCAACAAGAATGCAGGGGCTGGGGGGCGCTCCGGAACTACGCCTCCCAGCATGCCCCGGCGACCGGAAGCCCCGCCCACCCGCCTCCCGGTGCATTGTGGACGATGAGTCAAGACTGGAGGGAGACAGCCAGACTTTGGCAGACGGGACAACGGCGGTAGGTCAGCGGTTGTGTCAGCGGCGGCGGGAGCGGTTCGGAGATGCAGGCGACTCGGATGGCCCCAAGTGTGGGGCGGCTGCTGCGGAGGTTGGGGGCCGCAAGGTGCGTGTCGGACGGGAGGCACGGGGCAGGGGGTGGTGGCAGCGGGGCGGGGGACCGGGCCAGGACTGAGCCCCCTGTCCCCACAGCTCGCGGCCCAGTGTGCTCCTGGGGCAGCCCCCGCTCGGGCCGGCCCGCCGACCCTACGCCAGTGGGGCCGCTCAGGTGAGTGACGGCGGGCTGGGGCGCGCGGCGTGGAGTGGAGGCTCCGCCTCGGCTGCCCCTTCCCCACCGCCGGCAGGGGTCTCCCTCCGCGTCCCGGGCACCTGCCGCCCGGCCTGGCGCCGAAAGTAGGGGAAAGGGCAGGCCAGGGTGCCCTGATGATGGGACTAGGGGAAAGGTCGCCGCACCCTCTCTCCGCCGGCACCCAGCCTTTCCCCCTAGCTCTCCGGAAGCCCTTTCCCCGGCCTCACTAACTGCAACCTCTCCCCAGGCGGTTCTGGAGAAGTCAGATTCCCTCTCCCCGGAGGCCTCGACCAGGGAAAACCAGGCCAAGGCGGTACGTGGCCTCCAGGCCGGGAGGAGCTAGATCAGGGGCTCACCCGCCTCGAGGGCAGCTGCCTGAAACCCGCTTCTCCCTGCGCAGGAATCGAAGTCCTTCGCTGTGGGGATGTTCAAGGGACAGCTCACCACCGACCAGGTGTTCCCTTACCCCTCTGGTAAGGGCTCCGCAGAGCTGGGTGGGGCAGGGCAGCGTCCCTCCGTGACCTGGGTGACCTGACCAGCCTGTTCCCCATCCCCCACAGTGCTCAACGAGGAACAGACACAGTTTCTCAAAGAGCTGGTGGGGCCTGTGTCCCGTTTCTTTGAGGTGAGGAATGACTGCGGTGGGGGAAACAGGGCTTTGGTCCCTGATGGCATGGGAGAGGTGTGGAGCAGCTTAAAAAGAGTCTGGATGTAGCCTCCGGGGCCTTCTCCAGGAGGTGAACGATGCGGCCAAGAATGACATGATGGAGAAGGTGGAGGAGACCACCTTGCAGGGCCTCAAGGAGCTGGGGGCCTTTGGTCTGCAAGTGCCCAGTGAGCTGGGTGGTGTGGGCCTTTGCAACACCCAGGTGAGAAAGCTCCCCGCCCTCCGCCAGCACCTCCATCTCCAACTTCACGGATTAAAGCTCCTTTCTCACGTAACCCAGGGTTTAGGTTTGTGCGGTAACTGCCCCTGGTTATGGTGACTGTGCCAGTCCATACACACTGTTGCAAACAAAAAACAAATTTTCCAGCACGTACGCTTCCAAAGAAAACTGAACTATATGTAGTCCCTTGGGCTCACAGACCTCATCTAAGTTCACAAGTCCCAGCGCAGAGGGATAGTGGGCTAGAAAGCTTCCCAACTCGTGTCCCTCTCTGCCGTGGGGATATTTCCTCTCTGCAGTCACTGTAGGGGGATGTCCAGGTCAGGCCCTGTCCTGTTGTCCACGCTTTCCTGCTAAGGCCCCCACACAGCCAGCAGCAGCCCTGGATGCCTGCTTTACCTCTGCAGTACGCCCGCTTGGTGGAGATCGTTGGCACGCATGACCTTGGCGTGGGCATCACCCTGGGGGCCCATCAGAGCATTGGCTTCAAAGGCATCCTGCTCTTTGGCACAAAGGCCCAGAAAGAAAAGTACCTCCCCAAACTGGCATCTGGTAAGGCAGCCCCAGGAGACCAGGGACTGGGGGTGTCCTGAGCTTGGTACAAATTAGGCTGGTGGCATGGAGGTCACCACATAGCCTGCGTGTCACCTGGAGGGGATTCTGGGAAGACATCAGTGTGCTGGTTGGGAACAAGAAGGGGACCTTGGCCAGAAACACTGAGGAAGCTGCCTGTGGGCACAGTGGAGGCAGTGTGGGGCCTCCACTGCCTACAGGACCCAGGTTAAAGGCACGCTCTCTCCGACAGGAGAGACCATAGCGGCTTTCTGTCTAACCGAACCCTCCAGTGGGTCTGACGCAGCTTCCATCCGAACTTCCGCTGTGCCCAGCCCCTGTGGAAAATATTATACCCTCAATGGAAGCAAGATTTGGATCAGGCAATCTCCCCCTTCTCCGCCCACCCCCCCATTTGTCTCCTCCTCTCCACCTCTTCCCAGTCCCGGGCCCCACTGCTCCGTCCCCCCGCACCCTAACTGCCCCTCATCTTTCCACAGTAATGGGGGACTGGCAGATGTGTTCACGGTCTTTGCCAAGACCCCAGTCACAGATGCAGCCACGGGGGCCGTGAAGGAGAAGATCACAGCGTTTGTGGTGGAGCGGGGCTTTGGCGGCGTCACCCAGTGAGTGGGTGTGGGGTGGAGACAGAAGCAAAGCCCGGGGGCACAGCATTGCAGTCCAGGGTTACAGGTCACCCCAGGGACCCTGGGGACATGCGCGAGCCCCAAAGTGGCTGGGCTGGACAGCACGTTCCCTTTGGGATTAAGCTGCACACAACTAATGTAAGGCTTTGGCTCCTGCAACCAGTGAGCTTAACATCTGGGAGGCTAGAGAACCATGTGTCCTCCCCGTCGGGCCTGCAGGCACTACTGCCTACACCCGCTCCCCAACACCAAAGCCCCACCCCCTGCCCGTCCCCTAGCAACCTCTTGAGCCCATGTCTGCTTCTATACCCTGCCCTATCACAGTGGGCCCCCCGAGAAGAAGATGGGCATCAAGGCCTCAAACACGACAGAGGTGTACTTTGACGGCGTGCGGGTGCCAGCAGAGAACGTGCTGGGTGAGGTGGGGGGCGGCTTCAAGGTCGCCATGCACATCCTCAACAATGGAAGGTTCGGCATGGCAGCAGCCCTTGCGGGCACCATGAGGGGCATCATTGCTAAGGCGGTGAGTGCCCTCCCCGAGTCAGCCAGCCTGATGCAGAGTCACCCCATCCCCCAGGTCCTCCCTCCCCGCCCCACTGCGCCCCTCTCCCAGCAGAGGGACACTCCAGAGCCACACGGCCACACACGTGCCCTCTTCCAGGTGGACCATGCTACTAATCGTACCCAGTTTGGGGACAAGATTCACAACTTTGGGCTGATCCAGGAGAAGCTGGCCCGGATGGCTATGCTGCAGTATGTGACTGAGGTGAGGGCCTGTCCCCCTACAACCCCCCGAGCCCCTCAGCCTTCCTCCCAGTCGGGTCGGACTACAACCCCCAGCAGCACCTGGGGCAGTGGGTCTCCAACTTTACACCAATGCCCTAGGGGATGCGGGGAGGCATAGTCAGCTCAGCCGCTGCAGGAGGGGGAAAGCCGGGCCCTTCTGCCAGAGGTCCCTCAAGTGGACTCCCCCTGCACCCCACCCGTAACTCTGCACCCCTTCCAAAGAAGTCCAGTGCCTAGAGGCTTCGGTGGAGCCGGCTCGGGGGAACAAGTGCTTCCCTATGCCTCCCGGGGGGAGCTAGGAGGTGAAGGCAGGGGCCGCCGTGAGCTAGGGCAGACCTGGTCTGGGGGCCTTTGGTGAGCATGACGCTGCCCTTTTCCTTCCCACGTCCCAACCGTGCCACCTCAGTCCATGGCTTACATGGTGAGTGCCAACATGGATCAGGGAGCCACGGATTTCCAGATCGAGGCTGCCATCAGTAAAATCTTCGGCTCGGTGAGGTCCCCGGCCTACAGGGTGGGAGAGCCCAGGTGGGGAGCTCGGCTCCAAGACGATCTCAAGTGGCTCTCGGTCCCCAGGAGGCAGCCTGGAAGGTGACTGACGAGTGCATCCAGATCATGGGCGGTATGGGTTTCATGAAGGTACAGACGCGCGTTCTGCCTGGGGTGGCCATGGGGGACAGGAGGGGTGGATGGGGCCACTCAGTGAGGCTGCGGCTCTGGCTTCCCCTGCGGCAGGAACCTGGGGTGGAGCGCGTTCTCCGTGATCTGCGCGTTTTCCGGATCTTCGAGGGGACTAACGATATTCTCCGGCTGTTTGTGGCTCTGCAGGGCTGTATGGTAAAAGGAACTGAGCAGGGGGGTGGGGCGGGGTGGGAGGGTGGAGGTTGGAGGAGGGCATGTCTTGACTGTTGGGAGCCTCTTCCCACACAGGACAAAGGGAAGGAACTTTCTGGACTTGGCAACGCTCTAAAGAACCCCTTTGGGAACGCGGGCCTCCTGCTAGGAGAGGCGGGCAAACAGCTGAGGAGGTAAGCTTGGGCCAGTTGGGGCAGGGGCCAGGATTGGGCGTGGCGACTAACCTGTCACTCTCCCCATTCCTCGAAGGCGGGCGGGGCTGGGCAGTGGCCTGAGTCTCAGTGGCCTTGTCCACCCGGAGCTGAATCGGAGCGGAGAGCTGGTAAGCAGCTGGTGGTGGGATGGCAATTGGTGGGGGGAGGGCTGATGCAGCTGGGCCCCTTGAGCGCTGGCGCCATCCCTCTCTGTGCAGACAGTGCAGGCCCTGGAGCAGTTCGCCAGCGTGGTAGAGGCCAAGCTGATAAAACACAAGAAGGGGATCGTCAGTGAGTGAGCCCCACTCCCCCACCACCCCACCCCACCCCATGGTCCCTGCCCCCCACCCCAGCTTTCACCCGCCGACCCTGAGCCCCCTACCTGACAGATGAACAGCTGGTCCTGCAGCGCCTGGCAGACAGCGCAATCGACCTCTATGCCATGGTGGTAGTCCTGTCCAGGTGAGGCAGCGGCCCAGGCCGCGGGGGAGGTGCGGGGAGGCACCTGGGGTGGGCTCACAGCCCAGCGTCGTTTTCCCTTCCTGCTTTGCTCCAGGGCCTCAAGATCCCTGAGCGAGGGCCACTCTACAGCCCAGCACGAGAAGATGCTCTGTGACAGCTGGTGCATCGAGGTGAAATTCGGGTTACCAAGGGCTAGCGGCCAGGTAGGGGGGACGGGGGGGGCGGCGTGCAAGGCCTGGGCCTGAACCCCTCGTCACCTGTCCGCAGGCGGCAGCCCGCGTCCGGGAGAGCATGAGCGCCCTGCAATCTGACCCACAGCAGCAAGAGCTCTTCCGAAACTTCAAGAGCATCTCCAAGGCCTTGGTGGAGCGAGGTGGCATGGTCACCAGCAACCCCCTTGGCTTCTGACCGCTCCCCGCTGGGGCCTGGCCTGGCACGTGCCTTCTCTCACGCCCAGCTCCCCGCCCGGAGCACTGGGTCTGCCTTAAAGAGGGCCTGGCCCTGGGGCCCTGCGGCTCAGAGGCCCACACACAGCCTTTCAAGTAAAGCTTCTGACAAGCCACTCTCTGCTGCCGTGTCTCGTCTCTCCCTCGCTACCTGCCTCCCTCCCAAAGAAAGGAGCCAGAGGCAGCGAGAGTTTGCCCCTATTGCTTTATTTGGTTTTATACAAGTGATGACTAAATAAATAGAGTAACAAAAGCAGCTACGTGGGCCCCAGCACCAGCACCCCAGCTTCATCTGACTGCCAGCTGGGGTGCCCGCCCCGTCCTCCCAGGGTACCGCTGCCCAGCCCCCGCCCTGCACAGGACATAGCTGACGGGGTGGGCAGAGTAGGAGGTCACATTCTGGGGTTAGTAGGGGCCCGAGAGACAGGGGTTCTTCATATAAAAAGGGAAACGTCTACTAAAAAAATAGTCCAAAAATATGAAAGTCTATCTCAACCCCCCCCCCCAGGCTTATAAAAACAATAAAGCTAAAAATAACCAAAGGTCCCTTGTACACCCCCCAGAGCAGGGGAGGGACCAGGCACTGCCGGTGAAAGTCACAGTGGCAAACCCCGTGATGGGTAGGACACAGGAGTGATGGGCAGGGCACAGGACGGACAAAAGCACCAAATACAGACCAGATGGGCGGAGGGAGGAGACCTGACATGGCCCCCACTGTGCACTCTACATGACGTCCACAAAGAACTCACTGGGGTTGCCCATGGCCATGTGGAAGCTTTGGCGGCTCGCTGTCAGTTCAGGGGGCACAGAACCCAGGTCTCTAACCGGAGGGGCCCCCGGGGGCTGCACAGTTGGAGGGATGGGGGGTGGAAGTGGGGGCATCACGACCACCATCATGGGGTTGTAGGGGAGGGCTGTCCCTGGGGGCGGTGCATAAGGATGGAGCCCAGGCTGGGCTCGGAGATTAGGTGCACCCACGGATGAGCCTCTGGAAGGCGGAGGGCCCCCATCAGCCCCGCTAGGATCCCCGCCCCGCCGGAGGCTGCCCCCGCGGCTGGAGGGCTCGGACTCACTGCCACTGCCAGACTTGGACTCAGGGGCCCGCTCCTCTGGCCTTCCTGTACGTCCTGCCCCCCCGTCACTTCGCGTTGACCCACTGCTCCGGCTCCCTGTAGGGGTAGAGGGATGAGGCCACCTGAGCCTGGGCCTAGCATCCCTTGGCCATCCCAGCCCCTACCCCAGCCTCTCCTCCCTGGTCCCCCAGGGCTGTCTCCGGGCTCCAGCGGTGCTGGCATGGGACAGTGACTTACCCTCACTGTGTTGACTGCTGGCACTGCCGCCCCCATAGGTGTAGGAGGAGAGCTCGTGGTAGGGTGGTGGCTGGGGGCTGTATGGGTGCGGGGCCGGGTACTGGTAGGAGAAAGTAGGCAGCAGGGGCCAGGGGGTGGCCCCGGGCAGAGGAGCCAAAGTGTCCTGGTCCGATGCCCCACTGGAGCCATCGTTGTCATTCAGGGACAGGTTGACGAGATCTGAGAAGCAACGACAGAAGCTTGGGAGTCACTGCTTTGAGAGAAATGGTTTCCCCAGAACCATCCAATCCACGAGGGGAACAAAGACGAGGGCCACCGCGGTCAGGGCAGAGCTCGCCCAGGGCCACCAGTCCCACACGCTCTTGTGAGACTCAGGAAGACACGGCCTGCCCCCAGCCCCAGGCCCAGCGCAAGCTTATCCACAGAACACGGCTTGGTGTCATCAGCCAGGGCAGAGCCTCATGCAGGACACATGCTGCACAACTGTCCACGGCAGCCCTGGCTGGCTTCTTGGCTAGGGGTGCAGCCAGAGGAGCGGGACGAGGCAGGAGGAGCCCCACTCTGGGGGCCGGGACTCACAGCTCTCGCAGCCGCCGCTGAGGTCCCCAAAAACGTAATAGCACTGCTCAGAGAAGGTGATCTTGTTCACGGTGTGTCGGATAAGGCCAGCCTTGAGCAGCCCACTGGCGTACTTGCGGGCCTCCCGCCGCTCGGGGAAGCCTTCCACATGGTGGTAGAGCCAGTCGACCACGTCTGAGCCTGGGGGCACCCAGAGCAGAGAAGGTCAGGTTCTCCTCCCCGCCTCCCACCTCACCCCTGCCAGGCCCGTCCCCAGAGGGGCCCGCCCCAACCTGCCCAGGACCTAGCCATACCAAGAAAGGCATTAGGGATGGTGATCTTGAGCCACATGCGGTCCCGAACTTCCAGCCCAGATTCTGGGGCTGCCATGGCCTTGGTCACAGATGCCATGTCCGTGTGGACGGAGAGACCCCGGCCCTCGCAGCCTGTCCGAAAGAAGAAACGAGGGCTAAGAAGTAGGGCCCATGGCCGAGGCGTGGCAGGCCACAGCACCCGCAGGAAGCCTTTCAGGGCAGGGGGCGGGGGTTGAAGTGAGCTGGGGGCTCACCCTCAGGCAGGGAGGAGCCCGATGTCATGGTGCTCATGGACGAGGAGCCCGGATAGGCTGGGAAGGTGCCCGTCAGCGCAGCGGAGTGGGACACCCAAGCAGCGGGGTCGATGGGCTGGATGGGCTCATCTGCGACAGAGAAGCCCCTGTGATGACGGTTTCCCCGCTTCTCCCATGCCACCCCTGCCCCATCCCTCCCCACTCCTCCACCCCTTCCTGTTGCCTGGAGGCCCGAACCCAGCTCCCCCGTCTCCTACCCCTGCAGCACTCACTTCGAGGAAGAGTAAAGTAGGCCTGGGGAGAGGGATCCCAGCACTTGGCCACCGTCAGCACGATGGGGCTGTGGGGAAGGGAACAGCAGTCATGCAGGAGTGGTGCAGGGTGGCGGCCACAGAGGGGGCTGGGCTGCAGGGCTGAGGTGAGGAGGCCCCGGTGCAGGGGACCCACTGCCACGGACACCTCTGGAAACACTGCTGACCCACACGAGAAAGCACATACGGCCCAGGGCCCTCGGGAGCCTGTCCAGCAGGCAGCAGGCTGAACCCTGCCCCTTAAAGACGGGGACAGACACACACATACACGTGCAGGTGCACACAGAGGTGACACCACGCATGCACAGACCCAGAGCGGACAGACCAAGGCAGGGCAGCATACCCCGCAACAGGGAGAACCAGCGAGGGGCCCTTGGAGGGCTTTGCGGCCCCCGAGCTTCCAATCCGGGTGGGGGTCGCGTAGGCACCCCTTTGCCCCATGGGTGTTCCTCACGGTTCGCGGTGCTGCCCCCGCTCTGCGGGCCGGCGGCTCACCCTGGCTTGTGCACGATGTCCCGCAGCACCCGCACCGCGTCGTCATTGCTCATATTCTCGAAGTTCATGTCGTTCACCTGGAAGCCGGGCCGGCGGGCTCAGAAGTGCCCCCGGCAGCCACCCCACCGCCCACAGCTGACACCCTGCAGCTGCCGTGCGCCCCACCTGCAGCAGCATGTCGCCTGGCTCGATGCGCCCGTCAGCCGCCACGGCACCGCCCTTCATGATGGAGCCGATGTAGATGCCGCCGTCGCCCCGCTCGTTGCTCTGGCCCACGATAGAAATGCCCAAGAAGTTGTACTTCTCTGCAGAGGGGGCGGGTGTGATGAGGAGAAGCCCGCCCAGCACGCGCCCCAACCCCCGGCCCCGCGTCCCCGCGTACCCATGTTCAAGGTGACCGTGATGATGTTGAGAGACATGGTGGAGTCGGTGACGCTGCTGAAGGAGGAGGCCTGCGGGGGCCATGGGGAAGGAGTGGGACTGCGTTCAGTGGCCCACAGACCACTCCAGAGTCTCACTTCCTGTGCCCCGTGCCCCCTAAGCCAGGGCCCCAACTTCTCCAAGCTCCAGTGACCCCGGGAGCACCCCCTCACCCTCTCCAGGCGAGGTGGCCGCTGTTTCCTCCGCCGCCGGTGGCGCTTGAGGAGGCGGGAGGCACTGCTCTGCTCCGTGGAGCTGCTGAACCTGTCAGGAGGTCGGCAACGGGGGCTCATGGGCAGAGGTCGTCGTGGGGCAAGGCAGAGAGATGGGAGGTGCGGCGGGGACGCGGGAAGAGAGGGGGCGGGGGCATACCTGCTCATGGTGTCCTCCTCGTCCGAGTCCCCCAGGCTGGTGCTCTCCAGCTCGCTGGTCATCAGGGTCGAGGAGCTCTCGTACCCAGCCAGGTGGCGCTCCAGCCGTGAGGGGCCACTGGGCCTGTGGCCCCCCGCTGCGTGCGACCAGGAACCTCAGGAACACAGGTCTCATGCCACTTACCTTCATCACAGCTCTGGCCCAACCCCAGGCCTACCCAGCTCCCTGTGGATCCAACACTTGGGGCCAGCCCCCCTCACCGCCATGCTCACTGCTGTCTCTCCTGCGAGGCCGTTCCCGCCGCAGAGACACAACCGACTCTGTTTCCGTCTCAGGCTCCAGGTTTTCCCTGCTGCTGGACACATTGGGGCTGGGTGGGCAGAGATGCATCAGGGGGAGAGGCATTCACGTCTTCAACTTCTCCCCAGCGAGGGGCGCTTGAGGCACCCCCTCACCTCCTTCCCCCGGACTCAAGAATCCCAAAGACTCACTGGAAGGACGGAGGCCTGGAGTCCCCAATGCCACTGGTCCTCTCTGGGGGCACAGGGGGTAACGGTGCGGGGGGTGGTGCCAGTTCTATCCGGGGCTCGTGGGCCGGGGGAACCATCTCAGGTTGGGGGTTATCTGACGACACTAGCTGGAGAGATGCCGTGACAAAAACGGGCTCAACCAGGAAGGCAGGCAACCAAGACGAGAGAAAGGGAAGAGACTGGGGAATAGGACCAGGTCTGAGTGAGCACAGGGCCAGTGAAAGGCCCAGAAAAGGCAGGAGCAAGCAGTAGCTCCAAAAGGAGGTGAGGAGCTCCAGCTGGCTCGCCAAGCGGGTGAGGCAGCAAGGAGCCAGGGCCTCCAGCTCCGGGGCAGAGGGCAGGGGGCAGGCGAGGCTCAGAGGAGCCTGGCGATGTGGGAGGGACAGGATGCTCACCCAGGACACCACCCTTCCATTGAAGCAGGGAAGGCGGGCATTGTCATCCGAAATCTCCTCCTTCACCACTCTGCCAAGAGACAGCATAGAGGCCAGTGAGAACTGCCTAGGGCCCCCCACATGCACCCCCATTCAAGGCTCCTCCCGATACCTCATCCAGATCAAGGACATTGACTTTCCCGCAGCCTGACCAAGTCCTCATCCCTGACGCCAAAATGCTTCTTTGCTCTCACACCTAGGGAGTCTCTAGATTCACCCCCATCCTCCTCCCCCTCTCCCCAACCCAACTTCCAGTTTGACGCTGCTCCAAAGATTTCCTTGGGTCTAATTCAAACCTCTCACTTCAATGTCAAAGGCTGGCCCATCCCCTCCGGTGACCGCAGCTGCCCCAAATGTATGTTTAACCTCAGGAGCCGCATAGGCATGTCCCCCAGCCGCCAGCCTGCTCCTCACACACCGTCCGTGAAGCCTTGCGTCTGAGATCTGTAGTCTCCTACTTTCCTTAGTTTCCCCCACCTCACTCCCAGAAGGCCACCCAAACGTGCCTCTACCTTCCCCCACATAAAAATACTCGTTACAGGGAAGACTGGTACTTCCTCACCAGGCTGAGCCCTCCCAAAGACAGGGGAAGCCCGGCTTCTCATTCCCCTGCGACTCATCTGGCACAGAATTCTACACTAAGAAGCCCAGCCTTGGGGTCATCTCTCCCACAGGTTCCCTGGGATGGACAGCACTTGTCCCTTCTTCTCAGCCACCATGGGCAATGCTGGACGCCTGTTCTGTTCAGCACCATATCCCGGTCACACGGCAAGGAACCTGATGCTTGGTGAGCATGGCCAGCTATCTGTTGAGTCAACCTAAGAAAAACGCAACTCCCCACCCTAAACAGACTCACTCTCTCATACACCCGCATCCTTGCCTCCAAATTAGGACAGCCCGTCTGATTAACCCTTTAGCCTAATATGGATCCAGAAGCCTGAGCATGTGATGACTTAAACCCATTTGTTATCAATGGGGCAACTCAGCCCCATTCACCACCACCGCTCTGTGTCACTACAACCCAGTACTCTTTGCTACATAAACCAATCTTGGCATAACCTAGTCTGGCAAATTATTCCACTCTGGGTGACCTCATTTACAGACTGGTCAGCTCAATACTAGTCACAATTATAACTCACCAAAAAATCACTGCGCATCGCTTACCTGGACTGACCTTTATCTGCTACCTGTGTCCATTTCCCGGATTATGCCGCTAACAAACAGAAAAACCTCGATCTAACTCCCACGTAATTCCTAAGACCGTCTCACTTTCCCAATGTCCGGCAATCTTTTCAGTAGACGCCACTCTGTTCTGCTACCCTAGAACCCAGACTGTTCCGGTCTAACTCAGCCTGCCTTCAAGGGCTGAGGCAGGCTACCTGGAGGGGCTCAGCTCAAAAACTCTAAGTGCATTTATTACTTAAAGTCCTAATCTACCCCAAAATGACCCAAATTACCCTAGAACAGAGCAATATGTTTTAGCAACACCCTAGAGTGTCCCCTCATGCAGCTGTCTGCACCAATGCAGACCAGATTATCCCAATAGGGCTGTCTGCTTCTCTACAGACTGTCTCCATAGAAATTAGGCCCCAGCAGAAACTCAGATCAACCAATCCAACCCGGTAGAGATCAGAACGGCTGAAGTTTTTCCAGGAGAGCCCAGTCTACTCCAAAGCAGGCTAGACCATCCCATACACCATCCTCTGCGCTAGTAGGGACCAGAGCGTCCCCAGACAATCCCGCCTGCTGTAATAGATCCCAGAACATCCCAAGTTATCCCGACACGGTTCAATCTACATCAGCGGACTCAGTAACCCTCCCAGAGCCCGTGTGCTACAGCACTGCTCCGAAGACACGGAGCCATCCAGAATATCCCCAAATCAACCAGGGTGCCCCCACCCTATTCCGGTAACGTCTAACCTTCCCCAGTCTGGTTTGGCATAGCCCGGTGCGTAGTCCTACGGCTCCGTGCGCCCCAATCTGTCCACGCATAACCTTGCCCGTCCTGGGATACTCAATCTACCGCCAGCCTAATGTCCTCTGCTGCACTGGCGCCCCGCAAAACCCAGCAAGGCCCGGAGCAGACCTGGTCCCCACCACGGAGCCCCATCCACCCCAGCACAGCCCCCGTCGGTGCCAGCCTAGGCCTCGCGCTCACCCGAAATCCTGATCCATAGACTTGAAAAAGTACTTAGCGCCCGCGGGCCGCTGCAGGACGCTCTTGAAATCGCCGAGGGTGATGCGCTCGGCGGGCACGGGTATCTTCACCAGGTAAGGAGTCTCCTCCTCGTCCAGGTGGTAAATCACCTTCGTCTCCCCACCACCGCCCCCCGCGCCGCTGCCCGCCATGGTCTCGCCCGCGCGCTCCCGGGCTCCGCCGCCCACCCAGCGGGGCGAAGCGCCCCCGCCGCGCCTGCGCACACCCGCACCACGCCGCGCGAGCGCCCACAGCACCGGCCGGGCGCAGGAGAGCTGCAAAGGGGAAGGGGGCGGGGGCCCAGCGGGGTGGCGGCCGACGGAATGTGGGGGCGAGCCGTGAGGTTCGACCTGAAGCCGCGGACCGGGCCGCGCCGCCGCCGCCGCCAGCGCGCGCCACCGCCACCGACGTCGCGGGCGCCCTTCAGTACCCCGCCCACCTCTCCTCATGTCACGTGGCCCGAGTCGGCCCGCCCCAGTCACGTGACTCCCTCCCGGGTCACGTGATCAGCCAGGCTCCTCCCCGTACCCCCCGCCACGTGACCGTTGCTTTCAGCAACGGTCTCCTAACCCTCAACGGCCCCGCCCCCAAATGTGTCCCCACCCGCGTCCTCCCGCGAAGCTGGCCTGGTTCCTAAAGGGCTGGCCACCGGCTCCCACCCCAGCTCTGTCCCGCTCAGGCGGGGAGCTCCAAGCAACACGGATTCCCCTGGAGCGTGCGTGTTTGGGGGGTACAGGCTGGGGGAGACGGGGTTCCTGGGCCGGGGGGCGCGGTGGGAGCAAGGCAGCTGCAGCCGCGAGGCTGGGGGCGCTCCACGGGCAGCGCAGCCGGCCGTTTTCCGCTCGGACTCGAGGTGGGCTTTGCTCTTCCTGCCAGCCTGTCCACCGCCTCCCTCCTAAGCAGGACAGTCAGTGAGGGCTAGAAACACAAAGAGCCCACTCCGCTTTATTTACAACACGCAGGCTGTCTGTACAAACAGCTGGCCGCTATTATTAAAAACATGAGGTGAGCGAGTGGATCGTCACCTTTCTGTTTTCCTTCCTCCCTCGGCTAGACCCTGGTTGGTACTCCACCTCTGAGCTGCCCTGCCCGAAAGGGGAAGTCCAAAATTAAAAATACAACCGGTGTAGAATAAATGGGGAGATAAAAGAAAAGAGGAGGAAGGGGAGTGCTCTATTTACACTAGAGTTTTATAGACAACTGTCCCATTCCACCCCAGCTCCAACCCTGGCCCAGAAAGTGAGGGGCAGCAGGTCTAAGGGACAGAAATTAAGTGTCTAGGGACCCAGACAGCCTCCCACCCCCAGCTGTATATAATGGGTCCATGTTCAAGTCCACAAGGTGGGAAGGAAAGGTTAAGGTTGGAACGTGAGACACTCATTTCCAAACGAGCCTCCCTTGGGAATTCCTGCCTTGAAGTGGGACTACAGCCAAGCTCCAGGGGATAGGCCCAGGACTCTGAGGCTTAGTTCCCAAGTCATGTTGTCATTTGAAGTCCCAGCCTGGAGATGGCAATGTCAGGGCTCTCCGGATTTGGGAGGCCCCCCTACCCGCCGGGCCTCTGGCCGCAGTTCCTTGCATTTCTGGCAGTAAAAGAAGTCGGGGACATTGGTCTTCTTGATCTTAGCACAAGAGAGGTGGATCCAGGTCCCACACAGGCTGCACTCAATCATGGGCCGCCCTGCAAAGGGCTTTCGGCAGTAACATGTGATCAGGTCCCATGAGTCATCACCTGGGGAAAGAAGGTCTGGTTGGTGTTCTGCCCGAGCTCTTGGGTCCACAAGCCCAAGCCCATCCTCCCAGCCTACCCTGGGCCTCCGCAGACCTCTCACCTGATTCTACCATGATGTCCTCATCCATGACCCGCATCTCGCCCTCACTGGAGCTGGCATCTCCATCCTGGCTCGTCTCAGTGCTGCCCACTTCCTTGCTCTCACTGTCAGTGGGAGGGGCTCCTTCAGGGTGCACTATGGCGGGGGGCCTAGGAGCCTCGGGGGGTGTTGGCAGCACTGGGGCTGGGGCTTCACCCCCTACCACTGCTGCCATGTCTTCCTCCTCCTCCTCTTCCTCTTCCTCCTCCTCCTCTTCAGAGTCTGTATCACTGGGGGGGTTCCGGGGAGGCCCAGGAGGTGGGAGTCTGTCCCCCCGATCTGCCTTTTTCAACTTCCGTTTCTTGCTTTTCTTAATTCGAGACCTCTTTTCCCCATCCCCAGGAGCGGGCCGGGGCCTCCGAAGCACCCCAAAGCCAGCCCCGCCTCCCGGCCCCAGCTTTCGGTTCTTTCGGTCCTTCTTTCGAGGAGGTTGGGAGAGGTCCCCCTGAGAAAGGGGTACTGGGGTGAGAGCAGCAGGGGGCCGGGAGGCATGTGTCAGGGATGTGGGGGACAGTGGAGATGCCATTTTGGGCCCATCTAGATCAAAGAGAGAGTCCTTGAGCTTCATCTTCTCAAGCAGGGTTGCGCTGTCAGGGGACTGCAGGCGAGAGAAAGTGGACCTCGGGGGTCCTGGTTGAGTGGGACCTGATTGAGCCGCCCTTCTCTTGGATGATTTTGCTTTCTTAACAAAGGTCTGGATGGTTCGGAGGTCTGAGGGGGCCGAGTCCCAGCCGTCACTGTCTGCTGCACTCTCACCACGCAATGGAGAGCTGGAGCCAGAGGCTGGCCAGTCACTTTCCTTGAAAAAGGGGAGAGACCAGGGTCAGTAGTCGGCCCGGTGGCATCTCAGCCCCTCTATGAGCTCAGCTTAGAAGCCAGGGACAAGATCCACCCCAAAGTATCCTGCCCAGACCACCCAAAGTCACTACACTCAAAACTGCCCCTCTGCAATTCCCCTGATAATCTCCTCTTGAAAACCTCCCTGTTGTCTCTGCCCTCACCTTCTGGCCGTCTCCCCAGTCTCACCTGCCTTACAGCACCATCCCCCACCCCAGACCAGAACCCGATTTATCTGTTTCCTCAAATGCACTGAGAAGAATCTTCCACGAACACCCCCAGGCCATTCACTGCTGCTCAAGCCACCCCAAGAGCTCCCCCACGGTTTCCAATCTCCAGGCTCTTAGCCGTCCCATCTGATAGGCTTCTCCAGTAAAGTAGCGCAGTCCCCTCTGCCCCCCACCCCCCCCCCGCCCCGCGCCCTTCTAAGGTCTAGAACCGCCTCCCCCAAGCTAGTCGGCTGTCCTCCACTCACTCCCTACCTCTTTGCTAGGGGGGATATAACCAGCATAGGCCAAGACGAAACTGCAGAATTTGTTGAAATCCTCAATGGTTCTCCGGCGCTTCTCTGGTGGCTGAAAAGAAGGAAACCTGTATCGCAAGGAATTTAGGAGGGGCATTCCCGAAGGCACAGTCCCCACAATGAAGGATCTAGAAAAGGCAGGGAAGCAGGCCAAGGGAGAGGGCAGAGGGAGGGCATCGGGTAGTAACCCCAGGCTGCAAAGGGAAGGGAAGGCTCACCTGAGTTTCTGGCTTCAGGGTCGGAGGTGGATCTGTGGAAGCAGTAAAAGCTGAGTCAAGGCCCCACCTCTCAATCTCGGAGGTCCCAAGCGACCCCCCCCTTTCCTCAGGTCCCCCAGCCAGGCCAGCAGGTCCCCAGCTGTGCGGGACCCGCCCCTGCACCCCTTTCCGCCCTGCGAGGGGCGGAGCCAGGGCGCGGCGCCCTCTCAGGCCTCGCTATAGCGCTCCCCTTCCCCCCACCGGAGGCCTGGCGCCCCGCCCCCCCAACTCACGGTTTCTCTAGACTCCAGTCTACTCGATCTCTTGGCGCCCCACCCCGCCATACCGCTCCCCGGACCGAGCTCGGGCGGCCGCCTGCCCCTGTCCTTCACACGCGCCGAGTGCCCCGAGTTTCTCCCCAGTGGCGATTTACCGCCCGGGGCCCTCCGAGACCGCGCTCGCAGCCCGCCGGCCCCCGGGGTCCAGGATGACCACGCCGAACCGCTCCCCGCCCTCCGGCCCCTTCTACTCGAGCACGAGGCCCGGCGCGCCCCTCACCCCCACCCTGAACATACACGGGCACACACAGCCAACGCCACTCCGCGGCCGGGACGGACCAGAGAGCGCTAACCCGGACGCGGCCCCACCTGCCCCCCCCCCCATACCGCGCTCCCCACAATTTCGCCGTCCCTCCGCCCCCATCCGGGGCCTTGGCCCCTCCCCGTCTCGAGCTCTTCGGGCTCCCCGCCGGGGCCCCGGGCCCAGTTCCGAGCCCTCCGGCCGCCGCCCCCCCACCCCCGTACTCACCACCAAGTGACTAGGCTGCGGACCCCTAAACTCTAGCCCCCCCCCACCGGCTACTCTCTCCCTCTACGGCAGCCCACGCTGCTGCCGCCGCTATCCCCCTCACCCTCCACAACTCCCAGGTTCTAGCCCTCGCCGACCAACACCCCCCCCCCCGCAACTCGCCGGTCTCAACCCCCCCACACCCCGCCCCACCGCCCCTACAACTACCCGGCTCGCCTCGCTTCCCTGCGCTTTCTCCCCACAACTGCCCGCCTTGTACAGGTCTCTCCACCACAGACAATACCCAGACCCCCTCTTCTCCCCACAACTATCTGCCCACCCCTCCAACAATCACCGGGCCATCTCCGGCGGCAACTACCCGGAGCTCCGCCGCCACAAACTCCCCCACCCCGGCGAACTACCGGGCTCCTCACTCAGTCCTCTCCTACATCCTCCCTCCTCAACAACTCTCGGGCTTCCAGACTCCCCCAGCCTCCCAGCCTCAGGGCCCCAACGTGCTGGAGGCCCTTTCGGCCCCTAACCCCCCGAGCTCCGGGGCTCCAGCTCCCATTCCCCACCCCCCCCCCCAACACATTCACGACGTCTGATCTCCAACTACCCCCAGTCCAGTCTTCCACTCCTCTTTCACCAAGGTCCATCAACTCGTCGCTCTCCCACCTCCGGGGGCAGGCCCCCGACCCCCTCCCCGCGCTCCCCCGCTGGGCTGCGGGGCTCGACCTCCAAGTTTGCCAATTGATTGCTCGCCCGCCCCCCACCGGCTCAGCGCTCAGTGCCGGTCGAGAGCTCACCTTCGGGACTGGGCTCCGCCATGGCTTCCAGCATCGCCCCCTCCCCTCCTCCCGGTCCGGCGCCCCCCTCCCCTGAGCCGGGGGATACCGGTGCCGCCTCCGGTGCTCGGTGCTCCTACTGCCTCGCTCCACAGAGGTGTCTGCCTCGGCCCGGTTATGACTCCAGTCCGCTAGCCGCTGCCGCCACCTCCCTCTACCCCTGCCTCCCGCACTCCCGGACCGGGCCCCCTCCCCCCGCGCCGCCGGCCGCCTGCTCCCTCCTCCTCCTCTCCTCCCTCCTCTCTCCCTCCTCCTCTCTCCCCCCTCCCTTCGCGGGCGCTGGCGCGCAATGCATCAAGGGGCTTGTAGTCCGTCCGGCGACCGCGGAAAGAGGACCTTATAGGCCTCCGGAACTTCAGTTCCCAGCAAGCCGAGGAAAGGCGCAGGCGCACTAAACCGCTCCCCTCCCCCGGGGAGTGGCGGGGAGATTGGGAGCAGAGGGGAGAGCGGAAGAGCGCGCGCAGGCTCCTGGGAAATGTAGGCTGGGCGGGACTAAAACAGAGGAAAAGAAGGGATTAGAACTCTCGGCCACCATACTGCCTCATTCTGCGGCTTTTCTCCCCCCCCCCCCGGGGGACCGCCCCACTTCCGGCCAGATGAAGAAGTGGTTGCTGGGGGATGAAGTTCTCCGGATGATAATGGCTCCCTCCCCGTCTTCTCCCTCCCTCGAGTTCCACCCATCCGCGCGAAGTCTGGTCAAGTGAGATGCAACCGAGGACAGAGTCCTCTGACCAGTTCCCACGCATGATAACCTCTTCCTTAATCCAAGGGCTGTAACAAACTTGTATGCATTTCTCTGAAGCAGGTACTTTCAAACTTTCTCCCCAGGAACCCAAGGTAAAAAAACCAAACCATGTATTTTTTCACATGGGGACCCATCAGACACGTCTATAAAAATTTAACGTTGACGAAACGACACTCGGAGTATTCCATCGCAACAAAAACGCCCCCCCCCCAAGGAAAAACTCAACATCAACAGAGTAAACCAAATTATTCTCCCTCCAACCTCTACTTTCCACACCAAAGGACAACTAAAAAAGGAAAAGGGGGCGGGAAGCAACACAAAGCAAAATCCAGTTCAGCTTGGTGGTTTCCTCTTTATTGATGTGCCTCCTACCTTCCCCCCACAATTTCAGTCCCTTCCATCTACCCCCAAAAAAGAAGGTAGTGAAAGGAAGGGAATGTTGGGGTTCTGAGCCCCTTGGGCAGTTAGAAAGGGAACAGAAACCAAAACAATCACTGGGTGGGGGTGACAGAGATTGACAACTGAGAAGTCTAAAGCAGAGTGGGAAAGCTGGTAAGAGAAAGGGGAGAGAGGAGATGTCCGAGAGGCCACCTCCCCCGGAGCCCTCCGGCTAAGAAGGGCTGGAGGAGAGCCTCAAACATTAGGAAGTGCAGGTCCTGAAGAAGGGAGGTGGTGGTTGAGCCCAGGGGAGGAGGAGGTCAGGGAAGGGGGGCCACCTCTTTGTAGAACGAGACCCCCCACCTCAGGGGCAGCAGCTTGGCAGACCGTAGACACTTTCATCACTGTAGGCGATGTACAGAAAGAAGTCTTCTTCGTGGTGCTCCTGGGGCAGAGGAAGAAAAGGCTGGTACTGGGCTGTAGCTACTTGAACCACACACTGCCCAGACCCATTCTTCGCAAGCCCCTTCCTCTGAAAAGCCCCCAAACCCTCGGGCTCTGGCCCACTCCCTCACTTGCTCCAGGACTGAGCAGCCAAGCCTATTAGCCCTAGCAGCAGTCCTGGGCAAAAAGATCTCAACTGTTCTCTGATGCCCTGAGGGAGGGGGGCTGGAGAAGAGGGAGGGTCAGAACCACAGCTAGGGCTCACTGTTTCCTCCCTCCTCTCTACTCCTACTGCACTTGTCCAAACCTTCAACCCAGAACTACCCCCAAAATCTTGAAGTAAAAGATAAAACTGAGAGCTAAACAAGGTGCTCCTCTAAGAACTGCTGACCTGAAACTCTTTTCCCCTCAAGCTCTTCCCGTGCCTCTCCAAAGTCTCGACCCCTCCCGCCAACATACCTGGTATAGCTGACCCATTGTGGCACTGGTGGGTGGAATGACATTGTTGACAAAAAAAAACAAGGCATCCTCAGCTCGGAGATGAATTCGCTTCCGGATCAAGAAGTAGAACTGACCAACTGCCAAAGAAAGAAGGTATGACAAAGTCCCAGAGGTCCCAAATGGCCTCAAACAACAGTCACCGTGTGGAGCCTCTTCCCGCAGAGACTGCACTCCCACCCGCAGGAAAGCAAACCCAGACCTCGGGGCAGGACCGCACCTGTGAGATCAGAAGGCACCAGGTATTTCTTTTTGTCCAGGTCTCCTATCCGAGCTTTGGGAGCCTTTTCTACTATCACCTGATAGAGAGAAGATGAAAATTAGGAAACACTGGGAAGACACCCGCACAGTTACACCTGTCAGGAACTCAAGTTACAAAATTCCGAGCACCCAAGCCCACCCGACTCGTCTCTCTTTGTCTCGGAACACGCGGAGCAGCCTCGAGTCGAGATCGTGACCCCACTGCGTCGGATTCACCTAAACATCCAGGATCGCCCAGCAGGGCGTCCTAATAAACAACTCTCTTAACCAGGCAGGGAGGACTCGTCTGGGCGGACTACAGCGTCCACCCCAAGAACCCAGCTAGCTGGGGGGGGTGGGGGGGGTGGCCATGTGCAGCTCAGGCTGTCAACCTCCCTGCAGCCTACCACACCGCTCCCCGCGTCTCTCCCAGCTAGCCACGTCCCCTCACGCTCAGCTCGTCCGCTGCCCCGCTCCGTTCAACCTCGGGTCACAGCCACAGGAGCTTCGGGCCCGCTCCCAACCCAGCTACCGCCCGGCAGCCCGATGCCCGCGCTGTGCGGCCGGACCCCAACCCCGGGCTGTGGCGTCAGAGCCAGCGCCCCGCGCCCTCGGCCCTGGCTACAGTCCTCACCGGAACCCGGTCCGGGTATTTCTTTCGGATCTTCTCGCCCTCAGAGCGGCGTTTCTCGAACGGATGCTCCTCTTTATACACGAACTTCATCCTCCCGGGAACCGGGCTGGACCGGGCTGGGCTGCGGGAACCCGGGGGGGGGGGGCCGGGACAGGGGGCGGCGGCGACGGCGGCGACGCGCGGACGGACTCAGCGGAGCGATCCCGGGACTTGCGCCACTTCCCTATTCACCAACCCCGCCCCCGACCGTGAGGGGCCGCCCCGCCTGCTAGGTTACGCCACTAGCGCAGCAGCCCGGACGCCGCCGGCGTAGCACCGCCTACGGACGGCCCCCTTCACGCCGCCTGCGTAGTCGCTTTGGAACCAACTTGTGGGCTACGCAAGCGACGTAGCGAAGGTGGTTGGCTTGTGCTATGCTCGAAAATAACTGAAAACCCACACTCCGACCTTCCCCCACTGAGCTAGAGACCCAAAGGGTTAGGAGCTGCTAATTATAACCGGAGGCTTGGTTCTCCTGAAGTTCTTTTAGGAAACGAGATGAGGGGAGGAGGCATGGGGGAGACAGAGGTAATTATGAGGCTAGCTATTCACGAAACGCGCTGGTACGCCGAAGGCGGCCGCTGACACCAAAACAAAGTAGTGCCCAAAGCGGGGAGCTAGGTCTCCGGAAGGAAAGGAGGACAGAAACAAAACACCAGTCTGGGGAAGCGCACACAAAGCTTAGGTCCCAAGGAGAAGTTGCAGTAGGGGCCGAGAGGAGGTCCGAAAGGCAAGGACTACGTCGGCGCGGAGGAACACCGTCAAGGCCAGGCCGGCGAAAAATCATGTGATCTCGGAGAAGGGCGGAGCGTCACGTGGCGGCCGCGGGAAGTAGAGCCGGCCGCGGGAGGGAGGGGCGCCGAGACAGGGGAGGTGGAGGGGGCGGAGCCGGCGAGAAGCTGGCGCGGGCGGAGGGCTGGGGCACCCGCCGCCTGTGGGCAGCAGCCGCCAGCCGCTGGCCCTGTCCACGTCGGTTCCCCGGCGTCCCGCCTCTCCGGTTTCTGATCCAATTTTCTCCTCCCTTCGTACCGCTGTGTCCTCCTGCCCCGCCCCTCAAGTTCCCTCGGAACGGAGAGCTGTCCTTTCACTCCCCAGCAGGACACCCATCCTGTGGCCAAGTCCCTTCCCGCCAGACGGCCCGAGGTCAAGGTTCCCTACTCCTTCCCCCAAAGCCAACAGCACTTCTTCCCGAACCTCGTCCCTGCTGCAGTCTTTCTTCCCCCCCACCCCCAGGGGACAGGGTGGATGTGAACAAAGGCTCCTCCCCTCATTTCCCAACCCGGAGAGAAGGACCTAGGGCAGCTTCGGTTTCCAAAGTTATAATGCATGGTTTAAAAGAGAGGAAAGAAAAAAAGAGAGAGAGAGAAAGCGGGTTACAGGTCTGAGGGAATCTAGGAAGAAGGGAAAATAGAGGGAAAAGGTGGGGGGACACGTTGGGGGAAAATCCAGTGGCCCAAAAATCCCAGTTTCCCACCCACAGCCCAGCCCTTGGAGTGAAGAATTAGATCAGTTTTGTACAAGAGTTTTTAAAAAATCAAATCACAACAAAGCTGGCTTGGCTTTTCTTTGAGCCTCGAGGTTACCAAATGTCTGTCATTCAGGCCAGTCCTGTCTCTCCACCAGACATCGGCTCTCCTAGGCCTCCGCTTATGTCCCAGTCTGGGGTTTCCAGGGAGTGCGAACACGAAGTTAGAGTGAGGCTGCTTCAGAGTCTGGCCCACGTGTCCATCCAGACTCCATGCGGAGTGCAGGGCTCCCGGGGCAGGGAGGGGCGGGAATGGCAGACCCTGCCCACACAGTCCTCACCACTGGACAGGGCGGCAGACGGCATCCCGAGGGCTCACCCTCCCTTCCCCCCCACCCCGACTCAGGTGGAGGGGGAGCAGCTGTCACCAGAGCCTGTGTTGGTGAAGGTTTCGGCTTAGCACAGAACGAACATCCGCGGTGAACCTGGGACGACAATAACTTGAGTTGGCAGCGCCCTCAGAGTGGATACCCTCACAACACTGGTGTCAGGCGGCCTCATGGGAGATGGGGGCCAGAAATGATCACCATTTTCACATGAAACTGAGGTCCAGTTTGCCCAAAAACCCACTGGCTAAACCCGATGAGCTTTACTGTAAGGCCTGGGTTCAAATGCTAAGTTCTTAAGGGAAAAGAGGTAAATGAGTCAAACAGGACACATTTTTATTCCCTCTTGGGATTCCCCCACCTCCTTTCTTCAGAGATCTAAGTGTCTGACTTCCCTTACCTGAGCGCATCCAGCATTGGAAGCAAGTTGAGAAGGGCGGTGTCGCTGGGGTCACTGAACCACGATTTGATGGGGATGGCATTGTCTAGGGCGGGTCAGATGGATGCACGTGAGAATAAACAAAAGTTCAAGAGACAGGCTGATTTTTCCAGCTGGGGTGGGGATCGTTCCCTTAAAACATGTTCCTCTCCTGACCCACCCAAACCCAGCAACCTAAGTAAAACCCTACTCATTCAGCCTCCAAAAGAAAAATCAACTTTTAATCACCGTATCTCATGGGAGCATAAGGCTTCTAGACCACTGTGTTAGGGAAGCAAATGTGGGGGGGAACGGCCCGATCTATGAAATGGACGTGTGGGGGACAGGCACCCTCTCAGGAGCAAGGGAAACACCTTGCATCCTGACCCACAGTAAACCAGGAATCCTAGTTCCAGGCTTTCCGAATCCCTCCTCAGAGCCACTTCCCAGTCCTGCCAGCCCCGACGCCCTGTCCCTTACCTGGGTGGCTCCTGTAAGCCCCTGGGGAGTTATCCAGGATCACGATGCTGGAGAGGTCGCTGTGGACCACAGAGAGGTCCTTGATGTAGCTGCCCAGTTCCAAAGTGCAGTGCTGTAAGGTAGGGCGAGCTGGGCATCAAGGGGAGACTCCATCTCCCCCGTGACCGT
Organism: Mustela nivalis; assembly: GCF_964662115.1. Lineage (NCBI taxonomy): Eukaryota > Metazoa > Chordata > Mammalia > Carnivora > Mustelidae > Mustela > Mustela nivalis. The sequence continues at coordinate 3,650,950 of NC_139036.1, forward strand.
GGCCTGGTCCCCACGACACCTGGGGTGGCCAACTCCCTCCAAGGGAGTTGGTGGTCTCCCCTGGCCCCCCAGAGGGTCCCACTCCAGGACAGAGCCCTGCGTGCGGGGCCACGCCTTACCTGTCTGTAGTATCTGCGCTTGAGAATGCTCCTGCTGTTGTCTAGTTTGTCGGCCACTGCAGAGCCATAGATCTCCATGCTGGCCGTGAACACCACCAGCTCATACCACTGACTCACCTGAAATTGAGTGGGGGAGAGGGAGGTGTCGGTTCTAGACACTTAGTTTTCTTTCACTAGGACTCCAGCCCAGTACCGCGAGCCTTTCTGAATTCTGAAGGCCCCCACGCTCTGAGTCTCGGGCACCACACGCCATTAAGACACCAAGTTGCATGAACAGACGATCAGGCAGCCACGGAAGGACAGAATGACATCCGCATAGCACGCGAACCCAAACTCCCAGAAGCCATCCAAGCTCTCACTGTCCCACAACCTCCCCTCTCCAAAACCGCCTACACCTCTTTCTCCTCGGCCCCTACTTCCTGTGAGCCATCTGAATCCCCAGAGCCCTAAAACCATTCCTTCCTCACAGAGCTCCCCTTAGTTTCTGCAAACTCACCACTTCTAAGAAAAAGTCCACATGGGGCCTCTTATGTACAAAAAACCGGACGGGATGTTTGTCTATGACCACCTGTGGAGCAACAGGGAAGGGCGGGGGTATCCTGAGCACCAGAGCACAGGCTGAAAGGACACTCACACCCTCTCACTGCCCACTCCCCTCCTTCAGGGTGCCACTGGTGCCGGAGGACGGCTGCAGGGACCAGACACTCTGGGACTGGGAAAGGAAGTCTGGGTCGGAGCGGAGCAACAGGACCATCCCATTGCTTCCCATCCCGCACACACCTTGAGGATGAAGTCAGGAGGTGTTCCAGGCCGGACAGTGGGCCTCAGCACCCCATCATGATGGGAGTGGATAAGCGTCTCATCCAGATCCAACACCAGGATCTTCCTCTTGACCTGACCTGAACCACAACGCAAGGGGTCAACCTCCAGCCCATACCTTGAACCCTACCGCACCTTACAGGGGTCTTCCCAGCCAGCGTACTCACCTAGCCGATTCCGGGACACAGGAGATAAGGGGAGGATATCATATCGAACAGTCTGATACTGAATAACCTAAAAATAGTGAAGGAGGGGATGGAACCCTTGTCAAGGAGATTATGCCAAGGAACACTTGCTGTGTGCTAGGCATCGTGGAAGTCAATGAGGGCTATTTCACTGAACCCTCCAAACCCTCGTAGGAGTAACACAAGACCAACAACATCATCATCTCTATTTAAACACGGAAGAGCCCAAGGCTTAGTCGGGACCACGTATCTTATTTGGTCGTCTGTCCCCCCCGCCCCCATTAGTGGAAACTCGGCCAGAGCAGGCATATCCTTTCCATCACGCCTGTCCTCCAAGAACTCCGTCACAGGACGGCCGGTTGGTATCAGGGTCAATATGGTGGTGGTATGAGGATGGCACCCATGCCACCGGACCCCAGCCCCCACTCTCTTGGCCAGGACACTGTCGTGCTGTGCCACAACAGAGCAATGCATGGCCCTTCGCATATCCACCCCAAGGCTCCTTTGTCACAACTCCCATCACGTCCCTTTGGGACCCGAGAGCGGCAGATTCCTTCGTGGGCTGAGAGGAAGAGTCAGGGGGGGAGGTCCTTGGGTACCTAAGGGGAAGGCAGGATGAGGGAATCCAGGGGTTGTCAGGTCAGCTAAGTTCCCCTGGCTGGCAGCCACCAGGCCTATTTTAACCAGCCACCTGTCCGCTTCTGTCTCTACCAGCCAAGTCACAAGTGGCACAGAACCTCAGGCCTCTGACCTGCCTCCTTATTCCGGTACCCAGGGCAGGGCGCACAGCACTGCAAAGCCCCATCTGCCAGCAGGACGGATGGGGTGTTGGGAAGGCCAGGGTTAAATAAGGGCTGTGAGGGAGGTGAGGAAGGGACAAGGACGTCACCACCTCAACCTTCCAGCTTCCCCAGGCCTCCTCTAGAGGCTCCTATTTCCAGCACCCAGATCTCCCTCACGCAAGCCTGGCCATCCCCTCCTCTGCTCTCCTCTGCTCAGCACAGACAGATGCTCTGCTGTCCATCCCCAGGCCCCAGCCTCAACTGAACGAGGCAACCCCCTTGCAAACCACAGGGCCCTCTCCCCCTAATGCCAAGGCATCTGCCCTTCTTTTCTCCCTGGGCCAGGATGAGGGCCGGGATGGGGGCCGCGACAGCTCGGGTGTCTTGCCCTGCTATCTCGGGTTGCACATGCTGGGCATGAAGGGAATGCTCTGAGCATCTGCCAGAAAGGGGGTAGGGTGGGGGGAGACACCAGATTGGAAGGGAAGACAAAAGGCTGCGGGGTGGGCTCTGCCCAGAGAAGAGCAATTTTGCAACTAACTAGCATCTGGATGAGAACCCAGAACAGAAATTTGGAGGGAAGGGGGTGGGCTCAGAGCAAGGCCAGGAAGAGAGCACAGCAGTGCTCAGAGAGGCAAGGCCAGCACAGAGAACACAGCCGAAGCTAGCCCCATACACATCGTAGCATTTCCGACCCCAAGTTCTTCTTGGCTGCTAAGGGGTTTCAGGGAAACAGCCCTGCCTACAACTATGACCACCCAGAAACAATCCTCACCCTCAATCAGGAAGTGGTAGAGGAGACACTGAATTCGAGGCCAGGCCCACTCCCCCAAGTCAGTAAGTCAACCACCACTGCCACCGCCACCACCCAGGGCTCTCTGGAAATTGTCTGGCCGAAGCAGGCGCTAGCTGCTTTTATTCTGCCAAGTTTTATCGAGGGACGCCAAAGAGGACAGAGCAGAGAACTTCTGCCCCTGCTGTACTGAACCCTCCCCAGACTCCTTTCAGAGAACTCTCCCCAGTGGCGAGGAGAACACAGCAGCACATTCACTACATGATAGTGGGCTCTGGCTGGAGCTTTGACCTTGGGGAAAAGCTCAGGGGGAGGAGACCTAGAGATACTGGGGTACTTCACTGCCCACAGTGTCCCTCACCATGCTGGGGTCTCCCGGGGAGGCAAGCGTGCCCTCGGGGGCACGTCCACCACTGACAGGCACCCGTCTTCCCAGAGAGACACCCGAACTTTCACGGGCTCCCTTCCCTCAAGCCCGAGGTGAAAGCATCTCTCTTGGTCCCAGGGTCTTGACAAATCCACACACCCACACGAGTTTCCAGGGCCTTTCTGAAGGAGTCCCCTTAATGCAACCCGCAGCGGTTTCTCCTCACACCCCAGGTTTCCCGAGTTCCCCGCCTTGTTGGTCACACACGCTCTCCCACCCACCCCTACCCTTGACACATAACCCGGGCTCTTCCCTGGCAGGAGACCTAACGCACGGAGGGTCTTCCAGAAGCCCACGTCGGCAGGGCTAGTGCCATCAAACAGGTGTTCCCTCCTTTCGGTTTCTCTAACAACAACTCCGGTTTCCTAAACGGCGCCCCACCCACCACCCTGGCCCCCAAGAGTTGCCAAATCCTGCCCCGACGAGCACCCCCATCTCCGTTCTACTACAAGGGTCTCCCCCCTTCCCATTCCGCCCCAGGCCCAGCGAAGGGTGCCTCAGGTCTCTAACGGGAAGATCCGCCCCCGGGACTCCGTTCCGAAGCCCAAACAGAGGCCCGACACTTTGCGAAAACCCGTTGAGCACCGCTGACAGGAGCTTCCCACCACCACCAGCGCCCACCGCAGCTCACCGTGCGGATCTGCCTCCGCAAAAGGTAAATGAAGAAGCTCCAGAGCTTGGCGGCGAAGGCCACGAACGTGCGCAGCCCCAGCAGACACTGCGTCCGCATCATTCCGATGACCCCGGCACCGCCGGCCCCGGGGCCCCCGCGGCCCAGCTCCGCCAGCCCCCCGGGGGCAGCCCCCCGCCGCCGGGAGGGGGAACGGGGGCCCCGAGTGACAGGAAAGGCTGCAGAGAGGGGCGCGGAGCGGGCGGCTCAGAAAGCCACCCCCGGCGAGGGGAAAGCCCAGCGGAACCGGGAGCTGGGGGACAGGCGTGGGCAGCCCGCGGGGGCCCACATGGGCGGGGAGTGGCACCGACGGCTTCGCGGAGGTTGCGGGCCCAGACGGGTCAGGCTAGGACGGGGTCCTCCGAGACCGGGAGGGAAGGGGATGGAGAATTGGGGGAGGGGGTAGTGGGGGAGGGGGCCGGGGAGATGGGAGGGAGGGAGAAGGGGGGGAGGGGAAGGGGGAAGCGGAGGGTGGCCCGCTGCGCAGGCGCGCTAGGGGGCTGCCCGCGGGAAAGGGCGGGCGGGGGCCGCGGCGCGCGGAGGGCCGCGGCGGCGGAGGACGGGCCGCTGAGCGAAGGAGCGGGGAAGGAGGGGGAGGGGGAGCCGAAGGGCGCGGACGGCTAGGCCGGAGCGGCCTCCCCCTCCCCGATGTCGGGGGTGCCTTAGCCGCTGGGGAGCGGGGCTGCAGCCTCTGCAGCTGGATTTCCCACTCTGACAGGCGCCATTTTACCGCCCTACGGGCTCCCTCCTCCTTTCTTCCCCCCTCCTCTTCCCCTCTGACACTGCTTCCGGTGGTGACGTGTATTCGCTTCACCGGGACTAAAGTTCCCCCTCCTCGGTCTAAGGGGGCGGGTGAGGAAAGCGGAGTGAGCGCCCCGCGAGGCCGCAGTACCGCGCAAGCGCGGAAGGCGGCGGCGGGGCGGGGCGGGGCCTGGGAGCGAACAGGCCCCGCCTGGAGCGGCGTGGGCGGGGCAGAGTGACGTCCCTCACGGCCGAGGTTGGGCGGTCAGACCGGCTCGTGCTGCCTTTTTCCCCCGCCCACGGACAACTGCCCCAACGGCTCTTCCGGCCCTAGTCGTGCAAAAAAATGTGAAATGTCTGCGCTCCGGGTCTCGGGAGGGGCCTTTCCGCGTGAGGGGACCCGCCGGGATGTTGAACATAATCGCCTCATTCCAGACGAGGCCGGGTGTCGGCGGTGGGAGCATTCATGGTGTCCCGCCCCTTTGCCCTGAGGGGCGGGTCAGCGGGCAATGACGCCATCAGAGGGCGCCGGAGGAGGGACCGACGCGGATTGGAGATGGAGTCGGTCGTGGCTCAGTGCGGGCTGGTGCTGCTGCGGGGTGAGGGCCAGAGGCGCAGGGGCTTCCGAGCCTGGCTCCCGGGGCGGAAACGGAGAGGAAGAGCCATGTGTCCCAGGCGAGGGGTGGCCTTCAGGGGCTCGTGAGGACGGAAACCTCCTCTTCTCACGCTGTTTATCGTCCCCCGCTCTCCCCAGACTCCGTGGAGTGGGAGGGGCGCAGTCTCTTGAAGGCGCTGATCAAGAAGTCTGCACTGTGGTGAGTGTCGCCCAGCTTGTCCCCGGGGTCCCCGGGGCGGGGAGCGGAGGGGGAGGCCCGGGCCCGACTCGGTGACACGCTCCATTTCTGCCTCAGTGGGGAGCGGGTCCACATCCTGGGCTGCGAAGTGAGCGAGGACGAGTTCCGTGAAGGTTTTGACGCCAGTGTCAACAGCCGGTACGTTTGGAGCGGGCGCATTCCGTGTTGGGGTCTCCTGGGGAGTCCGCGGGCAGCAGCAAGCGCAGAACCCGGTGTGTTTTGGCGGCCGCTCAGATGCGCATTGAGTGAACGGATGTGGGTCTTTCTGGAGGCACAGATTTGTAAGGGACGAGCAGTGTGAGTATCTAAAGAATCCAGAGCATAGACCGGAGAAGTGGAGAGGAATAGAGCGCGATAAGAGGATGATAAGGCACCCCTGACTTTGCGTCAGGGGATAAGAGTAAATAAATTCTGGGGCACCTGGCTGGCTTAGTGGGCAGAGCCTGCTACTGTGGACCTCAGGGTTGTGAGTTCCCGTGCCACGTTGGGTGTAGACGCTGCTTACAAATAAAATGTTTAAAAAAAAAAAAAAGGGTAAACATTCTGCTTTTTTGTCACTCACAATCTCATGGTGCTTTATCCAGATGTGGATTCCAGAGTTGTGCCAACCCTAGCTGCAAGCTACTGAGCAATTTGTCCTGGAGGCAGAGGGACGAGCCTGTGCACACTTGGTCACGTGGGTGAAAGCGTGCTGTTTGTGGGAGGTGGGAGAGCTGCTTGTGTGGAGACAGATAAAAAGGCACCTCATAGGGGCGCCTGGGTGGCTCAGTGGGTTAAGCTGCTGCCTTCGGCTCAGGTCATGATCTCAGTGTCCTGGGATCGAACCCCACATCGGGCTCTCTGCTCAGCGGGGAGTCAGCTTCCCTTCCTCTCTCTATGCCTGCCTCTCTGCCTACTTGTGATCTCTGTCTGTCAAATAAATAAATAAAATCTTTAAAAAAAAAAAAAAAAGGCACCTCATAGCACAAGGTCTTACAGAGCGGGAAGAGGGGTTTAGACGTTATCCTAAAAGTGGCAAGAGTCATTTCAGAATTTGGGAGAAGCGTCCGGAGTGGAGAAGGAGGTTAGAAAGGGGCAGCCTGGAGACGGACCCAGGAGGGCGAGCTGCTGGCAGTTTTCCAGGTGCGCTCAGGCACATATGTGCTCAGCTCCGGTTATGAAAGGGGTGCAGCAGTAGGCTTAGGGAATGAGACAGGAGTGGTGCCTGCCCTAATGAATCCCAGGGAGTGGTGTTAGGAGGTGACAGGGATCTGCTGCTTAAGATGGTAGCAATAAGGATAGAGAGTTTAGGACAAACGTGAAAGGACTCTAGCAGGTAGAATTCCCAGGACTTACAAACTGCCATGGGGGAAGAAGTCAGGAGGCTCCTGAACCCACCTGGGTTCCTGGTTAAAAAGACTCCTCTCTGGTCTGGATAGCTCAGTGGGATCACGCCTGTCTGTTTGGCGCTAAGTCTGTATCAGAGATTGTGACGGGTTATGTTAAGGCATTGATAAGAGAAGCAAAACATAGAAAGGAGGGGTCCAAAACAAGTTTGGCCACCATGAATCCTGCCCCAGGACTTCTAAGCCATGCCACGCTCCCTTGCCTGCACTTGCCGTTACTGTTTTATTGGCAGGTGGTGCCATGTCACTTACTTCTCGAGCTTTTCGAAGCTGTTCTGCTAGCAGGAACCACAGGTCCTGTCTTCTTTTCTCTGTTCTTCCAGGGAATGACACTTAAGAAATATTTGATAATGACGATATCTGACATTTACCGAGTATTTGCTGTGTGTCAAGCGTTATTCTAAAAATCAAGCAGTTGGTATCCCTGTTCCCCAGTTGAAGAAACTGGGCCTTAGCTTAAGTAATTTATGAGTCGGGTGACCTTGGGTCCATAGTAAAGCCAAGCTTGGAGCTCAGGGCTTTCTGACACCAAAGTCTGTGCTTTCAAACGCTATGTTGTATTTCTTGGTATCCTTTTCACTGATATTTAGAATATTAAGTCAGAATAGTAAAGCCCCAAAGATCACAGGGTGAAGTTCAAGATTGAGGGGAAGGGGCAGTGTTAAGTGTTAACGTTGTGTCCTGGTTTCCCTTTGCAGGCTGATTTACCATGATGTCTTCAGAGACCCTCTCAACTGGTCTCAGTCTGGGGAGGCCCTTCCGGGGGGACCCCTGGGAGCCTTGCAAGCCATGTGCAAGAGGACAGATCGTGGTCCCGTCACCATCGCTCTCGATTCCCTGAGCTGGCTGCTGCTACACCTTCCCTGTCCCGCACTCTGCCAGGCCCTCTGTGCCCTCAGCCAGCAGCACTCCCGCCCTGGTGAGACTCCTTCATTCTTCTCATATACCTCCCCCTGCCAAGGAGCATCCAGCCTAAGAAAAAACGAGAGATATCTGGTTGGGCCTTATAACATCAGTTTGTTGTCTGTCTGCCTTCCCGACTTTACCATGCCACTTACCAGTCACTTTATTATTTCTTTTCCAAGTTCTGTCTTACCTATTTCATTCATTTGCACAACAGATAAGAATTACGCAATGTGGTGGGTACAGTTCTAGATGATGGAAAGGTAAGGACTAGCTATAGTCAGATATTTGTTCAAAGTCCCATAGTGGATACAGACAGGTAAATAAGCAATTATGATAGTCTGATAACAGCCGTGATGATAAAGGAACAGGCACAGAGTGCCTTTGGGAAAGAGCTGCCTGGAAGAGCAGGCGAACTGGGGCAGACCAGGGGCCCTGGGAGTAGCCCTGAAGTATACTGTGGGTTCTCCAGTGGGCTCTCTGGAGTCAGAAGCCCAGCCTTGTGTTAAGGTGTCTAATCTCCCAGGTTTTCAGTTCACTCTAGAAGCGGGCAGGGGGTGGGGTGCGTGCTCAGTGGGCTAAAGCCTCTGCCTTCAACTTGGGTCATGATCTCAGGGTCCTGGGGTCGAGCCCCGCATTGGGCTCTCTGCTCAGCAGGGAGCCTGCTTCCCCCTGTCTGTCTCTGCCTGCCTCTCTGCTCACTTGTGGTTTCTGTCTGTCAAATAACTAAAATCTTAAAAATATTTAAAAAAAAAAAAAAAAAAAGGCAGGAGGGAGGGTGAACAGGTGGTATTAGGGTGAACCATTAGGAGTCGGTGTGGGTAGGTCAGATATGCACCGATGTCAAGTAATAGCAGTTTCATGTGGTTCAGCCTAAAAATGCTGGCCTCCGTAGGGACTGAAATGTGACAATATATGGCGTAGTGCCTAACACTTTGTCAGTGTGCCCAGAAAGGGAAGTTGACTCGGATCACAGCGTAAAGTTCCCAGACCTGCAAGGAGTTCAGTGTGTAAGAGACTGAAGCTGGGCGGTAGGCAGGGAACAGGTAAGGAAGGGGCTGACTCCATCCCAAGGAGCTCCCAAGCAAGGAGCTCCCGAGGACTGAAGTCCAAGGACTTCAGATTCGCAGTAACAAGGTGAGGGCAGGAGTCTCCAGGGCCGATAGGGAGGGAGCCAGCCTCCCACGGCCTCCAGCCAAGAGAGGTCAGCCCTGGCAGAGCCGTGCGGGATGGGGCCTCACCTCCCATGAGTTTCCATCCTATGCCTCCATCCCGAATGTTCCCTCCTGCCCTTCATGCCCCTCCCTCCTTGTCCTTCCAGGTGGCAGCTCCCCAGCAGAGCCCATGCGAGTGCTCGGCCTGCTGCATGAAGAGCTACATGGCCCAGGCCCGCTGGGAGCCCTGAGCAGCCTGGCCCAGGCTGAAGTGATCCTGAGTGGGACCATGGGCCAGGCTTCGGCCCACATCCTCTCTCGGAGGCCCCGACAGCACCCAGCCCGTCAGGTCAGGAGAACCCCAGGGAAACACGGGAGGTCAGGGTCACACAGAAGGGGAGAGAGCTGATGTGAGGGGCACTTCCCAGTGTGTCGTCGTTTCCTTCATTGAATCTTCACGGCTGCCCCGTGAGGTGGTTTTATTCTCCCCATTGAGTGGCTTGGGGAAGGTTCCCCACAGTTCCAGAGAGGACATGGTAGAGCCAGGATTTGAACTCAAGATGGCCTAACTCTAATCCCATGAGCTTAACCAGGGGAAACGGTCACCTTCTAAGAAAAGGCAAAGGACAGGGGGGCGGCTGGGTGGTTCAGTGGATTAAAGCCTCTGCCTTCGGCTCACCTTTGGCTCAGGTCATGATCCCAGGTTTCTGGGATTAAGCCCCACATCAGCAGGGAGCCTGCTTCCTCCTCTCTGCCTACCTCTGTCTACTTGTGATCTCCGTTTGTCAAATAAATTAAAAAATCTAAAAAAAAAAAAAAGAAAAAGAAATGGCAAAGGACAAAACCCTGGGAGTGGTCCCTGGGGGAGAAGGCACGAGTCCCGATGGGAGAGGTCTGAAGGAGGGCTAAGGAGGCACAAGCAGGAGCTGCGGGCCCCTCGTTACACAGATGCTGTTCCGTCTGAGTTCCTTTCCCTGCTTTGCTCCGTAAGATGGAAAACACCTTTCTTTGCCTACTCTTTCTTTTCCGCAGACCCAGTGGTTCTCCATCCTGCCTGACTTCAGCCTGGACCTCCAGGGGGGACCCCCACTAGAGTCCCAGCCCCACCCAGAGCCTCACACACCCCCGGTATCTAAGGCTGCTGGGGCCAGAATGAGGGAATGCGGGGTTGGGGTCAGGGATTCCAGCCATGAGCAGCGGAAGCATCCTCTGTACCTCCAGGTGGACCCCACAGCTCACGTGACCTTCAACCTGCACCTGTCCGAGAGCGAGCGAGCAGCCAAAGACAGCCTGACGTTGCCCTTCCAGTTCAGCTCTGAAAAGTAAGGCTAGGAGCTGGGCACCCTGTTCTTGGGTAGAGCCTGGCCAGGGATGGGATGGGAGGGCCAGCAGGTTATCGGTTAACCTCCCAGACTTTATAGGGGCTGAAGTCCACCTCCTCAGACGAGTCTGGGGAGTGGTTCTCTATCCACTCTTCCTCCCAACCAGGGAAGAAAGCCTTTGTGTGTCTCTTCTCTCCAGGAGAGCCTTGGGTCACTGACCAGCCCAGACCAGACCCTGGGGAAGTTTCCAGGCAACGGTGTTGCGAGGACAGGAAGCTGGATGGGTGTGGCGGGCAGGTTAATAACGGCCTCACTCTGCGCCTGTTCTCTGCCTGCTGTGTGGGTGGGTGAAGCAAGCCGGCCAGGATCCTTGCCCTCAAGCTCTGAGAACGGGAGGCGTCATTAGGAGAGCAGTCCAAGAATGTCTGTCCCAGTCCAGGTGGCGCTCCGGCACCAACCAAACAGGGAGGTCAGAGAAGGAGACTTGGACCAGGGAGCTATGGAGGGACAAAGAAGAGGGGGTTTGTCACCAGAAAGGGAGTGTGCAGACGTGAACTCCATCCCCTCCCTCACCAGCCCCCATTCTCCCCTTCTCCTTCCTCAGACAGCAGGCTCTGCTGCGCCCTGGGCCCAAGCAGTCCACCGGCCGCATCTTCTATGAGCCAGATGCATACGACGACGACCTGGACCAGGAAGACCCAGATGATGATCTGGATGTCTGACTGGCCTGGAACTGGAAGAAGGAGAAAGATCTTGGACCCGTAACCTTCCTCGCATTGTTTGCATTGGCCTTGCCCTGTCCCTGTCCCCACCTTTGTTCCCCCAGTCGGCAGAGGCCCTGCCCTGTGACCTGTGAGTCAGAGAGTAGCTTCCCCTCAAGACAAAAGGTGGGAAAGGGGCAGTTGGGGAAGGTGAAGAGAATGGGAACCCCTACCCTCCCTGCCTAATAAAATATTTTTCTATTGAAAGGAACTTGGGTAGTTATTTAAGCAAGAGTTGGGAGGAGACGGGACTGAGGAACAGAAGAGCAGAGGGAAAGCAAGCACCTGAGTCTTTCAGGGTTAACAGTGTTGGGGCCCAAATGACAAGGAATGGTGGCACAGGGAGAGCCGTGCACACCACTGGTGCTCAATATGGGGTCTATTTCAAGCCAAAGCAGGTACATTTAAAGGTTCTGGGTTCCATGCAAGGGTTTGGGCTGGAAGAAAGCAGAGGCCCTGAAGCGGAAAAAAAGAAGTCTACTTTCCAAAACATACTTTTTTATTACTGTACAAAAAGCACACCCAACACCCCCCCCCTTTATCTCCTCCCCCCTCCCCTTGCCCCCACCCTGAGGGGAACTGTATGTACACAGTGTGCTGGGCTGGGGTAACAAGGCTTCAGCTCTGCACCCTGCCCATGAGCTGAGATCTGCCCCAGGTTATTTCTGGTACCTGGGCATACCAGAGGCTGCCCAGTTGGGGCAGGGGTGGTCCCAGCTCACACGTACTCCTTGGCAGAGTTAGGCTTAGGGTAGGAGCGGGGTGCACGGTACCCAGTTTTGCCCTCACTCCCAGGACAGGAGCAGGAGAGGAGGGCACCTCCCAGGATGATCAGAGCAGACCCTGCCCAACCAATGAAGATGGCAGGACCAAACTCGTACCTAAGGAGAGAAGGGGCTGGGGTCAGAAAGCCCGCCTTTCCTGACCGGGGAGCCCAGGCCTGGTGTCCCCTTAGGAGGCAGGGCTCCCATACTTACTTAAGATTCATGGGAACCAGTGGGTTATAAAAGTCGGTGACAATCTGGTGGCCGTACCAGGAACACGCTACCAGGGCAGCAAGACCTGGAGAGAGGATGGTTCATATGTTTTAGCAGACCCCAAACCAGCGCCTTGCACGCCCTCGATCCCGGATGCAGGGGCCGAGCTCACCTGCCACGATGAAAATGATCCCTCCGGTCATGGCTATCCGGGCCTTCTTCACTTTGTCGTCTCCCCCGCAGTTGGTGCACTTCATGCCCATGGTGGCCACGAACATGGCCAGGAAGCCCAGCACCAAAGATACCACCATCAGGGCTCGGGTGGCCTGCAGGGCCGCTGCGGGGAAGGGGAAAGGACGCCCTCATTGCTGCACGTGCGGGCGGCTGCGGCCTTCGAGTCCCCGCGGGCCCCGCGGGCCGCGGCCCCTTAGGCGCCCGAGCCCTGGACGGAGCAGGTGGGTCCCGCCCCTCGCGGCTCCGCGGCCTTCCCGCCCCGCCCCGCCCTCTCCCGGCCCTGGGACGCGCCCGGGGCGCAAGGGTTTCGATGAAACTGCCCGGGGTTGGGGGGAGGGGGGACGAGGCCAGCGGAGGCCCGCGGAGGCAGCGAGCGGAGCACCCTCGCGGCGGAACGGTCCGGCCCGCGGCCCGGCCCGCGGCCCAGCGCTGACCCCGCTATCGTGGCCACGGGGTTTGTGGCTTCGGCTAATCGGCCGATTAGATTACAGGCCACAGGCAGCGGCCCACGTCTGTCCGACCCCGCGCCCTCCGCCGCGCGCCGCCTTTTGTCCGGGAGAAAAGGGCGGGAGACGGAGGCCGCCACCTGCGCCGGCCGGCGCGGGAGGAGAGAGCTGGAGGGGGGTTGGGCAGCCAGCCGCCGTGGGGGGGTCCGCTGGGGACGGAGGGGGCCCGGCCGGCGGGGGCGCAGGCGGACTTGCAGCCGCTGGAACCCGTGCCCGCGACCGCTTCCGCTTCTTCCTTCCAGCCCGCTCCCCGGCAACCCCGGGCGTCGGGCGGTGGGGCCTGGCGCCCCTTCCCTCTCCCAGCCCCGCGCCCACGGCCCCGGGCGCGTCCGCCCCGTCCGCCCCGCGGCCTTACCGGACAAGGCGAGCACCGAGTCGTACGATTTGCAGCTCATGAGGCCGGTGCTCTGCGTGATGCACTCCATCCACAGCCCCTTGTACATGGCCTGGGCCGTGATGATATTGTCGCCCGCGTACGAGCTCATCTGCCACTGAGGGATGGCGGTGCACGCCACCAGGGCCACCCAGCCCAGCAGGGCCATGGCGAAGCCCAGCAGCTGCAGGCCCGAATTGGCCATCTCTGCCCTCAGAAATACGGGGCGGGCGACCTGCGGTAGAACAGACAAAGCCTGGGGGTCGGCCCCCAAAAAGACCACTTGCGGTGGAGTCTCGAGTCACCCAAAGAGAAGGGTTTGGGTCCGGTGATTCCAAATCTTTTTGTCACCCGAAGAAAACACAAACCGATCCTTCTTCCGGCAGGCGAGGGTCTTCGAGCTCAAGGAACAGGTTCCGCCCGAGGACTGGTGGTCGAAAAAGCGATCGGCGAGGGCCAGGCGGTCCCCCCCTCCCCGGCGCTCTCGTAGACCCTACCCAAACAAATGGCGGAGGGCCAGTATGAGCGTGTCCCAGGGGCCGGCGGTCCCCAAAGTACCCTGCGCTGTTGGCCCAAGGCTGCCGTGCGAGGGAGAAGTCGCTCAGCCGAGAGCGGGCAGGTGCGGGCTCAGGTGCACCTGAGTATTTGTAGGGCGTCAGGGGCGCGCCCCCGCAGGTACCGGGAGCGCGGGGCGGGCCGGACCACAGGGGCAGCCGAGAGTGACCTGACGTCACCGAAGGGACACTCACCTGAGCCGGAAGTCCTGGCCCCCACCTCTCCTGGCCCAGGTGAAGAGGAAGAAACCTGAGCGCCAGGGTCACGCCCCTTCTCTTGCCGGGCTGGGACTGCCGGTCGTGGGGAGGTGGAGGCTTCTCCGGAGTTCCGAGCTCGGAGTCAGCCCCTCGGGGCTGGACTTCCCTCGGGCACCAGGACGCCTACTCACCTCTCCCCAGCAGTTGCGCCTGGGATACTGCAGAGCTGGGGGGATGCCCCGGGGCCCTGGTCTCCGCCTCCCCACCCCACCCCCCCACCGGCAGGGACTCTTGGTTTCTACTCCCCGCGCTCTCTGTCCCGCCCTACTTTCTCCCCCACCCTCTGCTCTTTTTTTTTTTTTTTTTTTTTTCCTTTCCCTCTCTCTAGGTCGCTACCCTAACCGTCCCCAGCTTTCGGAACCCTGGTCCGAACCCTCAGAACTCCCGAGCATCGAGATTCGGCTGCCTCCCTGAAGTCCCTATTCCCAGAGCCACCACCCTGCCGCCCCCTTCCCTTCCCCTCCAACTGACACCTGGCTTCCAGGCACCGTGCCCCAGCACCCCATCTTGGCTCTCCATTCCAATCCCTATCCCTGACATAATGCAATGCTCGGGCCCCTTGGGCTCCATCTCCCGCCATCACTATATCTGCACCCCCAGCCTCCTTCCTAGCAAAGCGACAAAAACACTGAGGCCAGAAGTCAGCAGAGGGTGGGGAGGGGGGTAAGGCCTCTGTCAGATGCTTGGCCACACCCGCCATTCCCCTCCCTTGGAATCTTTCCAGATATGTCCTCCACTTTTTCGCTTCCCTGTTCTTCTAGCCACACGTTTCCCTTTCCGTCCTTCTGAGCCCGGACCTGACTCTGCACACTGGCCTCCCTAAAGTCCAGCTCCCCGGTGGCCTTGGCCTCAGCCTTCAAACTCCCACATGGCCTTCGGGCTTCTGTTCACGCTCCCCAGACTTGTCCTGGCCTCCCTGCGGGCATCTCTTCCAAGTGTCTCCATTCACTCACCCTTCCTCTGAGTCTGCCTTTCAGTCCCTTCTCTGCCCGGGAGCCCAGCCACGCCACATCCCTGTCCCCTCACCCAGAGCCCTCCTGAGCCACTGCTCCTTCACTCTCTGACTCAGGTCTCCCATCTTCTTCCTTTCTCTCTCCTTTTGCCCTCAGCTCTCTCCCATTTCCCGTTTTTCTTACCCCTCTCAACCATTTCTCAATAAGGCTCTCCTTTTCTGCAGTAAAAATATTAAAAGGGACACGGCACTATGCGAATTACCCTGCTCTTCTAATGAGAACTTTAATGAATTATCTGTCATTTGCTTTTAGTTTTCTATTTTTTTGATTAATGGTGAGTTGTGTTTTTGGGGGGTTTTTTAATTTTTTTTTATTTAAAGTTTTTTTTTAAAGATTTTTATTTATTTATTTGACAGAGATCACAAGTAGGCAGAGAGGCAGGCAGAGAGAGAGGAAGGGAAGAAGGCTCCCTGCCGAGTAGAGAGCCCGATGTGGGGCTCAATTCCAGGACTCTGGGATCATGACCTGAGCTGAAGGCAGAGGCTTTAACCCACTGAGCCACCCAGGCGCCCCTGTTGTTGTTGTTTTAAGGTGCTGTCTGGCTCCAGAATTTCATGCTTCTCGTCCCCGCACTATACCCAGCTCGCGGCTGCCCCCCAGGCCGGCTCACCGTCTCCGCCCGTGCCTGCACACCGTAGCTGCCTCCACAACCACATTCCTGCTTGCTTCCCTGCTTGTCCTTCTAACACCCATTCTCCAGAAGCGAACATTTGTTTGTTTGTTTCAAACTTAGGTCTTGTCATTTTCCGTTTAAAATCCTTAAAATCTGGGGCGCCTGGGTGGCTCAGTGGGTTAAGCCTCTGTGTTCGGCTCGGGTCGTGGTCCCAGGGTCCTGGGATCAAGCCCCGCATTGGCTCTCTGCCAGCGGGGGGCCTGCTTCCCCCCCCCCCCCCCCGCCTGTCGCTCCCCCTGCTTGTGCTCTCTTACTCTCTCTGGGTCTCAAATAAATAAAATCTCTGTGCCTCTGCCACCCTGGCCTTCTCTCTGCTCCTGACGTGTACGACTTCCCTTCCCACCAAGTACACTTCACACACTCTGTTCCCTGTGTCTGGATGCTGTCCTGCGTGCACCTCCACGAGCCTCCCTCTACCTGGCCAACTGACCAGTCGCCTGGTGGCAGTGGCAGTGGTGATCAGCTCAAATATCACCTCTGCAGGGAAGCCTGGCCTGACCACCCCGCCCCACACTGAGTCACAGCACCCGCTGAATGCTCTCCCTCGCTGCTATTTAAGCTTTAACTTGCAAAATTCTTATCACAGTTCCAAACTATTTACTCTGCGTGATTATTTATTCAATGTCAGGCTCCCACTGTAGATGCGTCTGGGTTTATCGCCAATAAATATTTGATGAGTGCATGAAAAAACTACATATGAACAGTATTTTCAACCACTCGTTCAACAGATATTTCCTGCGTGCCTGTGCAATGACCCAGGCCCCACGCTCAGCTCTGGACACAGCTCTGGACACAGTGGTAACAGGACCAACGAGGGCACTGCACTTAGATTCTAGAGGGAGGGGGTGCCTGGGGGGCTCAGTGAGTCAAGCCTCTGCCTTCGACTCTGGTCATGATCCCGGGGTCCTGGGATCGAGTCCTACATCAGGCTCTGCTCAGCAGGGAGTCTGCTTCCCCCTCTCTCTCGGCCTGCCTCTCTGCCTACTTGTGATCTCTCTCTGTGTGTGTCAAATAAATAAATAAAATCTTAAAAATTAAAAAAAAAAAAAAAGGTAGGTTCTAGAGAGAGGAAGCAGACCAAAATGGTGCATGTTGAAAAGGCAATAAAATGGGGTGATGGGATGAACCACCTCTGATGGTTGGGGCCAGATAATCCCTTTTGTAGGTGATTGTCACGGGCATCATAGGACATTTAGGAATATCGATGAGATGCCAGTAGAACCCTCTTCTGAGTGCCGACTGACCATTCAAAATGTCTCCAGACGCCGCCAAATGTCTGGTGAGGGGAGGGGCAAAATGGGTCCTAGTTAAGAGCTACTGATTTCAAGTGTAACCAGTCAACATCACTGTGACGTTTTGCTCTAGTAGCTTGCAAGTCAACGGTTCGGTACAAGGAGCAAGAGGACGGCTGCTTGGACTTAACCAGGGTTGGTTAAAATCTCTTGTACTCCATTCCAGATTTCGCCTTATTTCTTCATTTTATTAATTTCATTTTGAGAGAAAGAGAGCACGTGATGGTGGTGCTGAGTGTGGAGCCCGACACAGGGTTTGATCTCATGACCCTGAGATTATGACCTGAGCCAAAATCAAGAGTCAGACACCTAACTGACAGAATCATCCAGGTGCCCCCATTCCAGAGTTTAAAGGGTCGACCATCTGGGGCACCTGGGTAGCTCTGGGTTAAAGCCTCTGCCTTCAGCTCAGGTCATGATCTCAGGGTCATGATCTCAGGGTCCTAGGATCGAGCCCCACATCAGGCTCTCTGCTCAGCGGGGAGCCTGCTTCCTCCTCTCTCTCTGCCTGCCTCTCTGCCCACTTGTGATCTTTGTCTGTCAAATAAATAAAATCTTCTTTAAAAATTTTTTTGAAAAGGGTCGACCATCCTCAGTGTTAGGAGGGTATGGAGAAACTAAGCTCTCATACATTGCTGATGAGATGTCAAATGCTACAACCACCTGGGAAAACAGCTGCGAGCCAAGTTACAGACCCAGCTGTAATATAGTCCAGCTGTTCCACTCCTAGGTATTTTCCAAGAGAAGTGAAAGCACAGCGTCCAATCAAAGATTTGTGTGTGAGTGCCCCCAGCAGTGTTATTCATAATAGCCCAGGACTGGAAGTAATCCAAGGGCTCATCAGAAGGTGAAGGGATAATCAAACTGATCGCCATTGATAATCAATTCAATAATTTTCAACAGTAAAAAGGAATGAACTCTTGATACACACAATGTAGATGATTGCTGTAAAGTGAAAGAAGACAGACAAAAAGAGCCCACGTGGGGGCTCCTGGGTGGCTCAGTGGGTTGAGCGTCCGACTCTTGGTTCCGACTTGGGTCATGATCTCAGTGTTGCGGGATTGAGTCCCACATTGGGCTCTACCCTTGGCAGGGAATTGGCTTGGGTTTCTCTCTTTTCCTCTGCCCTGCCCCCACTTAGACTCACAGGTGCTCTCTCTCTCTCTAAAATAAATCAAGAAATCTTAAAAAAAAAAAAAAAAAGAGTACATTCTGTATGTTTCCTTTTGCATAAAATTCCAGAAAATGGAAAGTGCTCTAGGATAACAGATGGCACTGGTTGCCTAGGGCGTGGGTGGAAGGGCAGTAGGAGGGTTATAAAGAGGTAGAAGGAAACTTTTAGGGATGGTGGATGTGTCCATTCTCCTGATGACAGGGACGGTTTCGTGGATGTATACTTCCCAAATAGGACCTTTGAAATATGCCCAGTTTATTGTTTCTCAATTACACCTCAGGAAAGCTGTTGAAAAAAGCAAAAAATTAAAAATTCAGTTCAATCTCCTCTGAGCCCTGTGTCAGTGTTAATATCATTCACCTTCTCCTTTTACCAAAGAGGCAAAGAAGACGCAGAGGATTTGGGTAACTCTCCCAAGGGCATGGCGTTGGTAAGCGTCAGAGCTGGGCTCAGACTTGCGGTGTGAGCCCAGAGTCCGTACCCTTCACCATTGCTGGGAGTCCCGAATGGCAGGACACAGTGTCACACTGCTGCTGGACGTGGAGACAGGGACAGTCATTCTTCAGAGCAAGCTGGGAGTAGGGACTCAAATTGGGTTTTAACATGCCCCGGGACTCAGAAATCTCACTGTGGGCATAGTTAGAAATAAGTAATAGACGTTCACAGAGGCAGAGACTATCTCCCGAACGAGTCCTCCGAGGGGCCCATAACACAGCTCGTTGGAAATGTGCACCAGTGCATTCTGCATCGCCGCGGGGACTGTGGGTGACGGGGGTCCTCACCCAGCGGGACTGTGAGCAAGTAAAATGTGGTGTGAGTGACACTGTGGGGTACTGTGCAATGAACCTGATCATGACAAAGCATGAATGAGGTTAAAACACAGTGCTTACTGACAATAAGTAGGACCAGCATGAAATGTGACACTATTGGGGCGCCTGGGGGCTCAGTGGGTGGAGCATCTGCCTTCTGCTCGGGTCATGATCTCGGGACCTGGGATCCAGTCCTGCGTTAGGCTCCCAAGCTTCTCCCTCTCCCTCTGCCCCTCCCTCTGCTAGTGTTTTCTCTCTGTCACATAAATAAATAAAATCTTACTAAAAAAATAAAAATAAGATATAGATTAACAAACACATGCACAACAGACGGTGTCATTGACTCAATCCTCTGCACCCAAGTCCCTGATCTATAGATAAGATGCGGAGAAGGCACAGAGAGGGGTCCCGGCATTGCCAGAGCTCAGGAAGCAAGGCTGCCTTCCAGAAACTGGAGGTGGAGTGGGCCTGTGGAATAGGAGCTGGAGGCAGTGTATCTGCGGGGGTCCCCGGGCTTTCTCAGGCCCCCCCCAAGCCAATCTCTTACCTATCACGGGTTGAACACAGCCAGAAGGCAATGATCACAGGAGCTTGGAAAACAAGCCTGCAGGGATTAACGACCCGTGCTAGAAGGCAGAGCAGAGGAAGGGCTACAACCAGTTCTATCGAATGGGTCATGATCACTCAGCAAGGTATACATACACCCTTAGATCTCCCACGCAAGGTCCCTTCCTCCCCTCATCCCCTCATGTCATGTGCCTCTCCTTCCTTTTCCATCTTCTTCTTATTATTTTTTTTAAGGTTTTATTTATTTATTTGACACAGAGGGACAGGCATGGAGAGAGGGAATCCAAGCAGGGGGAAGTGGGAGAGGGAGAAGCAGGCTCCCTGCTGAGCAGGGACCCCCCCCCAACACTCCCTCGCCCCGACTCGGGGCTCAATCCCAGGACCCTAGGATCTTGACCTTAACGGAAGGCAGATGCTTAACCCGCTGAGCCACCCAGGTGCCGCCCTTTTCCATCTTCTATCAGCAACCTTGTTCCCACTTCCAGGCGGGTTATCCTATTCTCTTCCAGCTCTCCTGATTTCTCTTGTCTCCTCTCCCACTTCCCCATCCCTCTCTCCAGGCTCTTCTCTACCTAGTTCTGACTTGGTTTCTTTGAGTGAGCTTTCCCCAGGGGCTTAAAGCCATAGAAGCATCACTGAGAAGCCCATCAGAAACAAAACATCTGAATGAGCGCAAGCACGCCCGTGGAGAGAACCCAACAGTGAACTTCACCAGCTACACTGACTTTTCATCTGCCCCCCTCCCCTCACCCCTTCACTCCTGCCTGTGCCTCCTGTACCCCCTCCTTGCTCTGAGGCACGCCCGTGGAGAGAACCCAACAGTGAACTTCACCAGCTACACTGACTTTTCATCTGCCCCCCTCCCCTCACCCCTTCACTCCTGCCTGTGCCTCCTGTACCCCCTCCTTGCTCTGAGGCACCTTGCTTGGCTTTTCCCTTCTCCCTGCCCTTCCCCCACCCCTTGTAGGAGTCCAGCAGTTGGTTCTTCCTTTATCTTTAGATTGGTCTTTCCCTGCCTCAGTCCATGGCTTCTGCTCCTTTGGGACTCCACTATGCTCAGCTCTTAGCTCTTCATAACACCCTCTTAGTGAGACAGATATAGCCATTCAGCCAATAGTTTCCTCCTTGGTGACTGTTCCCCAAGCTGTGTTCTTGGCCGGAAGGACCAGACCGTCATGCATTCATACTCAACAAGTGATGAGTGCCCGCCACCAGGCTGGGCGCTAGGCACAAAGAGCTGGGGACACAAGGTGACGTTCTCTCAAGGTTGAAGTACAGCGAAGAAATGATGCCAGTCGGCTACATCAGGGACACAAGGCTTTCTTTGTTTCCAGCAGAAGCCAGCAAAGGTTTTGGAGAGAGGGTGAGCACTTTTTCTGAAGGTCACCCAGGGGAGAAACGGCAAGGCGTGCCCTGGTACAAGGAGTTAGGGATTGACTAGCACGTGAGGATAGAGTCTAGAAGGTGGGGCAGAAATGGGGCAAGAAAGGCAGGAGGTCTTTTCCGCTCTCAAAAGGGGTTTGAACTTGAGAGTGGGGACAATAAAGAACCACTGGCTTTTGTGGAGGGAGTGATGAACTTGAGCTTTTTTTATATTGAGCTCTGTCCTCTGCATAAAGGAAAGTAAGGAGCGAGAGGTAACGGTGGCGGGACGATGCCTCAGCAGTCCAGGTGGAGAAGAGCAGACGAATGTCTGCTAGTTACCAGCTAGTTACCTGGACAGGGCATGGGGGTGGGGGAGGGGTTGTGGCAGGGAGGAAGGGAACATGACCTCCAGGATGCTCACCCACTGGGAAGAGGAGGTCAGGAGGCAGGGCAGGTGGGGACATGCGGATCATGGGAGCTGCTCCGTGCTGGCCGCAGCTGAATCCCCACATCCTGAGGTGCAGAACGGGGCCTGCGCTGCACGTAAGGAAGCCTTGGAGAGGTGGCCCGGCGACGGCCAGGGGCCCCCCAGACGGCTCCGCCCGGACGCGCTGCGGATCCTCGCTCTTCCTCCAGGTGGCACCACAGTCCCGCGCGTCCGAGGCCGGTGCGCCGCGCCGGCCACGCGCCAGCTCTCAGGTCGCGCCCTCCTCGCGGGGGGTTCACACCCTGAGCGGCCTCCGGAGAGCGTGTCCAAGTAGTCCACGCGGCGGGCACATTCGCGGCAGCTCAGGGACCTCAGGCCGGTGTCGTGGTTGGTGTGACCAGCTGTCCCTCGGGCCGCCTCCGGGAGCTAGTGCGGGGAACCGGGGTAGGGGAAGGACCGGACAGGCAGTGGCCAGAGCGCGGATGCGCGGAACGAGGACCGCCAAGCCCCAACACCCGACGCGCTGGGGACGGAACTTCCTGTGCCCCAGGGCCATCCCCACGTGGGAAGCACGTCTCGGACCCTTTAAGCCTCCGTCTCCCTGCCCTCCCCCGCCGGGGACCGGCCGGGACACCGGGGACCTGACATTTGGCGTCTCCCAACGCGGGAGCTAAAAATAGCCGCGGTGGGTTACTCCAGGCCATTGCTCCCCAGCCACCCCGCGCGCCCGCTCGCGCGCGGTCCCGGGCCGCCCGAGCTCTCTCCGGGGCCAAGCGTGCCTGCCGCATCCCCTCCTCCCCGACCCCGCGGTCCCCACCCGCCGCGTCCACTTTCCGGCGCTACCCCAGCCCCATGCCCGGCTGCTGGGCCGAGTCCCCACGCGAGGTGGGGAGTGACCTCCTCTGTCCCGGGACCCTTTCCCCTCCAAACTTCACCGCGGGAGGCCGGCAGGCACCCACCCCGCGCGTGTTGCCGGGCACGCTGGGGAGGCGGGGCCTCGTCGGCCAACCCGCGCCGCCGGGCCAGACTCTGAGCTGCGGGCCTAGGGAGGGGCGTGGGCTTCTGGGCGGGCTCCTGGCCAATGGGTGATGCGAAGGGCGTGGCCCGTGGAGGGTTGCGGGGGCTCTTCGGGCCTCTCCCCCCAGCCCCGCTCCGCCAGATCCCCGGGAGCCCTGCCGCTCTCTGGGTCCGTGGCTCGCGGCGGTGGGTCCTGCCGGTCTCGCCCTCCGCACGCCGCTCCGTGACGCCCGTCGCCCCCGCGCCCTCTGCCCGCCGGGCCGGGGCCGCCGACCCCCAGTCGCCTCCCTGTTAACTGAAGCTGCTGCGCCCCGGGTTCCTGAGACAAGATGCCGTCGGGCTTCCAACAGATCGGCTCGGAAGTAGGGTTCAGCATGCGGCATGGGCGGGACGGGGGCGCAGAGCCCGCTTTTCTCGGGCTGGGGTCGCGGTTGGGGTCAGCTAGGGGGCGGTCCCTGCGCAGGCGCAGGGGGTGGGGGAAGTGGGGGCCTGGCTATTTATACCCGAGCGGGACAACCCGTGACTGTGGGATTCCAGTCCTTCCAAGAGGCTGAGTGGGTCTGGGGGGACTGTCCGGGGGCATGGGCCACCCCGCGGTTTCCCAAGCCCAGGGTTCTCCCCCTTCTCCTGGGCGCGGCGGGGCGCGCGGGGATTGGGGGACACCCTACCATAGATCCAGCCCGAGAAAGCAGATCCGGGCTGGTCTTGCCCTCCTGGAGCTGTCCGTGTGTCCCGGCTCGCGGGAAGTTTTTCGAGGAGCAGAGGTTCTCGTGGGCCCCCACCCCCACTCCTGGCCGTCCTCCAGGACGCTGAACTTTCCCTTGGCCCCATGGCTGGTGGAGGGGCTGAGGGGAGTGTCAGCCCCCCCTCCCCCAGCTCAGGTTTCCGCTTGGAGACAGTGTGTGCCGCCAGCGAGCGGCCACCGCCGCCACCGCCCCTCGCACCACCTTCCCGCCCCCATCCCCTGGGCGCGGCTCTCCCAGGCAGAAGCCGGGCACAGCCCCCCGCCCCCTGCGGCGGAGCCTAGAGGGGGAGGGGAGCCTGGGGCGGAGACAGAGACGGCCACCCCCAAGGGCCATATGAGGGAAGGAATGACCGCGATGTCCTTTTTGGAATTGTCCTTCTTGGGCGTGTTGGGGGCCTCCAGGAGCCCTGTGAGAGCACCCCCAGAGGGGACAGAAGAGGACAGAGGCCGGTGATAAGGCCCTTGTGGGTTTATAAATCCTGCGCCATCAGGAATCCCCTTAGCATTTGATTTTGATTTTCTCGTTTTCAGGGACAGGTAGGCAGAGCAGGCAACATCACTCCTAGGGCCCCTGACCCAGAGGAGACCTTAGCTTCAGAGTGGGAAAGTGACTTGCACAAGGTCACACAAATCTGAACTCCAGTCTTAAGGCCCAAAGCCTGCCCCAAGGTCACCGAGAAACAGTGAGGCCAAGATCTTCAAACATTTCTCAGCTCGCTGGACTCAGACATCCCGTTTCTCCTTCATGCACCGTGACATGCCCGGTGACTGCTGCTGTTTACACTGAGTTCCTCTTCCGATTCCTAATATGGCCCAGTTTCCCTCAGCCAACATGTTGGATGGAGCCCAGCATCCTCAGGCTCCAACAGGACCCAGGCCCCTGGGCGAAGGGAAGAAATCATGATTCTGTGTGACCCGCCTCCTCTCTGCTTCTGCCCACCCAGGACGGGGAACCCCCCCAGCAGCGAGTCACTGGGACCCTGGTCCTTGCTGTCTTCTCTGCTGTGCTCGGTTCCCTGCAGTTCGGCTACAATATTGGGGTCATCAATGCCCCACAGAAGGTGAGGGGCCTGTGGCAGGCAGAGTGGGCTGTCCGAACATGGGGGCGGGGGACAGCATGGGAAGCCGAGGGGGAGGTCTCCGCAGGCCATCACTTCTCCGTTGTCTCCCCCCACACACACCAGGTGATTGAGCAGAGCTACAATGAGACGTGGCTGGGGAGGCAGGGGCCTGAGGGACCCGGCTCCATCCCGCCGGGCACCCTCACTACCCTCTGGGCTCTCTCTGTGGCCATTTTCTCCGTGGGCGGCATGATCTCCTCCTTCCTTATTGGCATCATCTCTCAGTGGCTGGGAAGGTATGGGGCTGGTGGGCGAGGGTTGGGGCAGGCAGGAAGGGGGCCTCCGCCTGGCACCCCAACTCTCGGCCCCACTCCTTGCCTGTCAGGAAGAGGGCGATGCTGGTCAACAACATCCTGGCGGTGCTGGGGGGCGCCCTCATGGGTCTGGCTAAAGCCGCAGCCTCATACGAGATGCTCATTCTGGGACGTTTCCTCATTGGCGCCTACTCAGGTACCCGCCGCGCCCCGCACCGCACCCAGAGTCCTGCTCTCCTCCGCTGGCTCTGAGCTTGGGGGTGGGAGCAGCCAGGTGCCCTCACCCCTGTCTTCTTCCCTGTGCCCAGGGCTCACATCCGGGCTGGTGCCCATGTACGTGGGAGAGATCGCACCCACTCACCTGCGCGGTGCCTTGGGGACGCTCAACCAGCTGGCTATCGTCATTGGCATTCTGATCGCCCAGGTGACTGGGCCTGGCCTTACTGGGTAGCTGGGGGACTGGGGTTGAGTGGGGGCTCTGGGCTGAACAGCCTGCCCCCTTTCCTTCCCATGCGCGGTCCCCCAGGTGCTGGGCTTGGAGTCCATGCTGGGCACCGCCGCCCTCTGGCCCCTGCTCCTGGGCATCACGGTGCTGCCTGCCCTCCTGCAGCTGGTCCTCCTGCCCTTCTGCCCGGAAAGCCCACGCTACCTTTACATCATCCGGAACCTGGAGGGGCCCGCCAGGAAGAGTGAGCTTCCCTCCACTACCCCCACCTTTCTAGCACCTGTCCTGCGGGGGGCAGAGCTCCCCCACCCCATCCACTCATGCCCAACCCTCATCACCTGTAGGTCTGAAGCGCCTGACAGGCTGGGCCGACGTGTCGGGCGCGCTGGCTGAGCTGAAGGAGGAGAAGCGGAAGCTGGAGCGGGAGCGCCCGCTGTCCCTGCTCCAGCTGCTAGCCAGCCGCACCCACCGGCAGCCTCTGGTCATCGCGGTGGTTTTGCAGCTGAGCCAGCAGCTGTCGGGCATCAATGCCGTAGGTGGTGGGCAGCCTCGGGTGGGGCGGGGGTGGAGGCGCAGCCTGGGAGAAGGGGAGCCCGCAGCCCTCCCCCACCCTGGAGATCCAGTGATCCAGCGCAGGGCCATCCCAGCATGGCATGGCTAAGAGGGATGGAGGGACGCACTGCCAGCCCTCTTCCTTCTCCTCCCTCGCAGGTCTTCTATTATTCAACCAGCATCTTTGAGTCGGCGGGGGTGGGGCAGCCGGCCTACGCCACCATAGGGGCCGGGGTGGTCAACACGGTCTTCACCTTGGTCTCGGTAATGGACAGTGCCGCCTCCCTGTTGGCTTCGCGTCCCCCAGATGCCCCAGCCTTCCTTCCCCCGGGTCCTGCCCACACTTCTTGTGCTCCAGAGACCCCCCACCGAGGCCCCCCACCGAGCCCTGATGCTCTCGGCAGGTATTCCTGGTGGAGCGGGCTGGTCGCCGGACCCTGCACCTCCTGGGCCTGGCAGGAATGTGCGGCTGTGCCATCCTGATGACTTTGGCGCTGCTTCTGCTGGTGAGGCCGGGGGCAACTGGGGCAGGGGTGGGGTGGAGGTGGGGAGCCTCGGTCCAGCCCCTGGGAATGGCCCTGAGAGGCTCTGCGCTCAGCCAGGGCCAGTCCTCAACACCTCCCTGTGATCCCTGGGGCAATTGGGTGCTCCTGAGGCACGCAGGCTGCCCTGCCGCCTGCTCTGGGAGGAAGAGGAAGCTCCAGTGCAAGGCTGGAGACCGGGTCGGAGAGCCCCTGTCCAGTCCCAGGAACTGTCACTCCCCAGGGGCTGCTGCAGAACGAGAAGAGGACGGACCACCTTGACCGAGAGGGCGTCCGCATCCCCTGCGTTGGGCAGCAGTGCGACTCCCGGCTGGGTGTGGACGCTCGGCAGGGCTCAGAGGCCTGCGCCCACCTGGGGTGGCGGGCTCGTCCATCAGCGGCCTGGAGGGCGGACCTCAGGTCTCCGCGCAGCCTGAATTCCTTTTCCTCCCCGCCTGCCCCAGGAGCGTGTTCCTGCCATGAGCTATGTCTCCATAGTGGCCATCTTTGGCTTTGTGGCATTCTTTGAGATCGGCCCTGGCCCCATCCCCTGGTTCATCGTGGCCGAACTGTTCAGCCAGGGCCCCCGGCCAGCGGCCATGGCCGTGGCCGGCTTCTCCAACTGGACGTGCAACTTCATCATTGGCATGGGTTTCCAGTACGTGGCGGTAGGTGCCCTAAACCTCGTCTCTATGTCCAGCTCCTTAGGTCAGGGGGGGCACATCACAACCAGCCCGCTTGCTTTCCCCCCTCCTGGCTGGGAATTACTCGTGTGGACCACGTGGTCCCTGAGAAGCACCCACAGTCCCAGGAAAGATGGGAACTGAGGGGCATGGGCTAACAGCGAAGGGTCTTCAAAACCAAGTACGGCCCAACTTAGAGTAAAGCCAATGGCTTCGGGCTCCTACTGCCGGCAATCGGGAATCCGCTCCCCGAAGCGCTTCTGTGCTCCGGGCGGGAAACGGGGACAGGTGTTAGGAGGCAGGAGATCCTTTCCTTCACTCATTCCCGGGTTTCCCTGGGCCCGCAAGGGAGCCACCTGCGTGTCCATCACGCCCCCACCAGCCGGGGCCCTGGGCGCTGCCGAGAGCGCGCCCACCCTCCCCTCCACCAACCCTTTTCTCCACCCATCCCAGGAGGCTATGGGGCCCTACGTCTTCCTTCTTTTCGCCGTCCTCCTGCTTGGCTTCTTCATCTTCACCTTCTTAAAAGTGCCTGAAACCCGAGGCCGGACGTTTGACCAGATCTCCGCCACCTTCCGCCGGACGCCGTCCCTCTTAGAGCAGGAGGTGAAACCCAGCACAGAGCTCGAGTACTTGGGGCCCGACGAGAACGACTGAGGGGCCATGCTCTCGCCCCTCCGGGACCCCTCCTCTCCTGTGCAGCCCTGCGGCCCGCTCTCCCTCTTTGCTCCCAGGGCGACACCCCTGCAGCCTGGTAGAAGTGGGAAACTGGCAGGGACCGCGGTCTGAGCACCCCCTCGTTCCCCTCGCGTGACTCTTGGATTATTTATGTCGTGGTTAGGCTGTGGCCATTAGGGTGGGCCATTCTCTGGGCTCCCCCGCCTCCTCCGTAGCCCACCCCACCCCCACCTGGCCACCCTTCCAGAATATTCTTGTCCTTTGCTAGAGAAGGGGGTTGTGGGGAGGAGAGCCCCCGGGTTGGACGGAAGCAGGAGCAGGACTGGAGCAGATAAGGTAGCTTTCTGCTACCTCGGACTCCTCCTCCTCATGGGCACCTTCTCTGAATTCCTGCCTCATAGACTCTGGGTGAAGGGGGTCCCGCCTTGACCCCTCCCAGACGAGGAAGCGCCCTCCCAAGCTCATCTCTCCTGGCAGGCTCGGCTCTCTCGCTCAACCTTCCAGGGCAAGAGGGCCGTGTGCCCATGTGTGGTGAGAGGGACTGCCCCCCACTCCCTTCTCCTTGGCCTTCAAGGATGTTCTCCCCGCAAGCTTCTGACCAACTAAGGGCAAGAGAAGTTTGAAAGGCTGCCTGTAAACACGGGGGGGGGGGAGGAGCCCTCAGATATTTTTGTATATGTTTGCAGAAGGGGTAGAAAGAAGAAACCAAAGGTCTGTTGTACTAAATGTATATATATACATATATATATATATATAGATCTGTACATAAAGTCACTGTTTGCGACGTGCGTCCTGTCGTGGAGGCACCCGGGACGGGCTGGACAGGGACTGCAGCTCCCTGGTCCCCCTCTGCATCCTGCTGTCCCTCTCCACCCTGCCTTAGCTCGAGGCCCAAGAATCCTGTGGCTGTGCTCACTCTGCCCCTACTTCTGCTTCTAGTCATTGCCTTTTTTTTCCCCCCTTAAAGTAAGCTCTACACCCAACATGGGGCATGAATGCACGACCCCAAGATCAAGAGTGGCCCGTGCTACTGATTGAGCCAGCCGGGCGCCCCTGGTCATTGCTTTTACGAACAGTAAATGCTCAGTAAGTTGCAGTCCCGGGTGGCAGCCGCTGCCTTTGGCACTTTCCAGAACATTCCTGCAGGGGAGAGGTCAGCCCCAGGGTAGGGACAGGACAAGTGAATCTCCCGGGATGGGGGGAGGCACCCTCAGACCTGCACCAGGGAGGAGGGCTCACGCCCGCCTGGCCAACCCCCCACCCTCTGCCGCCCCCATTGGCAGGGAGGTACCGGCGAGTCCACAGAAAAGAGGCAGACACCAAGACCACGGGGAAAGCCTGGTTTTGTTTTTACTGGAGGCTCGGGTGGCACATGACAGTTCATTAAATGGCTTCAGAGGTAGGGGCTAGAGGAGAGACCAAAAATAAACTGGGGTGGGAGAGAAAAGCAACCAGGAGGAGGTAGAAGCTGGCTGGTTCCTTCACAGCCTGATTTAGGGGAGGGACGTGGTGCCTCTTAACAGTAGGATGGCTCCCTTCCTTCAGCCCTTGGTAGGGACAGAGAAAAAGCAAAAGGCTGTTGCTTCAGCCCTCCTGAGTCTCAAGGAAAAGGGGAAAGCTGGTGTTTTGATGTCATGGATTCTGGGAAGGGGGCAGGGGGTGCTGGGTGGGGTACAGGACGGTTGGAAAAACTGGCAGATAACCTGCATGAGAGAGAGACAGCGACAAGTTGTGACCGGGGACTCCTCCTCAGGCCCAGCGTCCCATCTCCGGGCCTGCCCCCCAGGTGCAGCCGCTCACCAGATGGTAGCTCTGGGGGTCCTTCGTGTTGGAGTCACTCCAGTATGGTAGGTGGGGGGTCCCCACTGTTGATGGGGGCTGAGGTCTGGAGAGAACAGGCTGGTCATTTGAGACCCTCTTACTCTTGAGAGCCCCCAACTTGAACCTTCTTCCACGTTTGTTCTTCCCATTCCTCCCACAAGCAGGGGGGCTGGGGCTCCAAGCAGAGTGAGAGGGGGGTCTGGGGGGACACCTGCCTGAAGGTAGAGGACCCAGCACCAGCAGTCTGGGCTCCCTGGTGTGTGTGGGGGTTTTTGCCGGGGCAGAGAAGGGAAGGGAAAAGGGCTGGGGCTGTTTCTCTTACCCCCTTTGCCCCCCACCAAGCAGCCCAGGTCCTCACCTCCGGGGCTGTAGGCTGCCTGGATCCGGGGGGCTGCTGCCGCCGCCGCTGGAAATAGGGGCGGTTTCGTGGGCGCTGGGGCTCAGGCCGGGAACCATCAGTGGGGCCTTGGTTGGGCTTGGTCTCTCCATCCCCACCTTCTGTGGTAGGCTGCTGGGGTGGCCTGGGGCGGAAAGGCCTGGGGAGACAAGTAGGAGACCCTGGAGCAGGCAGAGAGAGCCAGTGGGTTCCGTCTCCCTCCCTCCCAGGGCTCCCCCAGAAGAGGGGAACCAGCCGGCTTCCCCCTCCCCCTCCCCCACCCCGGGCACCTAAGCAGCCATCTCTCAGCTGCCCTGGCCCCTTGCTGCCAGCCTCAGGCTCCTCTTAGCCTCGCTCGCCACCCCCCACACCCACCAATGCCCGACGGCAAGGGGAAGACAGCCTGGGAAAGGGAGTCTTACCTGCGGTACCGAGGCCGGAATCTGGGAGGGGGCACACGATCATCTCCTTGCTGGTCCCCCTCCAATGGGGCTGTCTCTTTGGACTCTACCCCGTCGGTGCCCTAGGAGCACGCAAAGGCCCGGGGGAGTGGGGGAGGGGCGACAGCATCCAGGGCCCCAAGCATCGGGACCGGTCCCTGGAGACCCAGAGGTCTGTGTCCACCCCTCCCCCGGGGTGGACAGCCTCCACATGCCCGGGACCCCCACCTCTATAGGCTGCTGCTGGCTGGGGGGCCGAGGGCCTCGCACAAAGCGCCGTCGGTAGAAGAAGGGAGGTGGGCGCCGCCGCCTGGGCCTCTGCCCTGAGTCCTCAACTCGTTCGCCTTCACTGCCCGGTTCCGCCCCACCAGACGGAGCCTCTGCCACCATGGGTGGGGGGGCGGCCGGGCGAGGCCGGGGGATGAACCTGCGGAACCTGCGCCGATTGGGGGCGTAGCGGCTGCCCTTCACGGGCACGCCCCCGGGCCCAGTCACATTGGCAGCTTCGGCACCCTGGGGGAGAGGCGGGGAGCACCGCAAAGCTCACCCCAGCTGCACACCCAATGCCCCCAAACCCACTTCCCCTCCTCCCAGGTAAACCCCCCCATCTGCCCTGCAGCACCCCCAGGCTGCGGTTTCCTGCCCTCCTCCAATGGCCTGGGTCTGCCTGTGGACGCTTCAAGGAAGGGCCCCTCTCTAACTCGCCCTTCCCAGGTAGCTGCTATTGGACCCTGCAGTCTGGGGTTGGGGAGGAAGAGGGCAGGCTCCAGACTCCTGTAGAAGCCACTAGAAGTGCTTGGTGTGTGACAAAGAAGCCTGGAAGTCATGAAGGGCTCTAGGACGTCTGGCGAAGGCCCCAGCCATCCTGGGGACAGC
This sequence comes from Mustela nivalis, assembly GCF_964662115.1. Lineage (NCBI taxonomy): Eukaryota > Metazoa > Chordata > Mammalia > Carnivora > Mustelidae > Mustela > Mustela nivalis. The sequence goes on from NC_139036.1 coordinate 3,681,616, forward strand.
ACTGTCCCACTCCACTCCACAGCCTGGGCTAACTGGCCCGAGGAAGGGGGCCCTTGGGAGGGTCGCCCCAGCCCGAACCTTCTCTCCCTCCACGACATCGAACTCCACGGTCTCCCCGTCTCCAACGCTGCGTAGGAACTTCCTGGGGTTGTTCCTTTTAATGGCCGTCTGGCAGAGGAAAGGCCATGAGAAAGGTGAGGGCAGCAGGCCCGGAGTCTCCCTCACCCCTGCTGGGTCCGCCACCCCATTTCCTTCTGTTCACCATCCATCACGGGTGCAGCTGGGCCGGAGGGCGGAGCGCGGAGGCAGGCCAAGTTCAGTGGGGGAGAAGCCGCAAACCAGAGGCAAACCAGACGCCTCCCAGCGCCCGCTCCCTCAGCACTGTCCCTGGGACACGCTCCCCCCTCCCTTCAGCCTTCAGGGATTTCCCAAAGGGAGGCCAGAAGCAGGAACTCAAAGCATAACCAGAGGCAGACACCGTCCTAAGTTGCAGAGCAGGCAAAGTGCCCTGTGCTTCTTACCCGAGAGCTCCTGCCCCCAGAGAGGTGGTTCTCAAGCTGTGGCCGCACCAGCATCACCTGGAGACCCCTTCAGACGGGTGGTGGCCCCTCCCCCAAGCTTGACCGCTGCAGCAGCCCTGGGTTGGGCGAGGGTTCCCAGGGCCCATGATGCTGCTGCCTTGGGGACCACACTTTGAGAACCACCGCAAGTAGCTCCAGCCTGTGTCCTTTCCCTCAGAACACGGCCTAGGGTTCATTCTTGAGTAACAGGTCCCAACGTGGGGAGTGAGCATGCCACAGCCAGAGGGCAACAAGCACATTTCTCACGCAGACCGCGTGACACACGTGGGGCCAATGGCGGTTAATACAGGCACCTGAGGTGAGGGGGAGGAGGGGACCACTTCCTGGCGGGCATGCTGTTTCGAGGGGAAAGCAGGCAGATGATGGCAAAGGCCTTCCGGGAGGGGGTGCGTTCTTCCCCACTCCCCGCCCCCCCAGCTCTTACCTGGTGAACAAAGACATCCTCCTTGGTGTCATTCCTGCAGAACGGGAGGGGTTGTTGGAAGGGGCCTCAGGGAGGCCTCCCCAGGTGGCCAGACCCCAAAGGAGCAGGCCCACCCTCGCCCACCACCCTGGGCTCCCTGAGAGGGGGGAGGGTAGACGGGCCCAGGGAGTGATAAGAGCCAGGAGTTGGTATGAAGGGAAGGATAGCAAAAACCTCAGTGAAAACCCTGAACTTCCTAAGGGTGGAGGGGGAGGCAAAGTCACCTTGAAGACGCTGGGCCAGCTCTTTACCTGTGGAGGACTCACTTCTCTGCCCCAGGGGCACCTTAGAACCTGGCAGTGCCGAGCAACTACCTCAGGCCAACACCCCCGCCCCAGCCCCTATCACAGCTGGAAAATTCCTCTCCAGGTCTTCCCTTCCACAGTCTAGAAGGAGGGAGAAAGTGTGGATGGGGGTGGGGGGTCGAGGTGCAGAACGAGTCTGAAAAAAGGACAGTGTTCCCAGGGACTGCTCTAAACATCCCCGATACTTTATTCTCGCCCTCAGCCCAGGGGTGAACCCCAGATTAGCCACCGCCACCCCAAAATACCGAGGACCAAGGGTGGGAAAGAAGAGTGTTTTTGACCATTCTCGATCACGACTTGCCTAATACCCCAGCTTATCCTAGCACCCCATGGTGGGGCAGAGGGGAATGGAGAGATTTTTCTCCAGAACTTCCCAGGAGCCCTCGGTTTCCAGAATTAGAGAGGAATCCTTCCCTAGATCAAATGTGCTGGCTTTAAGGCACTTGGATCTGCACAAAGGTCAGCCTGCTAAGAGGGAACTAGGGCCTCCTGGGAGGGCTGGGCTGGGCAGGGTGCCCAGGCTAGGGAAGGGCCCACTGGGGGAGACCTGGCTCAGCTCAGAATCTGCCACTGTAGCCCCTCCCCCAGACGGGAGGGTTAGAGATGCCCAAATGAAGGAAAGCAGCAGCCTGTACCGAGGCTGGCTTCCTTCCCCAGCCAGCCGCCTGCAAGGCCCTCCCCAGCCTCAGCCCGGTCAGGGTCAGGTGGGGGGATGCAGATGAGCCAGCAGCCCTCTATGGGACATGAGTCAGGGGAGGGCTCCTCCAGCGCCCGAAACAGGAAATGAGTGAGAATTCCAGCCTGGAGCCCCGAGGCGAAGACAGCAGGTATATTCTGCCCCAAAGGTGAAGCAAACTAAACCGCAAGGTGAGCCAGACGCGAGCCAGCCGGCAGCGCAGAGCCAGGTTTGCTAGGTTCCTAAGTCATTAACTCTCCACTGCCCTTGGAGGTGCGCAGGCGCCTTCATCTCACCCACGTCTGCACCGTGGCTTAAAGACTTTCAATCAGCGTCAGCTGGACTCGGCAACCATGTGCCTCAGCAGCCGGGAGAGAGGAGTCGGGAGGGTGTCCAGTCCCACCGGCCGGTTCAGAAAAACGCCCCTTTCTCCCCCTTCCCGCGTTTCTCAGATACCTGTTGATGAATCCGTAGCCATTCCGGACGTTGAACCATTTCACAGTGCCCAGGACTTGGATTGCTGGCAGGCAGAGATGCAGCGGGACAGGAAGGAAGAGACGAGCTGGGCTCAGTTTGGAGATTCCGCAAATCCTGCCTCCCCTTTACCGATTACGGGTAACTTCAAGCCACCGGTTTCTCTCAGGAGCTCCAAGGCTTGCTTTCTGATCCCACATCCACGAAATGGACGTGCCCACACAGCGGGGCCCGGGCTCCCAAGACCCTTCCAACTGGAAGTCAGGCTCCTCGTGGGCTACAAATCCACGCCCCGCACCCAGAACCAGGTACCTGCAGGGCCCACCAAGTCGGGCCCTCCCAGTGAAAGGGCTCCCAGAACACCTGCTTCCCTGGCTGAAATTCGGCTAGGACTAGGCCCAGGGTCCGGCCAAGGGGCCCCAGCGGGACCCGCCCACCACGCCCCCACCAGCGGGGAAGGCACAGCGGGATTTGGCGCCAGCGGGACTCACTCAGCTCAGCTGCCCTCAGCCCAGCGAGTCCTTGGAGCCGCCGGGCCAGGCCGGCCTTGGGCTCTGGGGACCGCGCGTGGGCTCCGCAATGCCCCTCCCCCAGCCCGTCGACCCCGCAGAGCGGCTCTGGCACGCGCCCGCCCCTCACCCAGCACCGGCTTGTCCGCCTGACTCCGGGCCGGGGGCGCGGGGGTCCCCGACGCTGCCGTCGTCGGGTTGCCAGGGGTGCGGGGACCCGGCGCCGAGGGGGTCCCGGTGGCGGGGCCCGAGGCGGCTCCGACTCCGCCGCCGCCCGCCCCGCCGCCTGCTTTCTGTGGCTCCCCCGCGGGCACCGGTACCACCACCGCTACCACCCCTGCCGCCGTCGCGGGCACCGTCGCCGCGGGGGCCGCTGTCGCCACCGCTGCCGCCTCCGCCTCACTCATCCCGCCGGGTCCGGTACCGGCCCCCGCCGCCGCCACCTCCTCCGCCGCCGCCACCGCCCCGGCCCCTCCCCCCGGCTCGCGAACCCGCCGCCCCGCTCGGTCCTCGCGCCCCGAGCCTCGCCCGCACGCCGGCAGCGGGCCCCGGGCCGAGGCCAATCGCAGCCCGCAGCCGCGGCGCGCGCAGGCCCCGCCTCCCGGCCACAGGCCAATCGGAGAGGAGCAGCGCTCCCCCGGCCCGCACCCCGGCCACGCCTCCCGGACTTCGCGCGGCGGCCGAGGCCCGGGCTCGCAGCCCCGTAAGTACACCTGGGTCCCACCCCGCACCCGTCACATGACCGCCGCCAGCCCAGCCGATTGGCCGTCGGCCCCTTTCCCCTCCCCCTCCGCCCCTCTCCACCGGCCGCGGGAAATCAAACGGGCTCGTCGCGCCCCAACGGCCACCTGGCCTCTGCGCGCAGGGCGGGGCGGGGGGCGCTGCTCCGGGGTTGCCCCTGACGACCCGGGTGGGGGGCTGGGCCCGGCGCCGGCAGCCTCCGCACGGGCTGGGGGCGGCACCGCTCCCCTCCGCCCTCGAGACAGCGGGTGTCTGCACTCCGCCCGTCCCCGGGGGACGCCCCGCACGCCCGGGGCCGGTGCCTGCCCGCGCCATAGAGCGACGACTTTCCGCTCGCAGTCGCGCTCAGTCTCGCTGTCGTGGTAGAAGCCGCAGAGCAGACCGCGGCGCTCCGTTTCCGTGCGGCTCTCACCCTGGCCACTGCTGTGCGACCTCGCCCGAGGGAGCCGGTTCCCGCAAGCCGCCCCTGGGCACCCGCAAATTCCCCGCCGATTTGGGGTCCCGCGCGCCGCGGCCGCCCAACCAGCTCCCGGGCCGCTCCGTCCGCCTTCTTCCTTTCCCTGCGGCCTCGAGGCCTTCGCGCGGGCTCCTCCACCTGCGCGCGTCGGGGACCTTCGGCGCGACCTCACGGGCACACCCTCATGCTTCCCCGGGCGCGCCTGTCTCGGCCCCGGTCCGGCCAGCTGGCCGTGAACCGCACGGCGCAAGAACTCGGAGTGCTGGAGCCGGCAGCGCCGCTCGCTGCTTCTTGAAAGCTGCGCGGTCCCCGCCCCGCATGTGAAAAGACGGGGGTCCCCGCGCGACGCCCGCCCGGGTTTCAAGGGGGCCCTGGCGCTCGCCGCCAGCTGCAGTGTCGCTCCCGGCCTGGTCCGGCTCCAGAAGTCGCTCCCTCCGGGGCCGCCCCACCTCGCGACCTGGGCGCAGCGTATTTTTAGCCGGGACGTTGCTCCCGGGCGGGCCTCGTGCCGGCAGGCGCGGCGGGCCCCACGTGCACGTCCCCTGTCCCCGGGTCCGCGCTCCAGCCGCGGCCAATCCCGGTGCCGGCGCGCCCTCTGCCGGCCGCTCCCGGAGGCGCCGGCTTCCTCGCAGTCCCGGGCACCTGCTCCCCGGTCCGCCCCACCCTGCGGCCCTTCCCGAGGCGACGGTTCTGTCTCAACGCAGACAGAAAAGGGGGGGAAAGTGAGAATCACGAGGCAAGGCCGGGAAGGATGCAGAAATGACCGCCCTCCCACGGGCTGTTTAGGACCGAGGTACCTGTGTTCAGCCCCTGCCTGGAAGAATGCAGAAGCAGGAGGGCCAGGGCTGGGGCAAGGGAAGCAAGAGACCGCACAGGGTGGCCCCGGGAGCAGAGGGAGCGCAGGGAAGGTGCCTAGGGAGTTCTGGTGTGGGCTGGTTCGCTGCACTATGAGAGGAGGGGAAGCTCGGAGGAAGGGGGAGCCCTGCCTGCGGTAAGGTTAAGAAAGTGTTAGGGGTTCCCCGAGTGAGGGCAGTTAAGAACTCTTGTTCATAAACACTGACACTTTTTATCTCTGCAGACAGGAATTAGCAGATGCAACAGAGATAAGCAGTTAATTTCCCTGTTCTGTTGAAGGGTTTCCCCGTGCGATTTCTTCCGGTGATTTAAGTATGTTTACCAACCAGAGCTAGGAAGGACTCCAGACATTATAGCCCAAAGCCTTCCTCCTCTGCCACTCTCTCTCCATTCACTTCTGTCTACCTCAAGTTCAACATCTTGCCTTGTCTTGTTCACTGTGTTATCAAAATGAAAGCAACTCCCCCCACCCCCACACCCATCTCCTTAGCTGTGCTCACCCTTCGCAGCCCCATCAAAGAAACACCAGGCGAAGCAGTCTTCATGGCCTCTGCTTCCTTGTATTTCCTTCCCTCCCTACCAAATCTGGTTTCTCCCTGCCCTCCCCGAGATGTCTTCAGCAACGGTCCCCAAGCCCTTCCTAATCGGTTTTGGCGACCACCTGTCACCTCTGCAGCCTGCGTGTCCATCCCTGAGCCCCTCCCGCCTCCCAGCAGACCCAGCCGGCTCTCTCCAGCCAGTTGCCCCCAGGAACCCGAAACCCGAAGAACCTGCATATAAGCCCCCTTTTTCCTCCCCCTCCACCCGCTGCTCCTTGCTGACATGACCACGTACCCACAAACAGTCATTCTGCGGTGTCCACCTCTCACCTGGAGAAGTTTCCTTCAGCCGCCCCGGTGTAGCACGGTGGAGGTGAAGATGCTGGTATCAAACCAAGACACTGAATGAATGAGGAGAAGATGCTGGTATCAAACCAAGACACTGAATGAATGATCGAGAAGCTGGTGCTGGCTGTGCCCCTCGTCCCAGATGCTCCCAGCGACTCCCTGCCCCAACACACACAACTTCTCGGGGCCCGCACCTCCTCTCACTTTTCTCAGCTGCTCCAGACCTACAACCTCAAGTGCCTCTGCTCCCAGTCCCCTCTTCCACGCTCAGCAAGCACTGCCAGATCCTTGACCTTTCCTCTGCCCCTGACTTTGCTTACCTCCTCCTTCTGGAAACCTCCTCCTTGTCTTGTTCTGTTCGTAATATGAGTTAGTATTGATTCAGTATTTCCTGTGCACCACACCCCGAGCTAAGGATTTTAGATACCCTCAATTGTTAATTCTTTATGACAATCTTGGGAAGGGAGTGCCATCCATATCCCCATTCTCCAGATAAGGAAACAGGCTTAGTGGGGTTAAGCAACCAGCCCAAGACCACACAGCCGCAGAACAAGCCAGTGGGGCTTCAAAGGCAGGGCATAACTTCTGAGTCGCCAGCTTCCTTCTGCTGTGCTATGACCATACTTTTCCATCCTTTCTAGTTCTTTCCATATGTCACACTTTTCCTTCCAAACCAAATTTCTTGAAAACCTGTCTGCATTACCCGGGCTCTGCTTCTTCCCTTGACCTGGCATCCGGGAAAGACATTGACACCTGCCATCCCACCTAGTTCAACAGACACCTTTTTGCCCTTGTTTCTCTACCTCGGTCTATGGGGCAGGTGCACCTGGAGACCATTTCATTCTCAGATTTCTCAACGGGCTCACCAGCCTTCCTAAAGGTCAGAGCCCCCAGTTCTTCTCTTGCTCTGATGCTATGACCTTTCTTTTGTGTCCCCTTAGGAACCTACGTTGCAGTCTTAATCCCCACACCTGTGAATTGCGACCGTGTTTGGAAATAGGGTCGGCAGGCGTGATCAAGTTCAGGGGGTGTCACTAGGGTGGCCCCTCACCCAGCGTGACTGGAAACTTCCATGTAGAGGCAGCCGCGGAGGGAGGGTGCACCATGAGGACGAGCCGACGCCCCGGTGCCACAAGCTGCAAGGAGCACCTGGGGCCATCAGCAGCTGGAAGACGGAAGTGGCTTCTTCGGAGAGAGGACAGCCTTGCCGACATCTGGATTTCAGACTTCCCTCCTATAGAACCGTAAGCACAAATTTCTGTCTCTTAAATTTAAAAAATTTAAGATTTTATTTACTTGACACACACACACACAGAGAGAGAGAGAGAGAGAGAGAGAGAGCAAGCACAAGCAGGGGAGAGTGGCAGGCAGAGGGAGAAGCAGGCTTCCCACAGAGCAGGGAGCCTGACGCAGGGCTCGATCCCAGAACCCTGGCATCATGACCTGAGCGGAAGGCAGTCACTTAACCAACTGAGCCACCCAGGTGCCCAGAAATTTCTCTTTTTATTTTTTATTTTTTTTTAAAGATTTTATTTATTTACCAGAGAGAGAGAGGGGGAGAGAGCGAACACAGGCAGACAGAATGGCAGGCAGAGGCAGAGGGAGAAGCAGGCTCCCCGCCGAGCAAGGAGCCCGATGCGGGACTCGATCCCAGGACTCCGGGATCATGACCCGAGCCGAAGGCAGCTGCTTAACCAACTGAGCCACCCAGGCGTCCCAAATTTCTCTTTTTAAACACCAAGCTTGTGGTTCTTCAATACGGCAGCCCCAGAACCCAGAGCCAGCTCAAACCCAGATGACTGCCCAGTCTGTGCCTCCATCCTGGGCCACCTGAGCTCCAGACCTGGGATGGCCAGCTGCCAGCCGCAAATCCCCAGGGTCCCCTGTCCTGATAAAGGGCTCCACTATATCCAGACCCAGAGATATGGGTCCCACCGTCCCCACTCAGTCCACACCTTCAGCAGCTCCTGCCGACTTGCCCTCCCCTCTTGGGACTGCCCCCTTCCAGTCCATTTTGCAAGAGGTACCCCAGGATTTCACCCACCAAGTAGCCTACCAGACACCCTGTCCTACCGTCCTGCTTGATTTCTTCTGTAGTAATCACCCGTACCTGCTATTTCCCTATTCATATTTTCTTGGTTTTTTTTGTTGTTGCTTTTTAGAAAAGATTTTGTTTTATTTATTTGACAAAAAAAGAGACAGCTAGAGAGGGAACACAAGTAGGGGAAGTGGGAGAGGGAGAAGCAGGCTTCCCACAGAGCAGGGAGCCTGACGCAGGGCTCGATCCCAGAACCCTGGCATCATGACCTGAGCTGAAGGGAGACACCTAATGACTGAGCCCCCGGGCTCCCTTATTTTCTTGTTTATGATGTACGAGCTTGAAATCTTATCTGTCTCAGTGCTGAAAACTGTACCCAAGCTCTAGCAGGGGACCAGTGAAGGTTTGTAAATGAAGTAATGAAGACAGACAGAAACATTTTCTGAAATGCAGTTTTTTTCCCTCCCAATACTTAGGCACCTTCAAGGATTAATCTATTTATTTGAGAGAGAGAGCGAGCAAGTGAGCACGGATGGGAGAGGCAGACGCAGAGGGAGAGGGAATCTCAAGTAGACTCTGCACCCAGCGCAGAGCCCGGCACAGGGCTCGATCTCATGACCCTGAGGACAGGATCTGGCTGAAACCCAGAGTCAGACACCTCACGGACTGTGCCACCAGGCGCCACGCCCAGCTCATTCCCTATGGCCTGTGGTCCATCCACTGGGCACATGACCCAGAGAGGCTCTTTTATAAAAGGCTTGCAAGGAGCCGGTCATGGGAATGGGGAGGTGGGCAGTTAGAGGCAGTGTCCTGCCTGGGGGTGTGCTGAGGACAGTGGAAGGTGTCCATGTGGCTGGCTCAGCCCATGAACCATCTGGCTTCAGCTCAGGTCACAATCTCAGCATCTCAGGATGGAGCCCCGCATCGGGCTCCCTGCTCAGTGGGTGCCTGCTCCCCCCTCTGCCTCGTCCCCTCCCTGCTGGCTCATCCTCTGTCTCTCTCAAAGAAATAACTGACAGGTTCGATGCTCTATGGCCACACAGCACTTAGAGAAAAAGAATAGGAAACCGAAAGAGATGTACCACAGTCTCGCTCACTTAGGAGACCCCGTCCCACAGACAACAAATCACTGCCTGCCCTGAGTGTTCGTCCTGAGTCCCTCCTGCCTCCCAGCACACCCAGCACACCCAGCATTCCAAGCTCGTCAGAATCCATAAAGATGGAAAGATATACAATAGCACAATTGCCTGTACGAGGGAAGGGATAGAAATGGGGTGAGAGATCAACAAACAAGATGAACCAATTAAGCAAATTTAGGATTGAATGAATGAAAAACTCTGTTCTGCTTGAAATGTTTCTGTGACTTCCCAGGAAACACTGGTAGGTAAAAGTCAAAGACTCAAGACTGAATTAGCTCTAAAGACCTGAGATCCGGCCGGCCCTGTCTCTTGTCCTGGCTGCCAAGGCCCTGCCCATCCAGCCCCCAAGCACTCCCTCTCGACGGGTCTTCGGACCCTGGTCCAAATTGCCTGGTAGAGCAGCCACTAGCTACTGAAGTTCAATTAAAATGAAATACAAAACCCAGCCGTGGATTGTGGTTGAGGTTCGAACACAGACATGGGACATTTTTGTCCTCATGGAGAGTTCTAGAAGACGCTGTTGCTGCACAACCATCTCTTGAAAGCTCAGCCTCCATCATGCCCCACCTGCCCTCCAGGTGCAGGGAATCCCCCTTTGAAGTAGTTTCCCTGACATTTGCTGGAACCTTCCTCTGGCCATGGAGGGACAAAGACGAGGGCACCTGGAGCTGTGATGACGACCACAGTCCCTGTTGGCACCTCTGCAAGTCTTATAAGAATATTCCAGGGGCACCTGGGGGGCTCAATCAGTGAAGCGTCTGCCTTCAGTTCAGGTCGTGATCTCAGGGTCCCGGGGTCAAGCCCCAAATCGGGCTCCCTGCTCAGCGGGGAGTCTGCTGACCCCTCTGCTGCTTGCCTTGCTTGTGTGCTCTCTCTCTTTCTCAAATAAATAAATCTTAAAAAAGAATAAGAATATTTCAGGTTGGGGTGCCTGGATGGCAGAATTGGTTTAGCATCGGACTCCCAGTTTTCAGCTCAGATCCTAATCTCAGGGTCTTGAGATCAAGCTCCTAGTCAGGCTCTGTGTTCAGCACAGAGTCGGTTGGGGAATCCCTCTCCCTCTCCTTCTCCCTCTGCCTCTGCCCCTGCCTCTCCCTCTGCCCCTCCCACTAGTACTCAGGAAGACAGGGCTCGGAGGGATGTCACAGTTTATGCTTTGACCTGAAGGAGGAAAAGAGGCACTTGAAGTAGCTGCTTGAAGTAGCTGGTGCAAAGGGCCTGAGGCAGAAAAGCCTTGAGCCTATGGGAGAAAAAAAGTTCAATGAACCTGGAGGACGGTGGGGAAGGCAAAGCCCAAGGAACCAATGCCGTGGAGTCTGGATTTTGTTCCGGTAGCGACAGGGATGCTCTGAGAGTTTTAAAAGGAGGCGTGAATCCGATGACCTGTTCCATTTATTCATTTTTTTAAGGTTTTATTTATTTATGTGATAGATCACAAGTGGGCAGAGAGGCAGGCAGAGTGGAGGAAGCAGGCTCCGCACTGAGCAGAGAGCCTGATATGGGACTCGACCCCAGGACCCTGAGATCACGACCTGAGCCAAAGGCCAGAGGCTTAACCCAATGAGCCACCCAGGCGCCCCGACCATTTATTCATTTTAAAGAAGCTTCATTTTTTAAGGATTAGATTTCTGCATAATCTTGACATCCAATGTGGGGCCCAAACTCCTGGGCCCGAGATCACCCATCACATGCTCCACTGACCAGGTGAACTGGGCGCCCAGTCATACAAACTTGACTTATCAAAGCACTTGGGTTCACAGCAACACTGAGTGGAGAATGTAGAGATTCTCCTACACCCCTCCCTCCCCCCCACACAACTTCCCCAGCTCCATCTGCTAGTAACACCTCCCTGGGCGGTCCTGCGGGAGAGAAACCCAAGGCAGGCAGCACGGATTCGGGTGGGGGCAGTGGGGATGGAGAAAACGGACTGCTTTGGAATATGCTTCGGAAATCACATCTGCGGGGCTTGGTGGTGGGCTGGACGGGGCCGAGGGGTCTGGGGCTGGGCGGGTGGTAATGCCCCTTCTTTTTCTGACAAACCCTAGATGAGGGATCTCGTCGGGTGCTTGGCGTGGGTCTTGCTTGAAACATGGGCGAGGAGAGCTCACGCTGGGGGCTGGAGATGTGTCTGCCTCTGGGGACAAAGCCAGCGCCCGTGCCCCAGAGGGTGGGGTGAGGGCTCTAGGAAGCAGGGAGTAACTCTCTCTATTCTCCCAGTTCGGGAAGCAGAACCAGAGAGGCTGAGTGATGGGGCCAAAGTCAGGCAGTGAGGGACTCAGGCCTGGGAAAGGCCTGACAGGGTTTTGCAAGTGCTGGAGGCCCGCAGGGGCTCTGGAGACCAACAGGGGGTGGGGAGGCCACGAATCCAGGGGGAAACTTGTCCTGAGCTGAGTTGGCCCCTGAGTGATTGTCCAAATCCCTTTCCTGGGTTCCTCGGTGGCATCGGATGGCCCCACAGCCCTGACACCAGGGGTGGAACAAGGCTTCCCAGGCAGGCTCCAGGAGGCAGTGAGGGTGGAGAGATGTTTTTCTGGGCGGACTGGCCTTTGGGGCCTTCAGGTCAAACTCTGAGATCACAGCTCAGTCAGAGCCACCAAGGTAGCCCCTGAGACGGCCGGGCCGGCTCACCTGTGCAGAAGGGCGACCTGGGGGATGTCCTCTTCCTCCGGAGAAGGGGGTAGGAGGGACCTCCCCTCCCCTCCAAACGGGTAGGAGGCTTGGGCCCAAACAGGGCAACCTTCTTTCTTGTCAAAGTCCCACCTTTGCGGCTGTTTTCCCCTTTGGAAAGTTTAGGATTTGGGGGATCCCGCTCATCTCTGAGCTGCTTACCACCCCCTTCCTTCTGGATTCCCTCCGGGCTTCGGGACGTTTCTCCTACTTGGCACCCTCTCCCCACCCACCCCATCTGCTCCTTCTGCGAACATCCAGAGCCGGGCACATGCCCCAGCCCCGTGGTGGGCGCTGGGGGGGTGGAGACCCAGGTAGAGGTAGAGGGCCACGTGGTCTAGAGCTGGGGAGGGAGGGGTGAGTCTGGAGGGGACGAAGCACAGACGATGCCATCTAAGGCGGCCTGGGCAAGACCAGGAGGCCAAGCCAGACCCCTGCCCTGGCCATGGCAGGGTCTACTGGAATGGGGTTAGGATTGGGATCGAGCACCGGTGAGTGGCCCGGGGACTGGAGATGCCGGACCAGAGGCCCTGTCTGCCCTTTACAGACGCCGTCTTCTCCTTACTTCCTCTCTTCCATCTGAGATGCTCTTTTCCTGGGTCTGGACCAGCTCCAAAGGGTTGGCACTGGCTGACATTTCTTCATGCCCCGTACACAGTATTCCTGGACCCTCCCTCGTCCTATGGAGGGTCCGAGCTTCTGCAGGGCCCTCTGCTCTGAGGTCTCCCGCGGCCAGAGAACTGCCAGGCTGCCCGGCTGTGTTGGGCCCTGTCCTGGCACTCACTGAGCCACCGCTGTCCCTGCACGGGGCCGTATCTCTCTGCTCTGCTGTCACCTGGCCCCTTTGAATTCCCTGGCCTGTCCACAGGGCCCAGCACGGAGCAAGACTTCCGCTGCCACCCAGAGAAAGAATGAATGAGAACTGGGAAAACTCTGCAGTCATTTGCCTCTGGTTCCTTGAGCTTCCTTTCTCTGCAGCCAGGGTCTATGTTCTGTCCCCAGCCCCAGACCCTACATTCTTGGTCTGGTTTCTACAAACCTTGCTGACTCCGTTCTTGAGCACCAGACTCAGCAAGGCCAGGACTTTTATGTAGGGCTTTTGCTCTAGGCCCAGAACCAAACCTACCTCATTCTCCGGCCCTCCCTCCACCTTCTTTTTCTTAGCCTCCAAGGAGTCCAGGTGTTGTCACAAAGATCCCCCAGGCATCTTCCCAGAGCTCCTCCTACTCTCACACCAGCTCCCATTCACTAACCCATCACTCACCAGGGCTGGACACTAGGTACTCAGCACCCAGGGCCAGGCTGTATGTTTGTTGATTATCTGATAGTGTCCCCCTCCCTGCTGTGCGGAAAGGGCCCATGCCGGGAAGTATGGATGCCACCGTGTCTCAAGTAGCTGATATCCCTAGCAGACTCAGTAGATGTTCATCGCAAGAAGGGGTGAGTAAGTCTGTTCAGAGTTTCGGCTGGGACCGCAGCAGCTGGCTGTGACTGCAGCAGCTGGCTGTGACTGCAGCAGCTGGAGGCTGTGAGAGTCCCTGGCCCAAAGGGTTTCCCATTCACCCATTCTCAAGGTTCATTTGGAGTGTTTGACTTTTATGCAAGCCCTTGAGGGTAGACAGAAGAATTCAATAGTCCTTGCCCAGATCTGCTGACAGGAATAAATTCTCATTGTGATATATTTATACCCCCAGGGGACCCCACCCCTACCCTCTCCTGTTTTCTTTCTGTCCGGGGATTACTTCTGTTCATTGACTTAATTTACCCTCTCCTGCAACAGGGAATCTGCTCACGGTGATCTCAGATGTATCTTTTAAAAGGCACAGCAAAAAGTTTGTAGGAAAATGTGGTAAAACGTTAATAGCAGTCGCCTCCGGGCATTGGGTTTATGGCTTATCTGTTTCTTATTTCCAAAATGTTTTAACAAAAGAGTTCTGTTTTCCATAATAAAATTTGACATAATCCTTTGCATCATTCTCCTGACACACCTGGAGCTCCTTCCCTTTCTGTGAGGGACAAGTCCCACTGAAAACAGAGGGTTTGTCCTCATCCCCAGCCCTGCCCACTTTCCCAAGCTCAACTTGGCTTGAGACTAACATGCACATCCCATCAGAGCTGGCTTCCGAGAACCTCGGGATCCCAGAATCTTTTTTTCTTAAGATTTTATTTATTTGAGAGGGAGAGAGCGTGCATATGAGCAGGGGGAGCAGTGGAGAGAGAGAGAGAGAGAGAGAGAGAGAGAAAAGCAGACTCCCTGCTAAGCAGGAAGCCTGAGGCAGGACTCAATCCCAGGACCCCGTGATCATGACTGAAAGCAGACACTTAACGACTGAGCCCCCCCCCCACCCCTGCCGCCAGGCACTCTAGGATCCCAGAATTGTAACAGTATTTCCCAATCCCTGCATTTCCCTGCAGGAATGACTGTGTCGATATGGTCTGTCCCCAGACACATCGACTGAAGGCACCGTTGACCTACATCTTGATCTCACCTTCTTCATTCAGTTAACCACTAAATTCTATCAATTAGCTCTCCAAGACGTCTCTGGCGCTCCACTCCTCCTCCCGACCTCACCTCCAGGGTCTTGATTTAGGTCTTCATTCTTGCTTACCTGGTTGAGGATTTCCACTGGTCTCTTGCCCCCAGCCCAGCTCCATTCTCCCCCTCCCCTATAGAAGAAGTTGATTTTTCAGAACAGTTTTGGATGCGCAGCCGAATGGAGCAGGGACCTCGATGTTTCCCGTACACCTCCTGTCCCCACTCACGCACAGCTCCAGCCTCTATCAACATCCTCCACCAGAGTGGGACATTTGTTGCAGCTGATGGATCTACCTTGACATTGACATGTCGTGATCACCCAGAGCCCACGGTTTACCTTATGGCTCCTCTGACCTGAGCTGAAGGCAGATGAGATGCTTAACCACCTGAGCCACCCAGGCACCCCAGGAATCCTCTTGACTCTTATTTCTGCCTCCCCCCTCCCCCAGATTTCACCCATGCTTTAAGGTCCAGTTACTAAAACGCTGCTTTCTGAGGGAACTCCTAGACCAAACCCTGAACCACATGACAGCTTCGTGAGCTCCTTATCTCTCGTCCCTCACTCCTTCAACCCATCTCTCTATATCCTGGTCTATCTTGACCTAACACTACTCTGTGTACATCAGAACCACCTTCCCTATCCGTCACTGCTGTGCTGTGGAGTCGTTAACAACCAGCTCTGGACAGAGGGACCCCTGGGTCAGCACACAGCACCTGCCAGTTTCTGTGGTTGGAAATACTTGCAACATGGCCAATTTCAAACTACCAGCAAGACAGTATTGAACATGTAGTTAGGAAGAGATATTAGTCAGGAAGAGCTATGCACGGGGCACTTAGGTGGCTCAGCTGGTTCAGCGTCTGTCTTCCGGGGTCCTGGGATTGAGCCCCAAGTTGGGCTCTCTACTCAGCAGGGTGCTGCTTCTCCCTCTCCCTCCGCCTCCTGCCCTGCCTGCTTGTGCACGTGCTCTCTTTCTCTCTGTAAAATAAATATATTAAATCTTTTTTTTTTTTAAAAGGGAGAGATGCATACAATTGGTTCTTAAACCTATACAAGCAGCCTCCCCCACACCATGGGCTCCCATTCAAGACTTCCCCAGTGTTCCTTAAAGTGTTCCTCATACAACTGTTGTGACCCTCCTGTAGATTTAAAATTACTTGGAAATAGAAGGTTTACAAAGTCTCCCAGAGTAGATATAAACTCATCTGGCAAACTTCTTTCTCAGCAGAACATTGGTGCCCTCCGAATGATGACCCTCTGAGAAAGAAATGAGAAAACAATGAGCTGAATCACAGGACAGCCTCCAAAGCCATGGAAAGTCTACAGCAGGGTTTCTGGAGAGTTCTACCCGAATGTCTGAATTTTAATCTTGGGGAGTGGGTGTAATCCCAGAAGGTGGGAAAGAAATGTGACTTGCCATTAAGGTACGATCTGATCAATTGTATTCAAATCAGTTCTCGAGAGACACTTTTTTTTTAAAAGATGTTATTTATTTATTCGACAGAGAGACACACAGCGAGAGAGAGATCGCCAGCATGGGGGGGGGGGGGACACAGACTCCCCTCTGAGCAAGGATCCCGAGGTGGGACACTATCCCAGGACTCTGGGATCAAGACGGGAGCCAAACGCAGTCGCTTAACCAACTGAGCCATCCAGGTACCCCTGCCAGGTACAATTTTAGGAGCTGCGAACACAGTAATGAACAGAACAGACAGATTCCCAGCCTTATTATACAGGCTCTATTCTAATGGGGACGGCCATCACACAAATAAATGGATGTGAACAGTGTGTGGAAGAGGCTGTCATGTTTGTTATGAGAACACAGAATGTGATAAGCTGACCAAGTCTTGTAGGTCAGGAAAGGTTTCCCTCTAGAAAGGACTCAGACTGGCCGCAGAAAATGTGAGGGCTCACAGAGCAGAGGACCGTGCCCTGGATGGTGGGGACTCCACACATGGAAGGCAAGGAAGGTCTTCCAGGTACGAATCGTCTCATCTCTCTATAATACTGTACGGTATTTTGCCTTTTTCTTTCTCTGAATGTGTAGAACTCAGTCTTCTATTAAGATGATTTGTGCCTTTTTAATTTGAATGGAAATTTTTAAAAAATTTATTTATTTGACAGATAGAAATCACAAGTAGGCAGAGAGGCAGGCAGAGACAGAGAGAGGAGGAAGCAGGCTCCCCGATGAGCAGAGAGCCTGATGCAGGGATCGATCCCAGGACCTCAGGATCATGACCTGAGCTGAAGGCAAAGGCTTTAACCCACTGAGCTACCCAGGCGCCCCTTGAATGGAAATTCTTAAGGGTTGTCGTCACCCGGTGTCCACGAAATATTGTAGAACTTGTGCCTTGGGTCAGCTAGGACGCTTCGCCAATGCCTCCCGGAAACGAACCGATGAAGACGGTGCCATTAAGCACACGAGATGTTCCTGTACGAACCTGACAGTACTTTAAGTAAGAGCTTTATTGAGATATAATTAACATCCCATACAATTCCACTATTTAAGGCATATAATTCACTGTTTTAACATCTGAAGAATGCAGCCATCACTGCAATCGACATTGGAACATTTTCATCAACCTTAGTCACCCTTTGCCTGTAGCCATCAGCAGCCACTCGGTCTCCCCATTTCCCTCCAACCTCTCAACACTAGGCAACTGCTGATCTATGTTGTCTCCACAGATTTGCCTATCCTGGACTTTTCTTTTTCTTTTTTTTTTTTTTTAAGATTTTATTTATTTATTTGATAGGTAGAGATCTCAAGTAGACAGAGAGAGAGAGGAGGAAGCAGGCTCCCCACCAAGCAGAGAGCCCGATGCTGGGCTCGATCCCAGGACCCTGAGATCATGACCTGAGCCGAAGGCAGAGGCTTTAACCCACTGAGCCACTCACAGGTGCCCCCTGGACTTTTCATATAAATGGAATTATATACTGTGGTCTTTTGTGACTTTCACTGAGCATAGTGTTTCGAAGTTTATCCTTTATGTTGCCAAATAATATTTCATTGTGTGGATACCCCCTATTTTATTTATCCTTTCCTCAGGTGGTGGACATTGGGGTAGCTTCTGTTCTTGGGCTACTATGTATAAGGCTGTTTGAAGACTCCTGAAGTTTTTTAAATTGAGGGGAAAAATCACATAATGTAAAACCTTTTACACCAACAATTCAGTGCCATTTGGCGCATTCACGACGTTCTGCAGCCATCTTTATTGAATTCCCAAACATCTCATCACTCTAAAGTAAAACCCCATGTCCGTTAACCCCATTGGCCATTCCCCTCATCCATCCCACACCCGGCAGCTCCCATCTACTGCCTGCTTCGACGGATTCACCGATTCTGGTCATTTCGTGTCCTTCAGATCGTGGGCTATGACCTTTAGAGTCTGCTGTCTTTCCCTGAGCGAGCTGTTTCTGAAGGTCACTCACTGGAAGGGAAGATGACGTCCCTTTTTCGTGGTTGAATAATATTCCGCGGCGGGCACACTCCGCGGCGGGCACACACCGCGCCGGATGCCCCCGCGGACGGGTGTTCGGCGGCCGCGCACAGCGTCGCGGCCCGTGCTCGCCTGCGGAGGTCGGAGCCCCGGTCTGTGACGCGGGGCACGTGCCCAGGACGGGAACTGCTGGGTCGCCGGGACAATAGCGTCTGGGAGAAGAGCGCGCGTGGGTTTCCGCGATGCGCCCAGGCAGCTGGGGGGTCTCGAGTTCAAGTAAAGAGGAGGTGCTTTGGACCGTGGCGAGGAGGGACTCGGGAGTGACGGCAGCTCCGTGGCCCGCCCTTCACTCAAGCGGGTGTCGCAGACACCGACCGGGTCGCGAGCGGCTGGCGGCTCGGGTTCACCGCGCCGCCGGAAGCCTGGAACCGGGCGGGGGAGAATACAAAGTGCCGGGCCAGCGGGCAGCTTCCTTCCCCACGAGGAGGGCCGGGGAGGGCGGGGGGAGTACAGTCCGAGGGACAGGCTGCCTCCCGCTTCACGGTCCTCCGCCGCGACTCCGGAGAGGGCAGTGGAACGGAACGCGCCGCCTTCGGTTTTCTAAGGGCGCTCGCAGACGACGGTTTCGGACACGGCAGGGAGCACCTGGGGCAGAGAAGGGGAGAAAGGCCCCGGGAACTTCCCCGGGGCCCAGGCGCACGCCGCCCCTCCGGCCGCCCACGGCGGCCAGCCGGACTCCGCGCTCCCACAAGATGGTGGCCGCCAGGCGGCCGCTCTAGCCCGCGGCTGGAACTCTATGGCCGAGCCGAGACCAGCCGTGCAGGGCGGTGAAGCTGAGCTGGGCGGTAACCCGACCACACCAGAGTGTTAGGAAGTGTGTGCGGAAAGAGCCCTCCCGCGCATGTGCGGGAAGGGGGGATGGGCTTCGAGACGAGGGGCCCACCCCGCAGTGCAAGTTTTCTGAAACGTGTGAGTCGTTTAACTCCAGCGAAAGCCGAGGTGGGGCGTTCCCCAGACGCATGCGTCCTCGCCGAGACCAGCAATACAGTGGCGTGGTCATTTCAACGCCCGGCGTACAGACGACGTCTGAGGTGGAAGGGGCGGTCCGGATTCCCAATACGCATGCGCCTGGAGGCCGAGGCGTTCCCTTCAGAGGGTGTGGAGTGCAGGGCTCCTCTTTGCGCAGGCGCAGGTCCTGTCCGGTAGGGCTAGTGGTCTATCACGGGAAGGGAAGAGGAGGTTGAAGGGCTTGAAAAACCGGGTGCGCCTGCGCACTGCCTACTTGTGGGAAGAGTTCGGGGTTTGTGAGGGGCGGGGTCACGCAAACGCGTCATTGGACGGGTAGGTGGGAGGGAGGGTGGAGCTCGGGGAGGGTCTTTGCGCTTGCGCAGTGCGGGGGTGGAGGGCGGAGGGGATAGATAGCACGCTTGCGCGGCTGTCACAGGGCTGCTTGGTTGGTCAGTGGGGAGTCGGCGCCTGCGTACTAAGACCCGTGTGCAGCAGCGGCGGCGGCGGTAGAGGCGGCGGCGGCGGCGGCGGCAGCGGGCTCGGAGGCAGCGGTTGGGCTCGCGGCGAGCGGACGGGGTCGAGTCAGTGCGTTCGCGCGAGGTGAGAGCGGGCAGGCCGCGCGTGCGCGGAACCCTGGCTTGGGCCTGGGAGTGGAGATGGAACTGCGCGAGGGTCGGGGAGGGGGCAGAGGGGAGCGGCGGCGACCGCCGCGGCACAGGGTTCGGCCCGCGAGCCGCGCGAGGTGCGGAGAGGCGCGGGCGCGCGCCCCGGTTGGCGCGCGGGGTGACGGTTGGGGCCGGCTGGGTGACGTTGGAGCGACGCAGGGCGGGGGACGGCTAGCCGCGAGGCCGCCACGCGGGAGAGGCCGCCGGGCGGCCACGCCGGGGCGAGGGTCGGAAACCAGATCGGCCCGCCGGGGCAAGGGGACCTGGGCCGTTGATAACCGGGCGCCGCGCGGCCACGTGAGGTGGGGGAGGGGGCTATTCGGTGAGAGGGCATGTGGGGGGGGGGTTGGCGGCCGGCCGGGGGGAGGGGAGGCGGCGTGGCTCCGGCCTGGCGCGGCCTTTGAGGAGGGGGTGCCGGCGGCACCGGAAGTGTCCCCTACCGGAGGCTGCCCTCGGGGTCGGAGGCCGCATGGCCGAATGTGGACGGGGGCCGCATGGCAGCGCGGGGACCCCTCCCCCCCAGATCCCGGCCACCGGAAGCCCCGGGAGGCCACATGGTGGGCGGGAGCCGGCAACCTCCAGCGCGAGGAGAACGAGTCCTCGCGAGCGCCCAAGGGAGCCTGGAATTTTGGAGAGGGGGGAAGCCCGAGGCCCGGATCATGATCACCCGGGAGAGCCCGCTGCGGGCATATGTTAGCGCTTCCCCGCCCCATGGGCCCCCGGAGCTCTCCCCCCAACTCCGCTGTGAAGTGAGGCGGTCCGCAGGTGTAAGTAGCGCGCTCCCGTTCCGGGCGGCCGGAGAACCGGGGAGACCCCGGCGATTGGACGGCAGCCCAACTCCTGCGGGCCGAGCCGACAGCGCCGTCGGGTCCCGGGCGCAGAGCTCCGCGCCGCGCCCGGTGCGCTTCACCTTGTCACTGCCCGCGCCGCTGCGTCGGGCCGGGGAGCGCCGGCGCCGTCTGCCCGGCAGAACTTCCACTACTCACTAGCAGCAGCCTTTTGCTTTCATTTTATTGTCATTCACCACTCCCCACTCCTCCGCTGCTCCGCGCGGAGCCCGCAGGCCCGGCCCGAAAGCCGACAGCGCCAGTGCATCCTGGGAAAAGTGGGAGGGCCCTCGCGGAGAGGCCGGGTTCCTGGGTTCCCTTTGGGAAACGAGATGGAGGTGTTTGGCAGGGGGAGAAGTTCGAAAACAACTCTGCTTTCCCCCCCTCGGCTGTGTGTGCAAATGTGTGCTGGAGAGGCGGGAATCCCCCAAAGAGGCCTTGTGGTTTCCTGTGCCAGTGACTGGCCTGTGTGGGGATAGGGTGGGGGGTGTAACAGAGCCGGGTGGGGCCCTGTCCTCCGGTCTCCACCCTCCCCTCTCCCCCCGCCCCACGATAGCCCCGCCCTTCTGCTGGCTCATGGCTGCTCACCTAATTATAGCCCTGGTTGTGTGTGGGGAAGAGGGGTGGTTGGTTTCAGTGGCAAGTAACACCTGAGTCTTCCCCCTCCCCGGAGTCAGCCTTTGCCCATCTCCGGGATTGCACATCCTGACTCCCTGGGGCCTGCTTTTCCCCAGCCTCCCCTTTAGTGTACATTTGGGCTTCGGGTCCAGCCTCAGTCCCCCACCATTCCCAGACACGCAGCAGGTCTTAGGTACTTGAGGTTTCAGTCAGTATTTAATCTGGGCCTGGTGACTCTCCTTTAGGTGGTGGTGGAAGGAAAGGGCTTGGGGGGGGGCGGTGAAGCCATGTGTCCAGAGAGGAGTGCGGTAGAGCTCTGTTGGCCTCCACCCTGACTGACTTGGGTTCTCTTTCTGACTCTAGTTGGAATCGAAGCCTCTTAAAATGGCAGATGATTTGGACTTCGAGACAGGAGATGCGGGGGCCTCAGCCACCTTTCCGATGCAGTGCTCAGCATTACGTAAGAACGGCTTCGTGGTGCTCAAAGGCCGGCCATGTAAGATCGTGGAGATGTCTACCTCCAAGACGGGCAAGCATGGCCATGCCAAGGTTAGAACTTGACCTCTCCGCATCTTGCTTTCCCCACACTTGCCCGTATCCGTGGGGCTCCCAGCAGCAAGCCGTCCTCAGTCCCAGCCCTCTCCATTCCTTCAGTGCTGGTTTACCGTCCTGTTCTTGCGCTCAGCACTCTGCCCTGGATACTTTCCACCTTTACCTTTCTCCACTCTTCGTGGAGTCTCTGGCTTCTGGGTGCTCTGTTCAGCTGCTTGCTTCTTCCTCCAGGCTTTCACTTTCTGCCTCTTTTCCCCTGAGTCTTTGTTCCCAGGGTTTCTCTAGGCCTAATGTTGGAAGCAGCCTTTCCTGGAGAGCACCAGGATACCTCCGAATCTCCAAGTCATCTTGCTGTACCACAGTCCACACCAGCTTTCCCTTTGGATCTCTGATGTCCTGTCTGCGAAGTCTCTGCCTGCCCCCTCCCCTTGAGTCCCCTGAGCCGCCCCCTCGAGTTCTTGGATCCTGGCATTCTGGCTAGTGCTTCCATGTCAGTTAACTTTTCTACCCTGGGAAACTTTTTTTTTTTTTTTTTTTTTTTTTTTGACAGATCACAAGTAGGTAGAGAAGCAGGCTCCCCGCTGAGCAGAGAGCCCGATGCGAGTATCGATCCCAGGACCTTAAGATCATGACCCGAGCCGAAGGCATAGGCTCAGCCTACTGTGCCCTCCCCTCGAAAACTTCACTTGGTCCATCCTTGTTGGATTTCTTAGGATTTTTTTCCCTAGTTGGTCTGTCTTGGCTTGGCCTGGCGTTCATCCTGGGTTTCCTCGTTCATGTCTAGATCCTTGTCTGCGTTTTCTTACTCTCTGGGGCAGTTTGTTCTCCCTGAATTCATCCTCTCTGCTTTCTTCCTTTCTCATTCCTTTTTGTCGTCCCTAGTTCTGTGCATTTTATTCCAGTGTCTGGATGCTCTTTCAAAGGTTTTACCTAGTCTCCCATTCCTGGGGCTCCTCAATCAGTGTTCTTGTAGCTCATGGTAACTGGTGGCCCCAAGTGTGCCCTACGGTTTCCCTTGTCAGTCACCCCCAACCTGAATGGGGTCTGTCTGCCTCTGGTTCTTGCTGGACACCTTATTTCTTGAGTCAGTTTGCTTGGTTCCGCCTCCCCCGATCTTGCCCCAACAGCCTAGTCTGACTTCCTGCCTGTCGGGGCACCGTGCCTTCCTCTTTCCACCCTGGACCCGGCTGGGTTTCTCTTTCATGTGATGCGTACATGCAGGTCCACCTGGTCGGTATTGACATCTTTACTGGCAAGAAATACGAAGATATCTGCCCGTCCACTCATAATATGGATGTCCCCAACATCAAAAGGAATGACTTCCAGGTACACGGGTGGGTTCGTGGTTTGCGGGGGGTAACATTGGCTAGAGGAGCTCTGTGCTGTGGCGGGGCGGGGGGCAGCACGACAGCGGGGAGTTGGCTGTCAGCAGTTTACAGGCCTTGTTTGTATTCAGACCCTTTATCCTCTGCCTGTTCAGGCTGAGTTCAGCTTGCTCCCCTCTCTGCCCCCAGCTGATCGGCATCCAGGACGGGTATCTATCACTGCTCCAGGACAGCGGGGAGGTGCGAGAGGACCTTCGCCTGCCTGAGGGAGACCTCGGCAAGGAGATTGAGCAGAAGTACGACTGTGGAGAAGAGATCCTGGTAGGGTGCCCCCCCGCTGTCTGCCTCACTGCATTTTGCCTCTTCCTCTGAGCTCCTTCTGACTCTCCCCTTTGCACCCCCAGATCACGGTGCTGTCTGCCATGACAGAGGAGGCAGCTGTTGCAATCAAGGCCATGGCAAAATAACCGGCTCCCAGGTGAATGTGACGCACTCCCCCCAGCCCATGTCTTGTCCCCACCGAAAACCTGCGCTCTTGTCCCTCATCGTTCCAGACTTCCTTCCCGGCCCCCTGAGGGATCCTCACCCTTCCTGGATGTGGTGATCTCCTGCCTCACCTGTCTCTCTCCTCCCCAGGGTGGCAGTGGTGGCAGCAGTGATCCTCAAGCCTGCAGAGGCCCCCTCCCCCAGCCTGGCCCAGCTCTGGCCTGGCCCTTGGCTGGACGATTCCTCCTACACAATTTATTTGACGTTTTATTTTGGTTTCCCCCACACCCCTCTCAATCTGTCGGGGAGCCCCTGCCCTTCATCCTGCTCCCTCGGCCAGGAGTGAGTGATCCTTGGCCTTGGTGAAGCTGCCCTCCTCTTCTCCCCTCGCACTACAGCCCTGGTCAGGGAGAGGGGGCGGGTGCTGCTTGTGGTTTAGTGGGATTTTTGTTTTGTTTTTTGTTTCCTTTTTTTTTTTTTTTTTTTTAAATTCAATCTGGAATCAGAAAGCTGTGGATTCTGGCAAAAATGATCCTTGTGCCCTCCCCCCACTCAGCCCTGCTCTAGTCCCTTGTTTCCCCATGGCCCTTTACCCCAAGCACCACCCCACAGATGGGGGACCAGCCCCCTTCCCTGCCTTTGTCTCTCCCCAAATCCCGTTAGCTGGGGAGGGAAGAAGAGGAAAGGGGAGGGGACCTGCCCCCTCCTCAGGCATCTGGGAGGGCCCTGCCCCCATGGGCTTCACCCTTTCCTGTGGGCTCTCTCCCCGACACATTTGTTAAAATCAAACCTGAATAAAACTACAAGTTTAATATGAAGGCCCCAACTCGGTTGCTTTTTTGAATTAAATGGGTGTTTACTGATCAGAACATAAGAGTTAGAAACTACAGGCACTGTACACTGAACTTGGCAGCTGAGTTCATTACCCGCCCCCTGTCCTCCTGTGACCTGCCTGCCACCCCTCCCCATCTGTACAGCCCTGGCCTGGGCAGGGAGGCAATACAGACGGCAGCCAGGGGTGGTGAGGTGGATTTTATTGGGCTGGGACACACCAGGGACCCTCACCCATAGCGGGGGTGGTTAGCGAGAAGACAGTCTGAAGATCACTTGTGGTAGAATCTCGGGTTCTGGCTGTGCTGGATGAAGGGGAGCCGAGGGCCAGGCTGGCTGGTAGCTGCAAAGCCCGACTGGTGGTGGGGGAAGGGGGGCTCTGTCGGTGTGCGCCCCCCTCCCCAGGGAGAGGGAAAAGGAGGGGTGGGGGCCGCTCTTCCTACCCAGTCCTTTCCCCGGAAGCACAGGGCTTCGCTCGAGTGGGATTCCCGTCCTTACCTTCCCTGCCGGTTGCATCTGCACAGGAAGCTGGGGAGAGGCAAGGAGTCCCGGGGCTGGATGCAGAGCTTGGGGATGCATGGGGCGCAGGGAGGACTGTGGAGAAGAGAGTCAGGACCTGAGGCAGCCTGGGGGCGCCCCTTGGCAGAGTGCTGCCCCTGACCTCCCAAGACGCCATACTCACAGAGTCTGAGAAACCGGTCTGCTGGTTGGCGTGTTCCATCTGCTTCTGTAAGGACAGGGCACCGCCAGGCTGGAGGAAGCCTAGGAGGGGAAGGGGACATGTGCAGCCTGAGTAGAGCACGGGAAAGGGAAGCGTGGTGGATGCTCGGGGCCAGGACGGGGGCGGGGGCGGCCTCACCTGTCTGGGTGGGCTGGAAGTGGCCGTGTACCGCGTAGGGCTGGGGCTGCGGCTGAGACAGGTACTGCACTGCCGGGAACGCCGAAGGCGCTGAGGGAGGCAGGGGCACTGGCTGTTGGGCCTCCTTCCCGCAGCTGGGGAAGCCAGCTCCTCCCTCTTCCCACTACTCACCTCTGAGCTGCTGACTGGGGCTGTACGCTGGCTGTGTGGGTCCATAGTGCGGTGGGGCCTGAGCGGTCCCATAAGCCCCACCAGGGCTGCCCTGGAACTGACCGTGCTCTGGGGTCCCCGCGAAAGCTGCTGCCGAGCCCACGTAGTGCCGGGTCTGCGGAGGGAGGAGGAGTGCTGACTCCTGCGCGAAACTGCCCCAGAGCAGCGCCCCGAGCGCCCTGCATGTGCCCCGCGTCCGCTATGTGGTAAAGTGCCACCCAACGCTCACGACTGGGATGCAAGTTGCACGAAGGCTCCTGGGTCTGCGTGCAAGTAGCCGGGAAACCAGTGCGCGCCACACCCAGTCCTCCTTACTGTCAGCACTTGGGGTCCGAACATCTGTTTGGCCCTGTCGGCTGCCATAAGGGTGCCTGGGCGGCTGTGTCCTCCAGGGCTCCCTAGACAGGGAGAAGGACTTCGTGAGGCTGAAGTGGGTGGCTGCAACCCCCAGGAGGGCGCGTTCTAACACAGGGGTCTTCATTCCTCACCCTGCATGCTGAGAAGGTGCGTGCCTGTGTGAACTGTCAGGCTCTGCGGGTACGCGGCTGACGTCAGAGTAGTCAGGTCGCTGCGGTGAAAGGCGGGCAGGTCAAAATCAAGGAAAAGGACGAGTGCCCCCTCTTCTGCCATTAGACACGGATCTGGTGTTACCCGATCTAGTTACACTCTGCTCTGATTTTATTTTTAGCTCTCCAGTCCCACCTCTGCTCCTTTCGCCTCCTTTTCTCCTCCTCATGTAAAACTTTCTTGAGCTGCAGGAAGAGCTGGTGCTTTTCTTCCTGTAGGGCCAACAGCTTCTCCTGCAACTTCAGGATCTGCGGAGGGAGGGGAGAGAGGCTGGAGACAGGAGGACCAGAGGAGGAAAGAGCTGGGACAGATTGAGGGGTCGCTTACTTGTTCCTTGGTCTCCTCTAGTGACATTCGTTCCTCCATCTCTTTCTTCTTCCTTCTCTCCTGCTCTTCCTTCATCTTCTGTTCCATCATCTTGTCCACTTCTTCCTCCTCTGAAGAAGAGGCAGAACGGGAGGACGACAGGGTGGTTAGAGTACCCGCACGTCAGAGACGGAGCTCCTGCAAACGCGGTTATCACAGTGCCCCCTCTGCCCCCTCGGCAATGGCTCCTTCCGTCGGGAGGGGAAGGGGAGGGAGGCTTTGTTCGGTGCTCTCCAAGGTCCTTCCCAACCCAAGGGTTCTGGACCTCAGACCCGGCCTTCAGCTCCCACCACCGGAGGGGCCGTCCCGTCCCATCTCTCCTCCGCGCGGCCCCAGCGCACTGCTCCGCCCGTAGTTGGGGCCGGCCCCGGCGGAGCGCTGCCGCCCTGGGCCGTGTGTCCTCCCGCTCGGCTCACCCTGCCGCTTGCGCTCCCGCTCCATCATGATGTGCCGGTGCAACGCCCGGGCCATGGCGTTGGAAAGCTTGGGGCGCTCCAGGAGCGCCGGCATGGTGCTGCCGGGGGCGCTCGGGCCGTGGGCGCCCGGCTCTGTCACGGACTGCCAGACCTCGGACGGGGCCTGCCGGGACGCTGGCGCTCAGGAGGGTCGCGCCGGGCGGGCCGAGGCGGAAGCCCGCCGCCGCCGCCGCCCCGGGGGATCACGCGCCCGGCGCCCGCTCCCTCTCCCCCGGCCGACCCCGGGTGTCCCGCGTGCGCCGGCGGGCAGGGGTCTCCGGCCTCGGCGCTACCCGCCCCCCGCCCCACCGGCCCCTCCCTACCCGCCTTCGCTGCGCTTTCCCCGCGGCTCCTGCGCGCTTGGGCCGCGCGTCACTTCCGGCCGTCGGGCCGACTCCTTCCGGAGCAGGGCCGGCCAGCGGCCTCGCGGCTCTGGCGCAGGGAAGGGCGGAAACGGCCGCGACGGGTGCCGGGGGAGGCCAAACCCCGTCGGTGCGTCCGGCGCCCCCAGCTGGGCGGACCCAGGGCTCGGCTGGGGGGGGGGGCGGCGCGAGAGAGAGGCCGAGGCACGCGCACCGGGACGGCGTTTATTGGCTCCTTGGAACTCCGCGTCCGTAACAACTGTACAGAGGCCCACCTTCCCCGCGCCCGCCCTCCCCTCTCCGCCCGGCGGCCTGGGAAGCGGCGGCGGCTCCGGGGCGGGGCGCGGGGTCCGGGGGTGGGGTGCTCCTCGGGATTCACAGTAACAGGAACGAAAACGGAAATAAATTAAGTGACACGGGGGAGGGAGTCCGGGGAGTCGTGTTCCCCAAGACAGTGCATGAGGGGCGCTGCCGGGCCCCCAGCCCCGCGGGGGGCGTGCGCCCTGCACGCGGAGACGCGCTCCCCTTCCAGCGCGCGGCGGCCAGGCTCCGGGCGCGTCCGCCGGGAAGTCGGGCCGGGGTGTGGAGTCGGGCCAGCGGCACTCAGAGTCCGCGGGCCGGGGCCCCACTGTGCTTGTCGAGAGGCCGGCCCTCACTCCACCCGCACCAGCAGGGCATACAGGAGCGTGGCCCCCTTCTCCTTGGTCACCCACTCGAGTTCGGCGGGGCTGAAGTGCGGGTCGGGAGGTTCTCGGAGGGCGGCCGAAGGGGGCCCGGGAGTGTAGGAGCCGGGGCGCACGCACACCTGGAACGCCACCTGGGCCTGGTGCGTCCGCTGGGACTTGGGGTCCCGGAATCTGTTGGGCAAGGAGCAGAAAGCTGGCCGTGAGGAACTCGGGCTTCCTCCTCCCCCTGCGACCTGCACTGTGCCTCGGGGTCACACCCGCCTCCCACCGGTGGCCGGGCTCTGGCCGCCGTCTCCCCACCCGCCCGCCCGCTGGCCCCCTTCTCCAGGCCTCTGCTCAAAGCTTCTTCCTGAGGTGGCCCTGACCGTGCTCCAACAGCTGAGGGGGGCCCACTGCATTCACTGTTTTACTCCCGTAGTGCTAGTCACCTTCAAAGCTAACCATTCTAGAGTGTCCCGGTGGGAAGGCAGAGGGCAAGCCGTGGAGACCCCGCCCCCCTGTACTCACTGCACTTTGGATGCCAGGGTCTCGGCCCCAGCATACTGGAGGGAGGGGGAAAGCAGCACCGGAGGGGGCTGCTCCTCCCGTGGGGGCGCGCAGTTCTCCCCAGGCTCCTCAAACCCTACCCCGGGCTCGCCTTTCAAGGGCCGGCAGCTCAGGATGGAGGCGGTGCCTGTAGGGGAGCCAGGTCAGGAACATGCCTGGGGACCTGGGCCCGGCCCGCCCTGCCTCTGCTGGTCCCCGGATACCTGCTCCCAGCTCCCCTCGGTCCAGCACCCTCCTGACCGCTGCCACGTTGCTCCCATGATACGCCATGTGCCACTTCTTGGTCAGCGTCCCAGCTTCCAAGCGCGGATTCACCCTAGGAAGGTACCCAGGGGACACTGGACACAAGCAGCTGGCTCACGGACACCATCCTCTGTCCCATGGGAGCCTCCCTCGTCACTGGTGGAGCGAGTGCTAAGGGAGACACGCAATCCTGGCCCCAGAGTACCTGAGGTTGAACCTGCACCAGCCAAAGGGCAGCGCATACTCCCGGGGGGGCTCCCCACGGCGCCTGTGGGCCTCGTCCCCTCGAAGCTTCCGGCAAGACTCACAGTAGCACAGGCTCCGCTTCGGAGGAGGGATGAAATAATCCTCTGCAGGAAAGGGAGAGGCAGTCGGCTGTGGCTCCCATCCCGGGTCTTCAGCACACAGCATCCCCTCCTCTCCCGCCGGTTCCTTGGGCTCCTGGCACGGCCCCACCCTGGGAATGCGGCAGGTTCTGGGGGACCGGGGACTCACCTGGAAGCAATAGCAGTTCTTGGAAGCGGGAGCAAAGGGCATGGTACTCGCAGCTCTTCAGAGGGCCGGTGGCAGGCAGAGGGCCCCAGCACACACTCTCCTTGATGCCTGAGAGGGCGGAAGGGGGCAGGGTTGCAGGGGTAGTGGGGGCAGCGGGGCCACGCACCTGGGGATCTGGGGGCTGCCTCACCGTCCACCATGTCTGCCTTCTCCATGTCTCCCTGGGTACCAGCACTCTTCCCACTGGTAGCTCCCGGCTCGGGACTCACGATTGTCACCTGCAGGGGAGGCGTGATGAGGGAGACCCACACCTGTGCAACCTGGCGCCGCCTCCACCCTGCCGGCAGCCTGCTCACCTGCTCACACTGCCCGTAGAGGTCCACAAGCGCGTGGCAGGGCTGGGGCACGTCTGGCACAGCCACACCCTGGTCTATCCCGTTCACATGCAGGTGCAGCCCTCCAGAGCCATCCAGCCGCAGGCCCAGGATGGTGCCCTCAGGACACGTGTCCAGATTGGGCCCGAACTTCTCACAGATCTGGGGGGCGGGGAGGGAGACCTACTGTCTTCCCAGAGCTCAGACCACAGGTGGTGGCCACCCCTAGGTTCCGCTCCACTTCCGGCTGCCGGTGCCTGGGCCTTGCCTCCACGCTCACCCCTTGCCCAGGCTCTACCCGCCAACCGCCGGCCCCCCACAGCCACGCTCCCAACGGCAAGGACACAGGTGGCCCTGACAAGCCTGAGTCTAGATGATGACATGCTCTTGCTTACCCACTAGAGGGTTTCCCCACACAGCACTCCCGATAACTGTGACCCCGCCCACCAGGGCCCTCCTGCCACCCCCCAGCCACCTTGAGACCGTTGTGGAAGATGCCACGGCCCCGCAGCAGCCAGGCCGCCCGCTTGAGGCCACAGGCTGACGCGGGGAAGTTGAGCCTCTCCGGCGGGCACGTGATGACGCCCAGGACCAGCGAAGATGTCCACTGTCGGTTCAGGGAGTCTATCCGCACCTGGGGGACAAGGTGACTACTACTCCCCAGTCACGGCCCCCTGCAAAGAAGCCACCCAGCGGCCCCGGGCAGGGAGGGGTGCTGTCCCTTCTGAGGCCGGAGGAACTGCGAACTGAAGATTCACTGGTTTCCTTCTCTGTGTCAGCCTTGATGCTGTTGCCTGGGCAAGGGTGCCTGTCCCCAGGAGCTGCCTTCAGCGTACTAAATCTTTTCATCTGTAGCAGAAAAGCCCCCTCCCTAGGCAAAGCCCTCCCGGCATGCACGTGCAGGGCCGTGCGTCTTTCTCGGGACTCTCCCAGTCCCTCACTACTGCTCCCCTCACCAGTCACAGGGAGGGGGACTTCCTGAGAATCGCTCTACAGATCCCACTGCGGGGTTCGGACCAAAGCCCCGGAAGCTCCTCTGGGGGGCTTGCCTCCACTCTGTCCTCAAATGGGGGGGCTTTCTCCAGGAGGGCTGGACCCCAGGGACCCTGGGCAAGAGGAGCCCACCTGGACCAACAGCTGGGGCACCAGGGGCTGGCCGATGACAACAACGCCCTGGTTGTAGCTGGCCACCCGCGTGGCCGTGCGGTTCCCATTGGACAAGAGGATGTTCTTCCCGTGGTTTTCCAAGAACTCGAGGGCCATGGGCATAACGACCACTTGATTCTGGCCCTGGTGCAGAGGAGAGATGGCGCTGCCAGGGCCACCCATGCCAGGCCCGAGCCACCCCGCCACAGGCATTTACACAGGGCTGGTGTCTATGCCTCTGCCCACCAGGGTGGAATCAGAGAACCCCAGAGCACCCTCGTGTCTCCCGGCTCCCTACGCCCCGCCGCGGTCTCTCACCTGCAGGCCGAGCTCCTCCCCGTCGCCATCCTCCTCGCCCTCGCTGCCAGTGTCCGAACTGGGAGAAGGCGGCTGAGTGCCCTCTGGCTCCTCCAGCCGCGTGGAGCTCACGACAGACACGCTCCGTACCGGCCCGTAGAGATCCAGCACGGCCCACACGTTCTGGGAACACACACATGACAGGGGAGTCAGACCCCCGTGGGGGGCCTCAAGCCTGCTCTGCAAAACCAAGAAACAGCTCAGACTGACCTTAGCGATGCCAGTGGCCGCAGGCCCCATGTCCTCTCCGTCCACCAGGATGTGCATTGTGTCGTCGGCACCCCGACGGATGCCCACACGGCTCCCCACCTGGGACCCAGAGCAGATGAGCCCAGAGGCTCGGCCCACAGCCCCCTCCGACACCCCCGCCCCTGCCCCCGCCCGGGAGCCGGCTGCCTCACCCCCAGCCTCTCGAGGTTCCGGCCATAGTTCATCCTCTGGAGCTGCCCGTCGCGCCTCACTTCACAGCTGGTCACCATCCAGGTGGTCTTTGACCGCAGCTCAGGCAGAGAGGGGGGCAGCCCCGGGCCGCCGGCTGCGCCAGGCCCTGTCTCCCCCGGCGCTAGTGTGGTCAGCCCCAGGCGGAGGGAGCCCGCCCACTTCTCGTCCAGCTCCTCCACCTTCACCTGATGGACAGAGAGCACGGGGCTGCCACAGGTGCAGTGACAGGCAGCAGCAGCAGCCTGGCCCTGCGGCAGCAAGCCCACCACCCACCTCGAAAACCTCCTCCGTCTTGAGCTCCTTGGTGCTGAAGACGAGGCCGTGAGCGTAGCCGGCCGCGCGCACCGCCCTCGTGCCGTCCTCCTCCAGAGTGACATTCTTGCCACAAGAGCTGTGGAAGCGGTGAGCCACACCGGCCACTGTGGAAAGACGGGATCCCCGGAAGGGGCAGCATGGGGGCTGCAGGCTCCAGAAAGGACCGGGCACAGGGCTTTCAGGTGAAACAGGAAGTTGCCCTAAAGGCCCCCTTGGCTGTCGCTTCTTGGACGCCTCTCCCTGAAGGGAGACCCGTTTCCAAAGCAGACGGGTCCCATTGTTGGGTGCAGGGTGGGGGGCGGGGGAGGTGCCCAGTCCACGCTCCAGCCCCTCTCTACTTCCTGGGGGCGTCCCGCCCTGGCTCCCTCCCTCCCTGCCCTTGTTCCCTGCCCAGTCTGCTGCTGCTGGCCGCCCCCCTCCACCCCCACCGGGGAAGCAGAGCCCACCCGTCTGCCCTCCCCGCCAGCTGAACCTGGGGAGTGCAGGGGGAAGGACTTCTCGGTGGCGGTGTTGCTGGTCGCCAGGCTGTTGTCCATGGGGCCGGTGGCGTTGGTGATGGACACCTGGACACACTGGCCATAGAGATCCACCACTGCGTACACGTCTGGGTGGAGGAGGAAAGGGTCAGGGGCCAGCTGGCCCGGGCGGGGCCGGCAGGAGGCTGGCAGGCCAAGCGCCACCGAGCAGTCACCTTTACCCGGGGGCAAGCCTGAGCAGGCGGCGCCCTGGTCCTGGCCGTTGATGAAGTAGTGCAGGTCACCCTTGGCCGTGCGCATCATGCCGATGCGCGCGCCCGTGCCCAGCGCGTCCAAGTCACAGCCGTAGTTGTTGCGCATGGTGTTCCCGTCCTGCATGATGGCCGTGCCGCTGCAGGGTGAAACGCACAGGCCGCTGAGCGCCCCACTCCGGGCCTCGGACTGGGATCTCAGCTTGGGGTTGGAGACCCAGTCCTGGGTCCCAGCCCTCTGGGATTCCCCCGCAGGGGTGCCGCGGGAGCACACGTGCGGAGGCGGGAGGGCTGGCCAGCGGCAAGGGGCGGGGGCAGCCACCCCCACAGGCGTGTCCTCGTCTGCGGCCACCGCAGGCCCCACACCTGGCCCCCTGTGCCCTCGCCGGCGCCACCCAGCTTGCCCGGCCGCCCCCGAGCCCAGGAGCCGAACCTCAGCATCCAGGTGTCGTAGTCGATGTCTGTCATGGTGTTGGGAAACTCGAGGTCCTCCGGCCGAATAGCAGTCACCCCTAGGAGGAGGCCAGCGGGGGTCAGAGCCAAGCCCCCGGCAACAGGCAGCCCGCACCATTCTGGCACACACACATGCCCGTGCCTCTCACCAGCCTCAATGGAGCCTGACCAGCGGTCCACCATCTTCTGAATGACAATCTCGAACAGCTCTCCGTCCCGCAGGGCCCTGCCAGGGACACGGTGGCCATCAGACGGGCCCCGCGCGGGTGGCCTAGGCCAGGCAGCGGGAGGCAGGGACCGAGCCAGCACCGACACTGACCGGTTGGAGATGACAATGGCATCGTTGAACTCGCTGCGGCAGTTGTGGCGGAGCGCTGTGCGGCCCCCATTGGTGATGACGGCGTTACTGCCGTGCAGCTGGTGGAAGCGCAGGTCGGAGCCCCCGGCGCCTGACGATGGGGAGCTGGGGGACACCTGGTTGTTCCCTTCAGGGAGCGGCTCAGGCACGGGGGGCACCTCTGGGAGAGGAGATGGAGCACGTGAGGCTGCAGTGGTCTCTGAGGCCCCCCGAGGCCGCCCCCCGCCCGGCCCCGGCCCTGGCCCTCACCCACGTCGTCCACAATGGTGGCCTGGGCTGCCTGGCCATACAGGTCCACAACAGCATAGACGCCCGGGGGCACGTTCCAGGCTGCAGGGCCCTGAGTCATCCCGTTGACAAAGAAGTGCAGAGTCCCATCCTCCCGCCGCACCACGCCCACCGTGTCCCCTGCCTTGGAAGAAGGGGGGCTGGAGTGAGGAGTCAGGCAGAGTTCCCGGGGGGGGCTGGTCTGACGGCAGCCCCGCCTGCCCCACTCCCTGCGCGCCGCACCCCGGCGGTGCCCCCACTCTCCCACCTTGAGGCGGTCCAGGTTGTGCCCATATTCGTCTAAGATGGTCGTCCCGTTGTGCATCACCCCGTTCCCGGTCATCATCCACGTCCCTAGGGCAACAAGGAGTGGTAGAGGACATGAGCGGGAACCAGGGCTCCACTCTGCTGCACAGCAGTCCTCATGTCTCTCAAGGCTGCTGGCCCAGCCTGTCCTGTGTGAGGTCAGCTCTCTTCCCAGGGCCAGGCAAGAAAACTGCACATCCCCGTACCCCACAGGCCCAGTCCACATGGCAGCGCTCCGCCCCTAAAACAGTAGTCACCAGTAGGATCAGGAACGACCCAGCTGGGGACCCAGTGTCAGGGCTCTGGGGACAGCTCCCTCCCTGGGACCCTCTCCTGGCCCTGCCCTGCCTGGGAGCTCACCAGAGCGCAGGTTGGTCATGGTGGAGGGCAGCTGGAGGTAGGCGGGGTTGTGGGTGGTGACCCCAATCTCAATGGAGCCAGCCCACTTGTCCACCATCTTGTCTATGCGCACCTGGAACACCTCTCCGTCCCGCAGGGCCCGACTGCTCAGCACCACGCCGTGGTTGAAGTCATCGGTGGCACTGAGGACAGCGAACAGGGACTCAGGTATGAACCCGCTCTCTGAGCATGCCCAACTTAGCCAGCGATGCCTGCCTGATGCTCACTGCTTGAAGTCAACCAGAGAAACTCCACTCTCCGCAAGGCTCCCTGCCTGCTGGTGCGAGGCTCCCAGCTCGCCCGCCCCGAGCTCCCCAGATCAGAATCCCTCCGCCTCTTGTTTCTCCACTCCCCGCCCCCCAATCCCAACAGAGCCCCTTCTGCAGGCTTCTCCCCACCCCATGGGCCATACTGGGGCCTCAGGGCAGTGCGTCCCTCGTGGGTGATAGCTGCCTTCTGCCCACAGTTGGGGTGGAAAAGCAGGCGCTCGGGCTCAGCCTGGGCGGTGGGGGCGGCGCGGCGGAGGGCACCCTCTGGAGACAGTGCCCGCAGAATGGCATTGTTCCGGCGCAGGCGGTCACTGTGATTGTTGTTATGGACAATGGTCACCTTCACGGCCATCCCATACAAGTCCACCACACCGTACACCACTGGGGGCGTCAGTGGGGTAGCCACGCCTGGGTGGGGGGAAAGAGGGGGGAACAACATCAAAGAGAGGCAGAATGAGGAGGTCTGGAGTCCCCGCCCCCAAAATCCAGGGCCGGTGGCCGGCTCTGGGCGTCCCCTCACCCTGGTCAATGCCGTTAATGAAGAAGTGTAGGGCAGAGTTGGACTTCCTTGTGAGGCCAATGTGGTCACCTTCCTAGCCAAAGGAGAAAAACAAAGGTTTCGTATGCATTCCCCCTTCAGGCTCCAGGCTTGTCCTGCCCCCCAGGCCGCAGGGGAACGGCTGCAAAGATGCCGCAGTCCCGAGCCCCCAGAACGCTCCCGACTCCCGGCGAAGCCACCTTATAAATAAACGTCACCTCGTCCACCTCTCCAAACAGTTCACAAAACGCTAACGGGCTCAGCTGAGACATTAGAAGAATATAGGAAAAAAAAATACACGGTACCAGCGACAACCCTCGAGCTTCTCACCTCGGGTCACTGCCCCACAGCCACACGGTGAGAGAGTGTGACCCCCCAACTCCCCAGATCTGCAAACCTAACCATCGGACAACCCCACCTTCTCAAAAAGAAACTTCAGGTGAGAGGGGAGAGGCCTTGCTCTAGGCCACAGCAGAGACCATGCAGCCTGGGCAGGGAAGTGGGGGATGAGGCGGCCCCAGAGAGGGGGCCCCCACGCTGCACCCTGCCCCCCCTCACCTGCAGCTCATCCAGACTGAACTCACAGTACTCCCGGCGAGTGCCCTTGCCGTTGGTCAAGATCCCGCAGCCGCTCATCATGATGGTGCCTAGAGGAAGGGGGGACAGCCCAGCTAGAGCCCCGGCGGCCCTCACCCGAGGAAGGGGCCTCCGCCCTTTGGGGGGCTGGTACCTGACTGCAGGTTGGTCATGGTAGCTGGGTACTCAAGGTTGTTGGGGTTGTGGGTGGTGACACCGATCTCAATGGAGCCCGACCACTTGTCTACGAGCTTGTCGATGCGAATCTTGGGGGGAGTGACAGCAGGAAGGGGGAGATGCGGAGGGTAAATGCCGAGAAGAGACCCTCAGACTGTTCTCTGCCCGCCCCCACCCCGCCCCCATCAAGGATCAAGCCCGTCTTTGGGTCCCAGAGGGCGGGGTGCTAGCCAGCACCCAGCAGCTCGCACACCTCGAACATCTCATTGTCCCGCAGGGGACGGTTGGTCATGACCACCCCGTTGTTGAACTCATCCAGGGGCCGGCGGCGCTCGGCGGTCTTATTGTTGTTGCTTAGTTTGATGAGCGTCCCGCACTTCTCGTGAAAGAGCAGGGCATCGTTGGAAGTGAGGACGGGCGAGGTGGCGGCACCGCCAGACCCCAGTCCTTCCCCTGCCGGCGGGGAGCTCAGGTTCACATTTAGGAGCCCCCCGTTGTAGGCAGACAGGATGGCGTTGCCCACCACCTCGGAGAGCTCCATGCTGGCAAAGTCTGCGGCAGTGGGATGGGGGGGAAGCTGGAATGAGGCGCTACCTCCTCAGGCTCGCCACTCTCCCACTAGCCTTCTCCTGAGGCCCCTCCCCTCGCCTCGTCCACCTCACTTCCCGCTCCCCTGCCCGAAGCCTCCCAGAAGCCCTCACCATTATGCGACTCAAGGCTGTTAGGAAACGTCTCCGGCCGGGCCTGCGCTGGGGACACCATGAAGGCTGGGGACCAGGAGGGATGGGAGGGGAATAAGGGTTCAGCCCCTGCTGCAGGTCCCACAGCCAGGAGACCCCTCTCCTCTCTCTAGCCCCTGCTTTCCCCTTCAACAGACTGGGGCGGGGGGGTGGGTTGGATGTCTGAGTGACCCTGCTCACACCCAGCCTCATTTGCCACCATGTCTCTCCCGTTCCTTCAGCCATTCCCTCTGCCCCACCCCTCCACCACTGCCCTGTGTTCTCACCTTCATCCCCGGAGGTCCCCTGTTCCGTCAAGGCGGAATCTTCGGGGGGTGTGGAAGGCTCGAGGGGAGGTGCGGGGATGGGAGTAGGGGGGCTGAAACCTGGCTCAGGGGGCAGCACGGTAATCTGGGTGCACTTGCCATAAAGGTCCACGACGGCCCAGACACGAGCGGGAAGGCCCGTGGCGGCCACTCCGCAATCCCGCCCGTTCACCCAGAGCCGCAGCTCCCCAGCAGCTGTGCGCTCCACGCCCACACGGTCCCCTTCCCCAAGCTGGTCCAGGTCCTGCCCATACTCCTCCAGCACAGAACGTCCGTCCCTCAACACCGAGCAGCCTGACACCACCCATGAGCCCCCCTTCAGCCCTGTGGCGCTGCTGGGGAAGTCCAGCACGCTGGGGTCCAGTGCCGTCACCCCGATCTCGATGGAGCCACTCCAGGAGTTGACCTGTGATAAGGGCGGTGGACAGAGGCTCAGGATGGGCCCCCATAGGTCTCCCACCACTAGGAACCCACATGTCCCAGACCACTGTGTCCCCCTCTTCCCACATCTCTGGGCAACTAACTGGCTTTTCTCTCTGGAGACGGTTAAGCAGTGATCTCCGTGACTCCTCAGCCACCGGATTCCCAGCTCTCCACGCCCACACTCCCTGCTCTGGGGTCCCACTCCCCTCAGCCCGCCGAGTCTCTCCTAGGCTCGGGCTGCATTCACAGTCCACCTCTTCCCCATCGCACCTCTGCGCACCTGGCCTCTTCACCAAGGCACACACAGCGCACGCACACCTCCCTCTCCCCGTGTCTCTCTTCACCCATCCTTCCGCGGGAGCGTATCCGCCAGTGGTTGGTCCTTCCCTGATTCTCTCCTCCCTTCCCATCACATCCCTGACATCCCTCCATCCTCCACCTCCTGGGACGATCCGGGAGATCTGGTCCCTAACCGTTCCTGGGGACGAAGCCCGGCGTCCCTGCCCTGGCCCTGGGTCTTGAGGAAACGCCAGCTGTCCTCGTCCCTTTTCCCGTGAGAGCGAACGTTTCTTCTCCGTGCTCCCCTCCCGCCCGTCGCCTGGTGCCCAGTGCCCCGCAGGTCGGTGCCCTCTCGGCAGCCGTCGATGCGAGCCAGCCTGACTGTCCGGCCCCGTGTCTGCCGCTCTCCCCTCCCACCAGCCTCCCCCTATCTCGGTTCCGCCGGCCCCGCTCCGCACCTTGCGGTCGATGCGGACGGTGAAGACGCGTCCATCGCGCAAGGGCTCCCGGCTCAACACCAGCCCGTGGTTAAACTCCTGGCCCGGCTGCTGCCGCCGCGCTGTACGCCCACAGGCCGACAGGCTCACCAGGCGCCCAGTGCGCGGGTGCAGCTCCCCGCCGCTGCCCAGACCCCCGCCAGACCCGGGCCCTGCGCCGCTCCCGCCGGGGCCCCCACCCCCACCCGGCCCCGGCCCGGGGCCTCCCCCAGAGCCCCCACTCCCACCCGACCCCGCCGCCATTGCCGCTGACACCGGGGCCGCGCGACAGCCGCGCTTGGCGGCACCGTGGCAACCGCGGTGCACAGACACCCGGAGGGAACAGGACTCGGGGCTGGGGCCGGGAATGCTTTACGGCACTGCCGGGCGACGGCGCATCCCCGGCTGGGGAATTAATGACCGCCGCGGTGGGAACGGAAGGACGACGGGGTCGGGCGGGCTTGCTTTACGGCACAACGAGGTGACGGAGTGGGCCCGACAGCCGTGCAGACGGGGCAGGGAGCTTTTGCGACAGCGGTAGAAACGACGGCCGCAGGCGTCTTTACGACGCAGGGGATGCTGCCCCCCCCTTCAGCTTTGCGACAGCGGCCCCGCCGGCCCCGCCCTCGCCGAGGCAGGCGATTCCTAGAGATGGTCGTTTTCCGGCGAGGGGGGAGCAAGTGTCCCCTCCGCTGCGCCTACTGCGGGCGGGAGCGTGGCGTCCGTGGGATTCGGAGAAGAGACCCTGTAGTTAACGCATGAAAACCTCGGCCCCCTGCACCTCGAGAGCGCACGTTTCGCGACAGTGTTGCCACGCCTCCACTTGGTATCTCCCCTCCCGTGAGAGGCAAAGCGGGCTGGTTTAGGGGGGATACAAGGGCCCGCGGCATTTCTAAGGAAGCCCACCTTGAACTCCCATCCGGCCAAACCCTTAAGTCCTAAGGCCGCGGACAGAGTCCAGCAAAACCCTGGCCGCGGCGGTCTCCTGCGACGGCTGATGGTCTGCCCCCAAACCCCAGCTCTCGAGCTAGCTCCCGCCCGACCCCGAGCTCGCGCGGAGGTGGGAGGGCTGTGACGTCACAACCAGGCTTCTCGGCCCCGAACAAGGACCCTGATTGTGATTGGATAATGCGGATGAAGGCGGTGATGGGGAAGAAGGGCGGGAACAAATCCCAGAGACAAAGAAAGAAGGCCTTTGGGTGGGACACAAAGGGAGGGGCCCCGGCCCGAGGTCCCTCTATAAAGCTTGATTCCGGGGCCGCGGCTTTAGGGAGCATAGCGGACGGATACCCGGGCTTCGGCTGGATGGTCCCCAGCCCGGGGCGGTGGGGGCGGGGCCTCGGGGCGGGGCCAAGTTGAACCGGGAGGCGGGGCGGGGCCGCTGACAGCGGTCCCCGGGTGGGGCCATGGAGAGGCGGGAGGCTCCGGGGGCTGCTGGCGGCCTCCGCGGGGAATCCCCGGGAGCGGCACCCAAGGGTGTGCCAGAAAGAGTCGGAGCGGAGGCGGCCGACGCCGGGCCGCCGTCCGGGGTGGTCCCGTCTCAGGGTTCTGGGCCCTCCCCGCACTCCGGGGAAATCGTAACTTGCGCTCCTGGTTCTAGCCGGCCCACCGGGGGGGTAGCTGTCCTTGGTTCGGGGCCCCACCGGCCCCCGGGGGAGGTTGCGAGCCTCAGCGCCGGGTCCGGGGCACACCCTGACGGATTACCTGCCCCCTTCCCTGAAGCCAGTGTGTGCGGGACCTGCAGCCCCGGGTCGGGGGGCTCTGGGGTGTGCAGCTGGGAATGCAGTCCATCGCGCTCCGGGTCAACCTGCTTGAACCTCCACAAACCTTGTGAGGACTGGCCCCGCAGCATCCTAAAGACCAGCACCACCATCCTGATGCAGAAATCCCTTAGCGCTGACAAGTACGGAATCCAGCTCGGCCGGCTCCCGGCGCCGAGCCCCGAGGGAGGGGTGCCGGACACTGGCGGGGGCGGAGCTCGGGGAGAGGGTGGAGTCCCGACAACCTGGAAGCCGGGACGGCACAGGGCCACTGGGTGGGAAACCCGAGGTCCCGGGCCTTGCGGAGAGCAGCGGGTGCCCAGTCCACGCTGGCTACACAGTGCGTGCAGATCATTGGGTGTAATCCCGATCCCCAGGCTCCTCTGCCTCGGACACGACGAGAGGGTACAAGGAAAAGGTTTTGAATGAAGGAATGAGGGAGGGCTGTAAGGAGGAGGCCGCCGGGAAGTCTCCTCCCCATTTCTTGTGTCTTTCCCCTACTCCAGGAAAAAGGCCCAGCGGTGGGATGAAATGAACATCCTGGCCACCTACCACCCCGCTGACAAGGATTATGGGTTTATGAAGGTGGATGAGCCCAGCACCCCCTACCACAGGTGCGGAGCCCGCAGCCCTAGCCTTCAGCCCAGACCCTTCACTATTCAAAGGGGGTTTGGGGAGGCAGAGAGGTCTCAGGGACTGGATACTGCCTGGTGCCCCCCCTCTCAGCCCTGCTCCCTCCCTCTGCCGCAGGCTGCAGGACAGCGATGAGGACATGCCTGGGGCGGTCTCTCACACAGTGACTCCCCAGGCGCTGGCTGAAAGGTGAGAGGCCCACCAGAGATCAGTAGGGATGTGGGGCCTCTTCCTTCCTCCACCCCTGGGGTCAGAGCCCCCTCTGCTTTTTGGCCACCAGAATGGGAAGAACTTCAATTCCTATCAGGACTGACCAAGGCCAAGGTGGGAGAGAGCAAGGCAGTGAGTCCTCATCTACCACCTGCCCCCCTTGTCCTCTCCCCTTGGGTGCCAACTAGTCTCCTTCCCCTTCAGGTTTGCAACAATGGACAATTTCTACCCCAAGGTCCTGCGGTACCGTAATAAGAGAACCTCAGAGTCTTCAGACATCTTTTCCAAGACACGTGAGATGAGGGATCGGGGCTGAGTGGAAAGGGGAGGCAGAGTGAACCCTCGGCAGGAGCCTGGCAGGAAAGCCCAGCTCTTACCATGGCCCACAGACTCCAGTGATTTTGACAAGCACCGAAAGTCGCACTATGATGAGGGAAAGTTCCTCAAGGCTCAGAAAAGCCTTCCCTTCAGTAAAAACAAGCCCTGCCATGGGGCTCACTCCAGTCTGGGCAGCGGTAGTCGGGTCATGGAGCCCAGGCCTGTGGAGAGAGGCCGGATGGGAGGACTGACCGGAGAAGTCCAAGATGAGATTTGTCTGGTGACCAGGAACCACGTCCCAGAAGTCAAGGGTTAGCCCTGGGTCTTGAGAGGGAGGTGATGGGAGGCAAGCCCAGGGAAGACAGAAAGCAGCTGGGGGCGTCTGGGTGACTCAGTGGGTTAAAACCTCTGCCTGTGGCTCAGGTCATGGTCTCGGGGTTCTGGGATCAAGCCCTACATCGGGCTCTCTGCTCGGCAAGGAGCCTGCTTTCCTTCCTCTCTCTCTGCCTGCCTCTCTGCCTACTTGTGATCTCTGTCCAATAAATAAATAAAATCCTTTTTTTTAATAAATAAAATCTTTAAATTAAAAAAAAGAAAGAAAGCAACTGGGGTGGGGTCCTCAGCACGACCCTCAGGAAGCCCGAGAAAGGTGTGGGGGATGGAGAGCTCGCTGGGGTTTCCTAACGTGGGAGAAGGGCATAGAATGGAGATGAGAACCCAGGGCCTGAGCTTCTCCCCTGTGCAGGGGGGGCTCTTATGGACACCTGTGGATCCCTGGATGCCCCAGGCAGCTGGAAGACTCAGCGTGATTGGGATGACTCCTCAGATCCCCCTACCTTCAGAAACCCATCCCTGCCTTCAGCCACCGTCGTGTGGGACCAGGACGTTGATCAGCAGCGCAAGGAGTATTATAGCA
Organism: Mustela nivalis; assembly: GCF_964662115.1. Classification (NCBI taxonomy): domain Eukaryota; kingdom Metazoa; phylum Chordata; class Mammalia; order Carnivora; family Mustelidae; genus Mustela; species Mustela nivalis. Next base: position 3,723,243 of record NC_139036.1, read on the forward strand.
AGGGAAGGTACCTCAGATGCTCTCCCCACCCAGAGCTTGAGGAGGACACAGAAGACGAGCCCGAGCAGTGGGACAGTGAGAGCCGGCGGGGTCAGCCCGGGGCAGGGGGTGCCGACAACCAACAGACTTGAGGGGTGCCCCAACCTTGACCCCCTGATCCTGCCAGGCTCTGCAGATTTTACCTGGGTGATTGAGAGTCCCACAGGCACTGAGGTCCGTCTACTGGAGCACACAGAAAGCCCCGTTCAGGATCCCCGGGCCTCCGAGGAGTCCCTGGCAGGGACATCGCAGCCTGGTGAGGGCACTGGGCCACAAGGCTTGGCACTGGGCCACAAGGCTTGGCTCTTGGCCAGCTCCCATCCCCCCAACCGCCCTTCTTTGCATATCAGGGTAGATCGCAACAGATGCCAAGAGCGGCCTCAAGCATCCTGGTGTGCAAGGCCCAAGTTGTACAGAGAGGAACCGGGGAGGCTCAGAAGGGACGGGAACCCCCTCTACCTTGGGACTACCTGCTGGCCCCATGCCTCCTCCCTGACTCCTCTCTGCCACTCACCACATTGCAGGGTCTGCCCTATCCTCCAAAGACAGAGCAGAGTCAGGCTGGTGTCAGTGGGTGATATCCAAGGGGCTCGACTGGCGAAGCCCAGAAAGCTTGGAGAAGGAACTTGGAAGCAGCCCACACTCTCCACACCAAAACCAGTGCAGATGTGAGCCTGGGCAGGGGTGAGGGGCTGCCTGCGCTGGCCAGGGAGGGTGAGGGCCTGAGTGGGTAGCTTCTACAGAGTTTCAGGGAGGCAGGGGCCAGATCTCCCACCTGTTACAAGACAGCCAGTGACCCATTCCTTTCTCCATCCAGATGAAACCCTGCAGATTCGATGGACACAGGAGGAGGAAAGCAGACAATAAAAACTGTAGCCAGCCTGGGGTGAGATGGGGGCCAGCGTCTCCCAGGCCTCACCCCTTCCAGGTGGACAATAAAGAGAAGTGCAGGAGCCTGGGTGCTGTGACTTGTTCACGGAGGATGGGCCTGCTCAGTCACCGAGGACAGGGGAGGAGGGAGGGACCTCCACACACAGGAAACCACAGTGAGCAGAGCAGAGAAGAAAGCTGGGAGCAGCCTGGCGGACTGAACTCAGCAAGGGCTTTCGAGGCCCAGAAGCAGGGCTGCAGCAGGGGGCCGGCGCTTGGTGTGGCTCGATCAACCTTATATGTACCATGTTAGCATCTTTAGTTCTTCCAACAAGCCTGGGGCCTGGGGAGGGCCATCATCCCCACTTTCCAGATGAGCTAACCTGAGGAATCCATGAGCTTGCCCAGGGTCCCTCCGAGAAACAGAATCAGGACTTGAGCCTACATCTGCCAGCCCCCCAATCGCTGTGTCCCCAAGGAGAAAGTCAGAGGGCCCAGGGCTCCCAGGAGGAAGGGGACAGCCAAGTCTCAGTGGGCGGGGCTACGGCTTCTCCGCCTGGCCCCGCCTCTGCCCCTCCCTTGCGCAGCCAGCAAGTGTGAAGTGAGAGGTCCTCCTTGGACACCCCTTACCCTTGGAGAAGGAATTGGGCACCCCCCCACAGGCTCTTCCCCAGGAGAGGACCCCCTCCTCCTTCCTCATCAACCCCTCCGGGGGCAGGGAGCATCTCCACTGTGTACCCCTGCCCATCAGTCCCAAGACAAGACAAGCTGAGATGACTGTCAAGCTGGATTTCGAGGAGTGTCTCAAGGACTCACCCCGTTTCCGGTAAGTGTGCACAGGTCTGGGGGACACGGGGGTGAGGTCCAACCCCCCTAAAACACACACACACAGCCACCACGCACATAGCACACAGCCTTCCCCAGGCCAGATGTCCTTCTAGGGGACAAGTTCATAAAGGAACAAGATCAAACTCGAGGGCCAGAGTAGCACCTCCACTAGGCGACCCCGGGCTCTGATACTCTGCACCCCCTTTCTGGGCAGAGGGGGCCGCTCCAGCCCGTCTTCCCCCCAGAGCTGACACACTCTCCTCCCGTCTTGGGGACCCCTGCCCCTCCCCCAGCACCTGCTGGGGCGGTTAGCAACTTCCTGCCTGGGCCACATCCACCCTCCCATTACCCTTCCTGCTCAGCCTGGGCCCCACGAGCTCCCACACTACACAGAGGAAGGGAGCCCAAGAGGGCGGGTGGTCAAGCCCCTTCACCGATCAGTTTTTCTGTCTGTCCCATTACACACTAATCCCAATGCCAACCTTCCTGGGGGGCCCGGACCCAATGCACCCAGACTCTGTACCGGTGACCCTGTGCCTCTCTTCCCAGAGCCTCCATCGAGCTGGTGGAAGCCGAGGTGTCAGAACTGGAGACCCGGCTGGAAAAGGTGATGGGGCAGAGGCAACCCAGGATGGCATTAAGATGAGAGGGGCGGGCTGGGGAGAAAAGTGGAGAACCTCAAATAGTTCCGAGCATTGTTGAATGCTAACCATGTGGGCTAAATACTATGGGGGTCACAGAGAAGGAGGTGGGGGCTATGTACCCCCAAGGAGCACAGGGTTTTGGAAGACCAGACTCCCTGTGGGCTTCCTGGGTCAGCTGCAAGCCCAGCCTCCCCCTGGGCCCTGGGCCTCCAGACACAGGGACGGCAAGATGTTTGCCCCCGGGCAGCCCACAGATGGCCTTGGGGAGATAAACCAGTTGAGTGAGACATTTAAACCTCAGACAGGAAGGCCATCCCGGGCCACTTTTCATAAAATGGGCACATGTGTGCTGACAAGGTGACATCAATTTGGATGGAAATGCAGCCACAGGAGCCGCGGGTGGCTGTCCCCTCCCTCTGCCACATGGCATGACTGGATCATGGGAGCGCTGTCTTGTGCCCTTGGCCATATTCCGTTGGGGCAGGATCAAGTCGTGTGTCTCACGCTGGTGGGGGGGTGATGCGATGGAGGGGACCATCCAGGGTCACCTGAGAGCATGTCTGTCACACTTGCCAATTTGCTTTTTTTTTAAGATTTTTTGTATTTATTTGTGTGAGAGAAAGAGCCAGAGTGAGCGAGCATGAAAAGAAGAAGGGTCAGAGGGAGAAGCCGACTCCCCGCCAAGCAGGGAGCCTGATACGGGAGTCAGTCACAGGACCCCAGGATCACGACCTGAGCCAAAGGCAGTTGCTTAACCCACTGACCTACTCAGGCACCTGCCAATATGTGTTCTTGTTTGTTTTTCCCCACTAGAACGTAAATGCCATGAAGGACTTTTATGTTCTGTGTTTGCTCAGTCCTCAGTGCCTATCCCACAGTCTGAAAGTTAGCCAACCATCAATTAATAGATAACATATTTTTATATATAATTTTTAAATTTTTTTTTTACAGATTTATTTATTTTAGCAATAGAGTGCCTATGAGCAGGGGAGTGGGAGAGACTCTCAGGCCGACTCCCCGCTGAATGTGGACCCTCTCCCCTCCCCCTCCCCACCTACATGGGACTCCATCTCTCAACCCTGAGATCATGACCTGAGCCGAAATCAAGAATCACAGGCTTAAGTGACTGAGCCACCCAGGAGCCGCTAAGCCTTTCTCAGTTAATTACAGACTTGCAAGAAGTTGCAAAGATAGCACGGGGAGGTCCCACTTACCCATCACCCAGCTTCCCCCAGTGCTGGCCTCTTGTATAAGGCTAGTATGTTACCAAACCAGGAAAGTGATGAGGGCATGACACAAGGAACAGCCTAGAGAACTTACTTGGATTCTACCCATTTTGCATGTACAGTTGACTTTTGAACAACCTGAGGGTTAGAGGCGCTGACCCTCCATACTGTCAAAAATTTAAAATATAATTCCTTTAAAATATCCAAAAACTTTACTGATAGCCCACATTGATCAATAATGGAAACAGTCTATGAACATGTATTTCGTGTGAATCATATGTAACGTATACTGTTTTTACAATAAAGGGAGCTAGAGGAAAGCGTTAGAAAGTCAGAAGGAAGAGGGGTACCTGGTGGGGTCAGTCCAGAGAGCGTGCAACCCTGGATCTCCGGGTCATGAATTCAAGCCACATGTTGGGTGGGGTGCCTGGGTGGCTCAGTCAGTGAAGTGTCAGGTCATGATCCCAGGTCCCCGGATCGAGTCCCGCATAGGGCACCCTGCTCAGAGGAGAATTTGCTTCTCCCTCTGCCTCTCCTCTCAGCCCCGCTCGTGTTCCTTCCCTCTCTCAAATAAATAAATAAATAAAATCTTTAAAAATAAAAAAAAAAACACATGTTGGATGTAGAGCTTACTTAAAAAAATAATAAACAAAATTTTCAAAACAATGAGTCATAAGGAAGAAAAATACATGTGCAGGACTGTACTGTGTTTATCCAAAAAAGTTCACTTAGAAGTGGACCAGTGCAGTTCAAACCCATGTTCAAGATCGATTGTGCTCTTTCTTTCAAAAAGTCTTTGTAATTCAATGGCATTTAATCACATGCATATGTTCTTATAACCAGAATCACATTCAAAACACAGAAATCGGAGCGCCTGGGTAGCTCGGTAGGTTAAGCGTCTGCTTTCAGCTCAGGTCATGATCTTAGGATCCTGGGATTGAGCCTCACATCTACCTCTGGGCAGAGTGTGGTGTCTGCTTAGGATCCTCTCCCTCCCTCTGCCTCTGCCCCTCCACCCCTCATGTGCTCTCTCTCTGTCTTTCTCTCTCTCTCAAGGAAGGAAGGAAGGCAGGAAGGGAAGGAGGGGAAAAGGGCACAAAACTCTACCACCAGAAGGAACCATTCGGTGCAGCCCTTTGTCCAGCTTCCCTCCCCTGCCTTCTGTCACCCGCAGCAAGCTCTCAACTGTTCTTCTCCAGACTTTTGCCATTTCTAGAATGTTCCATAAGCGCAACCGTCCATTATGTGGCTTCTCTCTTTTTCTTCTCTCAGAGTATGCCCTTGAAGTCCACTCAGGTTGTTACGTTTCAGCACAAGGAGTTCCTGTGTGGATAGTCCGTGCCTTTGTGTTGCTGAGCACTCTTTCGTTGGCACGGATGGACAAGTTTATCCCCAGTTCTGTCTCAGGAAGTCTCATTTTTGGGGAAAGGGTGGTGGGTAGGGAAGAAACAGCCACTCAGGATCCCAGCTGCAGCCAGTGACACTGTGAGCATCTGGGTCCTTGCGCCTGACCACAGACAGCTGGCGGTGGTACCTGATTAGGTCGGGTCGTAGCTGGTCGGATCGTGGCTGGTCTCCTGACCATGACTCACCCTGTCGGCCACTTTCAGGTCCATTCTATTTCACTGCAGCCTTTGTCAGCCCTCGAAAGTGTCTATCAGTTCAACCAAATTTCACTGATGACCCAGGGCCCCAACTCTCCGAGACCCCGCTGCCCCGGGATTTCCCCACACAACTTCCCTGGTGGTCTCCTGCCCCCTGGGCTGAGCTGAAGGGCTCCTTAGACACTCACTCTATCCCAGCTGTGTTGACTCAGGTCAGAGCCAAGCGGTGTCCCCTCAGGGACCGTGGTTCCCAAGCCAGGGCTCGAGATCAGGAGACCTCACTCCAGCGCCTGGCTCTTCCAGAGGGACCCTCCTCGGGCCAGATGCAATGGGCCCCTGGAGCACCCTAAGGTGCCATGTTTGCTTTAGCCTGGTGGCCGGATGGCTAATTCATCTTAATAAGGGGGATGCTCAGTGAGCACGGGGTGGGATGACTCCAGACAGGGAAGGGCTGACGAACCTACCCCCAGCCGGGTGGCCATTTATCCCGCAAGCCGGACACTGACCGAGGCTGGGGTTTCCGGGGAGTGCTGCACCCAGGCAATTGGGGGCAGGATGGGAGACAGGGCAGGGGACAGAGGAAGACGTTTGGGGGTGGAGAGGAGGCGACACTAGCTTTGGTGAGAGGCTGGGAGAGGTTTGTAGCTGGGCACAGAGCCGTGGGAGCCAAGACGCAGATTGAGAAATCTCCCTTCCTGCCAAAGGGAGAGGAGGGGCGCCCAGTAAGGGGGCACATGGCATAACCCCCCCTTAACCCCGTTGCTTCTTAGCTCCTCAAGCTGGGGAATGGCCTTCTGGAAAGTGGGCGCCATTACCTTGCCGCTGGCCGTACCTTCGTCGCGGGCATTTGTGACCTCGCCCGCCTGGGTCCCCCAGAGCCCATGATGGCGGTATGTCGAGCAGGCTGGGGTCTGCAGTGCAGAGATTCTCTGGAGGGGGAGGGAGGGCCTGGGGTGTCGGGGTGCCAGGCCGGAGCAGGGCTGGGGCTGTGGCCTGAGACAGCCCTGGCAGGCTGGGTGCAGACAGCCTGCCGGCCCACGCCTGGTACTCTGTCTCTGCCTCTCCATGCCCAGGAGTGTCTGGACAAATTCACCGAGAGCCTTAACCACAAGCTGGACAGCCACGCGGTAAGGGGGGGGGCACAGGAGGGACTGGTGGTGGGGAGCAGTGCTCTCTGTGGCCTGACCCTCCCCTGCCCATTTCTGTTCCCCGCACCCCCACAGGAGCTTCTAGATGCCACCCAGCACACACTGCAGCAGCAAATCCAGACCCTGGTCAAGGAGTGAGTTGGGAGGGGAAACCAGTCTTCTGTCCCTCTTCCCGCCACCTTAAGGGCCCCCCTGAATGGAGGAGCTGTGAGGTTGGGGGTTTCTGATGGCCCGACTGCTGTCCCCCATCCCCACACCCCCTTGGAGTCCGGACTGGAAGGCCATACATGGGCCACCCACCTGGGACTTCTCTGCGGGGGCTGGTGGGGGTGGGTACCTTGTTCTGCACGTTACCCCTTCCCTCCACCACAGGGGTCTCCGGGGGTTCCGAGAGGCTCGCCGGGATTTCTGGAGGGGGGCCGAGAGCCTGGAGGCTGCTCTCATCCACAACGCTGAGGTCCCCAGGCGCCGGGCCCAGGAGGCAGAAGAGGCGGGAGCTGCCTTGAAGACCGCCAGGGCCGGGTACCAGGGGCGAGCACTGGATTATGCCCTCCAGGTACCTGCCGCCACCTGTCTCCCTCCCCGTCCCCCGGGATCCCAGGGCCTCTGGCCCCTCAAGGCTGTCAAGGCCCCCGTGCATTGGGAAAGGGCACTGTGTTTTCAAGACTGACCTGAGGTTTTTGGGGGACCCTCAGATCAACGTGATTGAGGACAAGAGGAAGTTTGACATCATGGAGTTTGTGAGTTTCGGTGTCCATGAGGGCAGGGTGGGGAGGAGCCTGCTGATGGGGGCCGGGAGGGGAGAGGGAAAGCCAGAAGGTTCCCCTGTCAGCTCTGCACCCTGCCCACCTTGTCGCCCAGGTGCTGCGTCTGGTGGAGGCCCAGGCTACCCATTTCCAGCAGGGCCACGAGGAGCTGGGCCGGCTGGCCGGGTATCGCAGGGAGCTGGGCGCTCAGGTGAGGCCCTGGTGGGCGGTGGGACGGGCGGTGGTGGGCACCAGGGTGGGCAGGCTGGTGGTGTAGGGAGGAAGGGGGCTCTGAGAGGCTGTCCGGTCCTGGTTGGGGGAGGTCGGAGGATACCTGAAATGTCCCTCCTTCCGCCCAGTTGCACCAGCTGGTCCTGAATTCGGCACGCGAGAGGAGGGACATGGAGCAGAGGCACGTGCTGCTGAAGCAGAAGGTGAGGCCTCCGGGTGCGGTGGGGCCTGGCTCAGGCCCCTCTGCCCACTTCAGCTGCCTTTTGAGCCCCTTGTTCCCCCAGGAGCTCGGAGGGGAGGAGCCAGAGCCAAGCCTCAAGGAAGGGCCCAGTGGGCTCCTCATGGAGGGCCACCTCTTCAAGCGCGCCAGCAACGCCTTCAAGACCTGGAGCAGGTGAGGGGCGGGGGGACCCCAATTGCCCAAACCAGCTCCATTCAGCGTTTTTTGAATGGTGACAGGGTACTAAGTGGTGAGAAAACGGGCATCAGACCATCCATCCCCAGCAGCAAAGCTGTCCAGTCAATCCTGTTAGGTTGGAAATGTGAGAAAGTAGGGGTGCAGAGAGCTGGTGAGGGGCTGCCATTCTAGAGAATGTGGTCGGGCCGGCTTCCGGCTTCATAGGAAGGTGATGGCTTCCCAGGGAAGACCTGAAGGACACCTGGGGGGAGAAGGTTCTAGGCAGGGGGAGGAGCCAGCACTGAACCCGGGAGGGTCAGAGGGACAGAGAGGGGCACAAGGGTGTGGACAGAGAGAGGGAGGAGGGCGCAGGGAGGGGGAGATGTAGCCGGAGCCAACGAGAGGGCTTTGCGGGCTTCCCTGGGGACTTAGGAACCACTGCAGGGGTGTGCGGGGTCACCTGCTCTGACTTGGCTCCTTCCCATAGAGGATATTTGCGCAAATTGGAAAACCGAACCCCTTCCCTAAGATACTTCCATCTGCCAAAGAAACTGGCAAGCGACTCAGGGCCTCTGGCGGGCTCAGTCGGTGGAGGCTGGGACTCTAGATTTTGGGGCAGTGGGTTCGGGCCCCACGTAGGTGTGGTGAATACTTCAAAAAAAAGTATTATAGCATGAGCCTAATTTTATTGGGAAAAAGCATTTTACTGCCATCTACTGGAACGTTGTCTTCACAATTGCTCAAACCTCGGTTGTCTGGGGTGTGAGCAGCTTCTGTGCACACTGGCACAGCCCTGTGTCCTCCCAACGGGATGGGAGGGTCTGCCCGGCTCTCACCGCCACCCTTATGGGGCAGAGGGCACAGCCTGTCCAGTGTCCCTGTCCCGAGCTCGTCCCGTCCCGATGCCCCCCACGCCCACGACTCTCTTTCTGCCTCCTCCAGACGCTGGTTCACTATCCAGAGCAACCAACTGGTTTACCAGAAGAAGTACAAGGTAGGCAGGTGGCGTCCCGGACGCCGAGGCCCAGGGGCCCTCAGCCCTCGATACAGCTGGCTGGCTGGCTGCCCCTGGTCACCTTCCCCTTCCAGGACCCCGTGACTGTGGTGGTGGACGACCTTCGCCTCTGCACGGTGAAGCTCTGCCCAGACTCGGAGAGGCGGTTCTGCTTTGAGGTCGTGTCCCCCAGCAAGTGAGTGTAGGGCCCATGGCAGAGACATCTTGGAGGTCCCCATCCAGCAGCAGGCATTAACCCTTCGGTGGCTGGATTGGGGGGAGGCCATCTGGGGGTGTCCTGGAGGGAGGGATGGGGCGATGAGGTATATTTAGAAAGAATGGACCATGTAGTCCCAAATCTCTGTTTGGCTGGTGTTTTGCATCTTGGGACGACTGGGCCCCATCGAGTAGCATGTCAGCCAGCTGACCCTGGCACGTGGCTCCCCGGGCCTCAGACTGCCCCCTCTGCTCCCCACTCCTGCAGGTCCTGCCTCCTGCAGGCAGACTCCGAGCGCCTCTTGCACCGGTGGGTCAGCGCCGTGCAGAGCAGCATCGCCTCGGCCTTCAGCCAGGCCCGCCTGGATGACAGCCCCCGGGGGCCTGGCCAGGTGCCTTCCCATGGACGGTGCAGGGAACGGGGGTCCCCGGGGAGGGGAGGTCCACCCCTTCCCCAGGCCCAGGGCCAGTCTCTCTTCCTTTGTCTCCCCCAGGGCTCGGGATACCTGGCTTCAGGCTCCTCAGCTACCCTGGGCTGTGGCGCGATGGCCCGGGGCAGGGAGCCCGGTGGAGGGGGGCATGTGGCCGCCCAGGTGCAGGGCGTGGACGGCAATGCCCAGTGCTGCGACTGCCGTGAGCCAGCCCCAGAGTGGGCCAGCATCAACCTGGGCGTCACCCTCTGCATCGAGTGCTCTGGCATCCACAGGTCACTCCCCGTCACCCCCGTGGGGGCCCCACTCCTTCCTGCTGGGGGGGGGGGAGAGGGCCAGCTGAAGCCCAGCATGCAGGCTCCACCCTCCCTCCCACCCTGCCCTGGCTCACACAGGGCACCGTGTCCTGGTCCTGCCCGAGGAGTTTATTGGCTTGACTGGGGTGTGGGGTCAGGGCTCTTGAGGGCTGGGGAACCCACGAAGAGCAGAGAGAGAGGAGAGGCCTCAAGGCCTCTGTGAGTCTGGCCGAAGCGGGGGTCGGGGGTGCAGGGGGATCCACAGGGTGAGAGAAGGGAGGTGGCTGGAAATGATGAGGCCTGAAAACTGACCTGGAGGAGAAGGGAGAAGAGGAAGCAGTAGGCAGAGCCAGGCCAGGCGGCCCCCAGCCCTGTGGCCTCCTGGTTAGCGCCTACGGCCCCACAGCAGGCCTGACCTCCACTCTGGCCTTCCAGGAGCCTCGGGGTTCATTTCTCCAAAGTCCGGTCTCTGACCCTTGACTCGTGGGAGCCAGAGCTGGTGAAGGTGACTTGGGGCGCTGCGATGAGAAAGGGGGGGCGGGGTGAGTTGCAAGCTGCATGCCCCCAGGGCTCAGACACTCACCTCCCTCCCACCTGTCTGTCTCTGCCTCTGCCTGCACCTCGGGAAGCTCATGTGTGAGCTGGGGAATGTCGTCATCAACCAGATCTATGAGGCCCGCGTGGAGGCCTTGGCCGTGAAGAAGCCAGGGCCTAGCTGCTCCCGGTGAGGATGGGGGTGGGGTGGAGCTGCTTACGGGGAGGAAGAGGGTCTGGGACTGGAGGAGGGGAGACGGGCCCCCTCTTCCCCACCATGCTCTGCCAGGCAGGAGAAGGAGGCCTGGATTCATGCCAAGTACGTGGAGAAGAAGTTCCTGACCAAGCTTCCTGAGATTCGGGGGCGAAGAGGTGGCCGGGGGCCCCCCAAGGGGCAGCCTCCTCTGCCCCCCAAGCCTTCCGTCAGGCCCCGGCCAGGGAGCCTCAGATCCAGGCCAGGTATAGCCTTGCTCAGACATTTATGGAGCCCGGCTGTGTGCCCAGCACTCTGCCAGGAGGCACAGAGCATGAGGCCCTGGCCTTCCCCTTGCCAGGGCTGGGGGTTGGGGGGTGGCCCACACCAGCATGGGTTCTTTTTTCAAAAGGCAAGAGTTTCAGGGGTTAAGTGAAGGACGGGAGGGAGTGTAGGGCTAGACACAGGTAGCGAGGGTCTCAACTGCATGAAAAAAATCAGGAGTGAGAAGGAGCCCGCTGGGGGTCCCAGAGGTGGGTGGAGGGCGTGTGCTTGGCCAGAGTGCAGGGAACGGGGCGTGGAGGCTGAGTGCTCACTGGAGAGGTCTGGGCTGCCCAGTAGTTGAACAGGAAGAGGTTAAGGAATGATGCTGTCCCTGCCCCATGCCTGGCACACACCCCAACCCTCCCCCTCCCACTGCAGTCCTGGGAGTTCCGAAGGCCTCCCTGTAGAGCATCTGGGGACTGTGCTGAGAATTTTGTACCAGACTCACAGCCGATTCCCTCCACCAGAGCCCCCGTCCGAGGACCTGGGCAGCCTCCACCCTGGGGCCCTGCTGTTTCGAGCTGCTGGGCACCCTCCCTCCCTCCCCACCATGGCTGACGCCCTGGCCCATGGAGCTGATGTGAACTGGGTGAACGCTGGCCAAGAGAATGCCACTCCCTTGATCCAGGCCACAGCTGCTGTGAGTCTCACTGACCTCCCCGTCCCTTAGGCTCCTTCCCTCTGATCCCTCTCTGATTTGGGGCCCACCTCTCACCCTTCCTCCGACCCCATAAGGAATGATGACCGAGAGACACTGGTTGCTAGGGGTGTGTGTGGTCTGGGAGCAGATCACCTGGGTTTGAATCTGAGCTCCTACCGCTCACAGTTGTGAAGCTCTGTGTGCCTCAGTTCGCTCATCTGTAAAATAAGGTCACACACCTCATGAGATTGTACTGTGGACTTCACGGGTCAGTACAGCTAAAGAGGTAGAGCAGAGCCGGACACACCATATCCCAGCTCCTGGACAGACCCCATCCTAAAACATCTTGGGTCAGCTTATAAAGATGCTACCTTCTCTTCCTTCTCAACCCTTCTGTGCAGAATTCTCTTCTGGCCTGTGAATTTCTCCTCCAGAACGGGGCGAACGTGAACCAAGTGGACAACCACGGCCGGGGGCCGCTGCACCATGCAACCATTCTGGGCCACACGGGGTAGGGGCGGGCAGGGACCCCGGCTGCGGGAAGGAAGGGCGCGCGGATGGGGTGAGTGGCCGGCTGAACCTCGCTATCCTTTCCAGGCTGGCCTGTCTGTTCCTGAAACGGGGGGCCGATCTGGGAGCTCGGGACTCAGAAGGCAAAGACCCTCTGACCATCGCCATGGAAACGGCCAACGCTGACATTGTCACCTTGTAAAGAGATCCAGGGGCGGGGCTAGAGCTTGCCCCACCCATCTGGGGCGGAGCTAACGCCGGGAGCGGGCGGGATCCCGGACCCGGCCTGGGAGAGGCTGTAGCGAGTGTAGACTGGGGCGTGGAGCAGTAAGGGGGGCGGGCAGGGTCCACGGATGGTGAGGTCCGCCCGCGAGAGGGGCTTCGTGGCCCCAAGCGTCTGCAAGCACTGGCCTTGGGGGAGCAGGTGACTTTACCACCGGAGCTCCGAGGGTGGGCACCTGGGAGTGGGGCCGCCACGAGAGAGTCCCTGGGCCGTAATTCCTCCCCTCCAGGCTCCGCTTGGCGAAGATGAGAGAGGTGGAAGCGGCCCAGGGCCAGGCAGGTAAAGAACCTCCCGCCCCGCCCCACACTGCAGTTCTGGGCTTCTGGGCCCTGAAGGCCCGCCGGGCCGCCCTCGTTACTTCCACGGCCGAGTCCACAGACTCACACCCGGCGCGCGGGAGGGCGCACGGGAGGGCGCACGTCCCCGCGACGCCGCCTAGCGCCCGCCCAGCCCGGCCTCCCTCCCTTCAGGGGATGAGACGTATCTGGACATCTTCCGCGACTTCTCCCTCATGGCGTCGGACGACCCGGAGAAGCTGAGCCGCCGCAGTCACGACCTCCACACGCTTTGATCCCCGGCCCTCGCGCGCCCGCGCCTCCGACCCTGTCTCCCCCTACCCCGCCGCCCCTGGGCCATTAAAGCCTCCGTGCTGTGCGCCTCGCGTCTTGCTTCCCCTGCAGGGCGCCTCCCTCGGGCCAGGCCGGGCGGCGGGCGCGCAAGGGGTCTGCGAGCTCTAGCCGGCGATGTGGACGCGGCCTGGCGCCGGGCGGGTCTGGGGCGGGGCTCTCGGCCTCTGGCGACATGGCCAGACGCATCCGGCCGGGGAGAGGCCGCCCGCGTGGGCTGGGGGGCCGGCCTCCCGGAGGGGGCAGCTGGCGTCGGGCCGGGACTAAGAGGCGGGGTGCGGCCACCCCGGCCGACAGGCATCCCCGGAATGCGGCGGCTCAGCACCCGCCCCTTCGGGAATTCCCGATGGGAGCGACCGGGCGGACACCGCCCCCAGACCCGGGACGGCCGGGCCTCTGGCCACTCGCTGGGCCGCAGACGTGAGGTCGGGCACATCTGGGGGCCCGCGGGGCGGTCGCGGCCACATCCGGAGCGACGTGCCTGAATCACTATGGGGATCCCACCCCCGCCCGCGTGCGCCCGCCCTGCTCGTCCGCCCAGTCTCTCCGGTTCCTGACTCTCGGCTCCCACCTCCACCCCGGCCGCGCGCGAGCCCCGCGGGGGCGGGGGGCGGGGCGCCAGGGAGGCGGGGCTGTCTCTTAAAGGGCCCCAGTCGCTGCCCTTAGGCCACTTCCTGGGGGCGGAGAGGACTGCGGCGGCTGCGGCGACAGCCGGGGAGGCGACGGAGCCCGGGTCCCGAGACTCCCGGCTGCTCCCATCAGAGTCCTTCGGTGGTCCCGGCTCGCGCTGAACGCGCATCCCCGACCCCCGGCCGCTAGGGAGGCACCTCCGCGCCCGCCCCCGTCAGCCCCGCCTCTGCCTCCGGAGACCCGCGCCGGAGCCGGGCCAGGCCAGGCCTGCGACGGGCTCCCGGGCCCCTGCGTGCACTCGCCCGCGGAGACGGCGATCTGCCCGAGAACTCGGAAGCTGGGTACTTCCGAGGGTCGGCCTGTGCTCGCCACCGTCACCTGCTGGTTGGATTCCGGAAACTCGCTGTCTGAAGCCCTCAGAGCCCAGCTGCTGACTCTCCGCCCAGAGTCGAATGCGTCTGGACCGAAGTCTCCCTTCCCTCTCTGGCTTCCGCGCTTTTCAAGCGTTCTCGCAAGCTTTCCGCCGTGTCTGTGCCCGGAAACCGTCTCCCCCACTACCAAGGTAGCTGGGGTGAACCCCAGATCTTACCGCCTTGTGCTCCAACCTGTGCATCCAACCCTGAGACAGTCTGAACTTTATGACCCAGTTTTGCCCACACCCAGGGAGTTCCGCCTTTTCTTCTCTTTCGGTGTCTCCTGTACTCCCCCAAAATTTCGCCGCCTCCTGTGCCCTCTTCGCCCCCCTCTTTTGGGGGCCCTGTGACCCTGAATGTGGGGGGCACACTCTATTCCACCACTTTGGAGACCCTGACTCGCTTCCCAGACTCCATGCTGGGGGCCATGTTTAGGGCGGGCACCCCCATACCCCCCAACCTCAACCCCCAGGGAGGCGGCCACTACTTCATTGACAGAGATGGCAAGGCCTTCCGGCACATCCTCAATTTCCTGCGGCTGGGCCGCCTGGACCTGCCCCACGGGTATGGGGAGACAGCCCTTCTAAGGGCAGAGGCTGACTTCTACCAGATCCAGCCCCTCCTGGATGCCCTGCGGGAACTGGAGGCCTCTCGGGGGGCCCCTGTACCCACAGCTGCCCTGCTCCACGCAGATGTAGATGCCAGCCCCCGCCTGGTGCATTTCTCCGCGCGCCGGGGCCCGCACCACTACGAGCTGAGCTCCGCACAGGTGGATACCTTCCGAGCCAACATTTTCTGCACAGACTCCGAGTGCCTGGGGGCCATGCGGGCCAGATTTGGGGTGGCCAGTGAGGGCAGGGCAGAGGGAGGCCCGCACTTTCGTCTGGAGTGGGCCCCCTGTCCCGCAGAACTCCCCGAGGCAGAGTATAGGAGACTGGGTCTGCAGCCTCTGTGGACTGGGGGGCCAGGAGAGCTACGGGAGGTGGTGGGCACACCCGGCTTCCTGGAGGAGGTGCTGCGGGTGGCTCTGGAGCACGGTTTCCGTCTAGACTCCGTCTTCCCTGACCCCGAAGACCTGCTCAACTCGCGATCTCTGCGCTTTGTGCGGCACTGAACCCGCCGCCTTCCCATCTGGGCTGGGTGGGGGAGAGGGTGGACAGCAAAGGGAACGAAGCCCCCCCTGAAGCCTCTTAGCTCTGCCTCTGGAGCCATGAGAGTCAGGGCTCCCGCTGCACCTGACTGGAGCCCAGGCATGGGCAGCAGCTCCCAAGTCTAAGCGCGCTGAAGGCTCACAGCCACGGGAAGGATCTGGACTGGTGCTCAATCTGGGATGGGTGGGGAAGGTTCCCAGGCTTGTCCCTGCCGGAGACTGGCGGCCTCTAGCGTCTCCTTGGTGGAGCTCAGTATTCAAGGTTCTAGAAAAGTCGGGACACCTCTCTGCCCAGGCTCAGCCTAGCAGGACTCTGGAGGGACACTGGAGTGTGGGAGAAGGACTTCGGGTAGGTGTGATGTGGTCTCCTGGACCGTGGATTCTCCTGCTGCTGAATGGGCCTGCTCTGGCCTGACCAAAGAGAGGCCGAAACACTCTAGAATATGGGAAGGAGGATTCTTTGCCATGTCCCAGGTCACCTACTAAGGGAGACAGAAAGGCTACACCCTACCCTAGGTCGGCTTAGGGAACTGGAGAGAATGCCCATACTCTAGATACCCAAGTGTTTTCTAGGGCCCCATATTGCTGGAGCTGGCCACAGGGACGAGGGTGGCATCTGCTTGGGTCCTGGGCTTGCTTTGTTCACGTGCTCACATGTGCCAGCCAGTGTGTCTGATCGATGTGTGGATCTCTGCCGTCCCGGCTCCTGTCTGCATTGCCGGAGACGGTATCCGTGGGCTCTGCGTGCCTAGGCCGGTTTGGGGTTGCCCGGTGACTCTTTCAAGTAAATCGAGAGTGAGGAGTTTCATCAGAAAGGGGGGGGGGGCTGTGCACATGCATATAGGACATGTAGGACGCATGTAGACTGTGCACATGTAGGCAGGACAGGCCGGTGGAGGTCTCAGCCACCAGGATCTTCCGGGTGGAAGATAAGAGAAGTCCCTGGGCCCAGCCAGGCCTAGGAGGCCCGTGCAGAACTCTCCGTTGCTAAGGCAACTATGGGCACGTTGCTAGGAGATGGCTGGGAAGGCCCAGGCTGCCCAGGGCAGAGGGGAGATGAACAGAAGAGGTGGGGAGAGTGGGGGGAGGACAGGGAAAGGGGTGGGATTTCTGGTTCCCCCATGAATGGGAGACTCATGCACAGCTTCTTCACTGGGGGAAGCACTCGCTCATTATTTATCGCTGGTCATGATTTACAAGAAGAAAAATAAAATTGCTTTGTGGAACCTCAAACTTGTCAAGAGTGCTGAGGACCAGGTTGGGGGGCACTGTCCCCTTCGTAGCAGAAGCCCTGCTTTCTCTGCCCTGGTCTTCAGGTCCTGAGTTCCTTGGGCCCCACCTTTGCCCCAGCCAGAGATGGAACTTGGGTGCCATTCCATAATGTTCTAGAATCCCCAGCTGTTCTGGAACATGCTCCAATCTCCAGGCAGAGTTGGAACTAGGATTATAGGATTCAGAGGCCTTCTCGGCCTCAGTGGGGCGGGCACCCGTCTGCCACCCACCAGCAGGCCTCATGTGGATGCTGGCCTTAGGTGGAGTTTTCCTGGCGACCGCCCAGGCCTGTGTCCTCTGCCACCTCCCAGACCGTGACTTGGCGGGCCGCCTGGCTAAACTCTGCAGCCGAGTAGAGGCTCGGTGGAAGGACTGTAGGGCCTCCTGGAGCTTCCCTGCCTTTGCCTTAGGTAAGCTCAGACATCCAGGGACCGGGACCACCACACCCCCAGTGGCGCAGTCTGTGGCTTCCCAGCTGGGCCCCTCAGCTGCCCCCTCAGACCACAGCCCTCTCTAGACACTCTGGCCTCTTCCCCCCGCGGAGAGAATCACAGGTTCCCGCCTGTCTCCACAGATGAGACGTCCATGAACAATGTCATAGAGAAGACTCACAGAGTCCTGAGGGTCATGGGTGAGGCCAAGGGGCAACGCACGACCCAGGGCCCTGGAGGGGCAGCTGCGAGGGGGCGGGGAGGCAGGGGCAGGGCGGCCAGGTGGAGCCGGGAAGGTGTGATCCGCGAAGGTGCTGCTTGGGAAGGGTGGAGGTGAGCCCGCCCTGGCAAGGCACGGGGAGACACTGCTGCCCTCTCTCCCCAGAGATCAAAGGGTCTCTCTCCTCTCTCCCTTTGTATCGGCATTGGCTGCAAAACACCAAGCTCCCCGCCTACAGCAGGGAAGGTACTGATGCCGCCAGGGATGGGGGCGCCCGGGCGCTGGGAAAAGGGGGGGCGTGGCCGAGCGGCTCCCCTCCCCCCACCCCTCCTTGTCTTTGCTTTCAGCTCTCTGCGCGCCTGCCTGCCGTGAGTAGAAAAGGAAAGAGTAGTGAGGACGCGGGCATCTGGGGTGCTCCAGGAGAGCCTGGCTGTTGTGGCGGAGACCGGGGCGGGGGCGGGGGGAACTCTGGGAGGCAGAGCCGGGGCTTCCCCCGCCCCAGCTCGTTCCCGCTGTGTCCTGCAGGGGGCAGCACCGTCGTGTACAACTGCTCCACCTGCCAGGAACTTGACGTCTGCTGCTGGCCCCGAAAGCGCTGCCTCCCAGGTTCTACCCCTCCGCCCGGCCTCCCCTGGCTCAGGTCTCCGAGCTCTCGGCCACCAACCCTCCCCCCCACCCCGCCCACACTGCGACGGCTGGAGAGGTCGCCGGGTCCCTTACTGCTTCCTGGGTTCCCTGCAGGAAGTCACGATCTCTGGGAAGCCAGGGTTCTGCTCCTCGCTCTCCTGGTGGCTGCCTTCCTGCTGGGTGTTCTGAGCCTCATGGTGGAGTGAGTCGGGGGCGGGGTAAGGGCGGCAGGGGCCTCATCACTTCTGAGCCCCCCAGTACCTTCCCCCACCGTCCCTCCCCCAGCTCCACCCTGCCCTGCCCATCCCAGGCCTCCCACTCTCTGTCTGCCCTCAGGTCCAGTTACTTGGAAGAAAAAAGGACGAGTGAAGGTTTCCACAGCCTCCCAGCCTCCAGTTCTAAAGACCATGAACCCACAACTTCCACTTCCCTCCAAGGGGATCAGCCAGCCCCTGAGTTCCACTCCCAGAGGTTCAGTCTTCCAGACCTGGAAACCCAGACGTCCCCTTGATCCCAGTGTCAGAGGGCCTCCTGGGACCCAGGCACCCCACTGGAAATCTCCTCCCCTCCAGCCCTCAACTAATCAGACAGGAGCAGCCAGCTGCTGGTTCCAGGAAATTATCTACAGAAGGAAAGAATCCCCTCCTCGCCACCCCTCCCACGCCCCCTCCCGCCTGTTCTGGGAAAGCAGGGGCCGCCTGCCCCAGAAGCTCCTCCTGGCCCTCTTGTGACTGATTGGGAATCCGGGAATGAGTATTTTGGAAAACTCCCTCCCTTTAGAGCTGAGACCACATCAGTCATCCTGCTGACAGGCTCTCCCTCCATTTAACATTGTGAAGCCGTGGCCTCCCGCAGAGGCGTCCCTCCTGCCAAGGCCAAGTAAACCTGTTGTCAGATGGCCTCCACCCCTGCCTGGCCTCTGTCTGCATCTGGGGAGGGCAGAGGGGGACGGGAGACTCAGGGTGGCACAGTGGTTCTCGTCTGAAGGACGGTGGCAGTGGGGGTGGGGGGTGGGTTCTGCCCCAAGAGACCTTTGACAACATCTGGGGACGTTTTCAATCGGGGGATGTGCTCCTGGCATCCAGTGGGTGCAAGCCGGGGGTGCAAGCGGGGGGTGCTGGGCTCCACAACGCACAGGGGAGTCTCCAACGATTCTCCTGTCCCAGGACCTCAGTTGTATGTGCTGGAGAAACCCTGGCATTGCCCCCCAGCTGTCAGAAGGTTTCGGTTGGTGGGTGGAAGATGAAACGTAGAAAGAGTTAGCCCGTTCCCAGCCACAAGTCTCAGTCTGAGGGCCTGGGCCTGGAAGGGATCCCAGTCTGCACCTAGACCCGTGGTTTTCAAACTGGGTACCTGGAGGCTCCAGGGTAAAAGCCATCATCCAGCCACCCATTGTAGTCATCTGGGCAGCTTCAAAAACTACCCGTCCTGGGGTGCCTGGGGGGATCAGTCATTTGGGCATGACTCCAGCTCAGGTCATGATCTCTGAGTCCTGGGATGGAGCCCCATGTCCGGCTCCCTGCTCAGGGGAAGGCGGCTTCTCCCTCTCCCTCTGCCCCTCCCCATGGTTCATGCTCTCTCTCACTCTCTATCTCTCAAATAAATAAAATAAAATTAAAAAAAAAAAAACAACAAAAACAACCCACCACTCAGTGGGTTAAAGCCTCTGCCTTCGGCTCAGGTCATGATCCCAGGGTTCTGGGATTGAGCCCATCGGGCTGTCTGCTCAGCAGGGAGCCTGCTTCCTCCTCTCTCTCTGCCTGCCACTCTGCCTACTTGTGAGCTCTCTGTCAAATAAAATCTAAAAAAAAAAAAAAATTAAAAAAACAACCCACCAATTATCCATCCCTGGGCTTTATATCCAGGAATATTGGATTTAGTGGTGTTGAATGGGACCTCGGTTCATCTTACAGCTAGCCAAGACTAGAACCCCTGTTTCGGGGTGCCCATGTAGCACACCGCATGGAGAGAGGAATGCCTACCTCTTCTAGGAAAGTACCTTCCATTTTATTTCACACATTCTAGTCCAATCTGTTATTTTGCACCCAAAAAAAGAGAGACCCAGAGATCATATATAAAATTCCTACAACTTGCCCAAGATCATATAGCTCGTTCATCCATTCCTTTGACAGACGCCTAGTGAGCGCAGCCAGGATGAGAAGCCGAGGCTGCTGGCCACCCTGGCCCCACGGCTTCCTGCTGGTCTGCGCCAGCTGCCTCGTACCCCCCGACACTGTACCCATTTTCCAGGCTCCACATGTGGGAGTTGTCCTTGTTTTCACACTCAGCACCCAGTGGGTCAACCGATTCTGCCCCTTCTTGAAGGACCTCTACCCTGTCTGTGCCCTCCTCCTGTCCTGTGGCCCCACTCTAGACCCCTCTGACTGCAGACTCCATTCTCCCAAGGGTGCCATCTGACAGCCCACTCCGCTCTCTGCCGCCGCACCCTCCATGGCCACATGGGTCTTCTCAAAGTGCCACACTGTGGATGGCCTCCTGTCCAGCGTCAAAAGATGGTTCAGAACTCGGGCTTCAAAGTCGGGCTGCCACGGTTTCGGATCCTGGCTCTGTGTCTCACCGGACCTCGGGCAAGCTATTGTAACTTCTCCATTCCTTGAAAGGCAAATCACGCAGTTCATTGATTCGATGGCTTTTTTTGTTTTTATTCTGTTTACATTTTATCAGCTCAGCCCTCGAAGACACGACACGTAGTGCCATGATGTTCTATATCACCAGCGGTGATCTCTTCACTACGGGGAACTCTGCCAGCATTTGACCCTCACAGGATTACTGCGAGGTTCAGATAAGTTCAGGGACAATGCTTGGGACAGTGCCCACATGTGCTGGGCCCTCGCTAAGCATTAGCTGTTGCGATCTCTTACTGAAGTCCTTCCCTAGCTCTTTTCTGCCTATGGAATACAGACCTGGACCTTGACCCTGACATTCAAGGTTCCCCATGTCTTAAGGGGTCCTCATCCCGGAGCTGACCAAACCCAGGTTGAAGTGGGATCTCTACCTGAATGCCCCAAAGGCCTTTCGGAGTCTCCCGGTCCAAAACCATTTCCCTCCCAGACCCGCCCCCTCCTCTTTGGCATCTCCCTCAAGGTTAACGGCAGCGCTAAGCGTCTGATGGACTGTCCCTGGCTCTCATGCATGTGTGTACTACTCAGCAGTGAGTGTCCTCTGCAGTCTGGTCCCCTGGGGTTCTGCATCTCCGCAGCTCTGCCCACCCCAGAGCCACACTGCATCACTGGTAGTTGCCCAAACCCTTTGTTTGCGCCCGGCTTCTTGCCGTTGCCTGGGCTCGTCTGCATACCCAAATGCCCTTGCCTCCAACATCACCTCTTCCGAGAAGTCTGCTCGGAGCTCCTCAAGCAGAGCGGAGTGTCCCTTCCCTAGACGTGTCTCTCCTGTGGCACCTGTTACATCAGATTGGTGGTGTTTCCTTAGAAACCTTCCCTCTAGGGGTGCCTGGGTGGCTCAGTTGGTGAAGCGTCTGCCGTCCGGTCAGGGTCACGATCTCAGGGCCCAGGGGTCAAATCCTGCATTGGGCTCCTTGCTGGTCGGGGAGCCTGCTGCTCCTTCTCCCTCTGCCTGCCACTCCCCCTGCTTGTGCTCTCTTTCTGTGTCAAATAAATAAATAAAATATTTTTTTTTAAAAAAATCTTCCCTGAGCCTCTCTCCTAAGAACAGAGACTGGCCATTTCAAACAATGGCCCCTAAATTCTTTGACACATCTCCTGTGGACAGGCAGGGTCTGTGCATGCCTTCCTCTATCGCTGGCCAGCTGAATGTGCCAGGAGTGACACTGGGCCACTTCCTGGGCCATGTCCTAAAGAAACTGGCGACCTCTGCTTTCTGTCTCCTGGGATATCCGCTCAGAAACCCAGTCACTATGCGGTGAGGAGCCCCGTGGAGGGTCCACACTGAGGAGTTGGGTCAAAAGGCAGCATCTACTATCCCCGTGGGAGGATAAGACAGGCCCCAGCTGTCACCGGCCAGACCCAGTCGAGCAGAGAAAACCCATCCCCACCCTGTCCTGGTGGAACTCCAAATTCTCAGACCCCAGGAGCATGATCAGAGAGTTGACCCGTGCCTCCAGGCCTTACGGCTCAGCAGCAGATCGCTGCAAACATGGGGGCAGATAAAGGAGCCGAGGACCTGGCACCGATGGGCCCTGTGTTCACGACATAACTTGCCACGCCCTTCCAGCTATGAGTCACTCGCCAGCCCCAGACTCCATCTGGTCCCTGTAAAATGAACGTGAACGCGGGCCACCCCGGAGGGCGACGATGCGTCCGACGTGATTCCAAGCATTTCATGCTCTGTATTAGTCACCTACAGCCGCGTAACAAATTGTTCCAAAGCTTAATGGCCTAAAACAATAAACCCGATCTCAGAGTTTCTGAGGATCATAAATTCAGGAGCAGCTTTGCTATGTGGTTCTGGCTTGCAGCTTCCCAGGACGGCGCTGTCCAGATGTCAGTCAGGGTCACGGAAATCCGAGGTTTGACCAGGGCAAGAGGATCATGTTGAAGCTGGCTCACTCGCATGCCTGACAGGTTGGTGTTGGCTGTGGGCAAGAGGCCTCTGTCTCCTGGCGTGGGGAGCCTCTCCCTGGGACCGCTCATGCCTCTTCATGACCCAGTGACCAGACCTCCCCAGAGGGAGAGGCTTGAGAGAGGAGGGTGGAAGGCACACTGTCTTGGACGGGCCCATCCTTTCTGCACTATCCCTCTGATGCCCCAGATCGGCCCTGCTCCCCCGGGAGGGCGCTGTGTACAACATTAATGCGGATGGGGGGGTGACTGGCCTCCACTCTGGCTGCCGTACACGTGGACACAGGAGCACAGAAACAGGAAGTAACTTGCTCAGAGTCACCGATGGCAAGCGACAGGGTGGGGACTCCAACGCTGGTGATTAGACCCGGGGGGGGGGTGCTCTATGCTGTGCTCCTTGGTGACCTTGGAGGAATAGGGTGGATTTAGGGCACTTCCCACTTAGGAAAGCAAACCAGCAGGGACATACAGCGTGGTGGGCTGCCTGGAAACTCTAGCGAGGCAAATCCAAACTGGGAAGCGACGGGCCTCCAGGAGCCGGGGGATGGAGATGGGGTGATGGAATGGAAGGGTTTCACCCCAGGGTATAGGAAGAGCCAAGTACGGGGGGTGGGTGGCAAATGGGGAGAGGGGCAGGGACAAGTTCACCAGGGAATGCTAATGGAGGCGGTTCGGGCTCTCCCATCAGCATCACTCCCAGCAAAGGAGCTCCTGATGTCAAAAAGTCTCCTTGGCTTCTCTCGACCCAGATGACGTCATCTCACCCATTTGTTCATAAAAGTTTACTGAGCACCTACCCTGTGAGCCAGACCCTGGACTGGGCAGGAGGGACACAGCAAAACTCAGACAAGATCGAGTCTTTTTCTGCCTGGAGCTTGGAATCGAGCAGCGGGAGACAGACAAGTTACTGGCAAGGTCGGAACAGCAATGAGTGCAATAACGGGAAGCAGGGATGTTGTTGGGGTTCAGGCCTCCTGCCCTTAGCCAGATGGGAACAGCCCCACAACGGCCCAAAAGAGAGAGAGGGATTTTCCCCTGTTGAGAGGTTGGCATAGGTAAGGTGGCAAGGGACAGGCCCGTGATCTCAGGGAGCAGAGCAGGAAGGGAGGGGCTATGGGGGCGCTGATGCGGCTCCCAGTAGGAGAGGAGAGTTTTCCGCAGAAGGATGGGCCCTACCCTCCACCCAAACCCAAGGCAGTAGGTGGGGAAGATACCAGAGGGCCTCTCTGCTTACCCTTCTGGTTCCCTGTCTTCTGGGCAAAGACTTGGCCGGGGGTGTGCGTGTGCTCATCTTTCTCGGATGCAGAGCCTGTGGGGCAGGGCCAGGGTTGGGGAAAGGCAGACTGAGTGGGACTGGTGCCCGACCCAGGCCTCCAAGCTTAGCAGGACGCCCCATCTCAGCTTAGAAGGGGTGCCACCCGAGAGTGGTCAGGCAGTACTTCCCACGCAGGTAGGGACAAGAGAAGCTTAACTCCAGAAGTCAGATGGGAAGAGGGAGAAGGGGAGGAAAAAAGAGGCTTCTCATTCCCTGGGTTTTTTCCAAGCTAAAGGCAAAGGTGGGGCTGAGCCTCCGTGTCCGGTTTCCTGCTGGAAAAATGGTTTGGTTTCCTGCTGGAGCACAGGACTTAGGCCCAGAGTCCAGTCGTGGAGGCCCCTACCTTCACCTCCTCTCCATCCCATTGCCAAGGTCTCAGCAGGGCCAACCTCTCTCCCTTGAACCGGCGAGAACCTCTTCCCAGAGCTCCCTGTCCTTCCTCTCTCTCTTTTTCCCAGTTGCTTACGCAGCCGCCTGGTTCTCTCATTCCTCTCCTAAAAACGTCCAGCCGTTATCAGAGCCCTCAGGTAAGGCCCAAGCTCCTGACTGTGTTCTCCAAGGCCCTGTAGAGTGAACCCCACCAGGCCAGGGATCGTGTCTGCTTGTTCCCTAGAACCTGACACAGTGAGAGCTTGCTGAAGGATGACATAGTGCCTGACTTGGCTCCTGCCGGCCTCTCTGGCAGCAGCTGCTTCCTGTATCCCCATGTCCTCCACATGTATGTGTTCAACTCCTAGAAGACCTCTGGTGCTCCCAGATCTGTGAAGATGCTGGACATTTGGAGGAAAATCAGTTGTTATGCATTCTTCTCCCCAAAAGCTCAGGGAACCACGTGATCCCCATCAAGAACTCGGACAACATCAAGATAAGTCTCAAAAAACGTGTTGAGTCCAAGAAGCCGAATGCAATTACAGCCTATGACTCCATCGATAAGAAGGTCGGGAGCAAGAAAAAGTGATCTATGGGGGCGCCTGGGTGGCTCAGTGGGTTAAGCCTCTGCCTTCAGAGGGTCATGATCTCAGGGTCCTGGGATCGAGCCCCACAAGGGGCTCTCTGCTCGACAGGAGCCTGCTTCCCTCTCTCTCTGCCTGCCTCTCTGCCTACTTGTGATCCTCTCTGTCAAATAAATAAATAAAATCTTTGGGGGAAAAAGTGATCTATGGGTTTTAGACATGAGAATGGTCACTGGAATTGACTAACAATGGACACAAGGCAAGTTTCCAAGATCACTGGAATGTTGTGGGTCTTTATCAGCATCAATACACATGTACATTGGTTGAAATGTATTGAGCTGGGGAGCCTGGAGGGCTCAGTTAGTTAGATACCTGACTTCAGCTGAGGTCATGGTCTTGGGTCTTGAGACTTGGCCTTGCTTCAGGGTTACCTCCTCAGCAAAGAGTCTGCTTGTCCCTCTGCTTCTCCCCCTCCCCCTGCTCATGCCCTATCTCTCTCTCTTAAATAAATAAAAATCTTTTTTTAAAAAAAGAAGAAATGCATTGAGCTACACAGTTAAATCTGGGCATGTTCCTAAATGTGTTATACCTCAATAAAGTACTGTCAGCATACAAAGTTGCCAGTGTTCGTATCAATGACAAAAATCCTTCAGACTATGGATTAAACAGCACATCAGACATAACCAAAGAGAGAATTGGTGAACTGGAAGACAGACCTGGATGGCATCACAGTGACCCAAAGATTGAAAGATATAGAAGAGAGTTTAAACAACATGAGGGATGGAATAAAAAGATCTAGCATAATACTAATCAGAGTCCCCAAAGGGGAGAGCCAAAGAATGGAGGAAAAATAATGTTTGAGGAAATACTAGCTGAGAATTTTCCAAAACCAATGAAAGATATGAATTCATAGATACAGGAAATAGAACACACTGATCAGAATGAGTAAAAAATAATCCATACCTAGATATTTTTTAATAGAACTACAAAATACCAATGATGTCTTAAAAGCAGGGAGAAAGGACAGAGGAATGACAGACTGAGCAGACTTCTTCGCAAACAATATGCACTGTACCTGTTACATGCCTACACTGTCCCAGATACTAAGAGTAGGAACAGAGGATGAGGGGAGCCTGGGTGGCTCAGTGGCTGGGCATCTGCCTTTGGCTCAAGTCATGATCCTGTGGCCCTTGGATCAAGCCCTGCGTCAGGCTTCCTGCTGGTGGAGATCCTGCTTCTCTCTCTCCCACCCCCTGCTTGTGCGTTCTCTAATAAATAAATAAAATATAAACAAAACAAAACAAAACACAAGGATAGACAAGACAGATCCAGCCCCTACCATGCGGATCCCACAGTATAGCCGGGACATCAGATGCAGAGGGAGCTATTACAGTGTGATAAGCTGGCCTCGCTGGAGGTCAAGAGAAGGCAAGGAAACCAAGCAGGTTGAACTGTAAACTATAAAAATTTTCCCATCAGTGTTGGAATATGTCCCATCAGTGCTTACCAGGATGGGGGGGGGGTGTTCCCCCCAAGGGACTTTGGGGACAGCTTGCACATCCTTCCTTGGGACAGAAGGAGACACACCAGATGTCCTGAGACTGGTGACTTCCTCCCTGGGACCCCTGAGGAAAAAGGAGAGGAATGCTCCTCCTCAGAGCCTTTTTGGAGGTTCTGGACTTTGACCTGTGGCCCCCATCCCCACAGCCAGTGTACGGAGACTATGTGGGGGAAGGAGGGTTGAGCCAGAACGTGGCCGGTTAAGTGCCAGTTATGGGAAGGGGTGCCCTAAAGCATGGGGTGCTGCCCTTGGCCACCTAGACCAGGTACTAAGCCGGGATGGGGGGCAGGAGACCACTCACACACAAGACCTCCCGCGTGTTCTGTCCTGGGGTGCTCCCAAAAGGTTCCTTTTCGGGGCAGCACATTGGACCAATATTCAGAGCTGGGCCAGGGACAACGGTCCCAACCTTACTTAGACCACGTGGGCTGAGGGCTGACTTCCTGCACCAGCAACACCTGTCCGCCCTGGTTCCATTTCAGAGCACCCTGCCTCCCCCCATATGGGGGCTAGGAAGCCCTCTCCCCTGCTAGGGGGCAGGGACAAGGTCCTGTTTAGCCTCACATTCCCAGGGCCTGGGCAGCATTTCTCCATCTGGTGCTGATCCGCGTAAGGGGTGGGGCTCTGGCCGGGATAGGTGAAAGATTTGGGGAGAGGGGACACGGGGGACAGGACCCCACGGTCCCAGGAAGCCTGGGAGGGATGAAAAGTTCTTTGGAAGAGGCGGGAAAGAGGATGTAGAGGATGAGAGAGGGAAAAGACGGGAGAATGGTTTCTCCGGGTCTGGCCGGGAGGAGGAGGCGCCCCCCCCGCCCCCGCCTCAGGCCTTCCCGGGTTGGGGGCGAGGGGCGTGGTAGGGCTCCCCAGCGCGACGCCGGGCCCCGCCCCTACGGCCTGCGGCCCCGCCCCCGCGGCTGTGGTCCCGCCCCCCCGGGATTTAGTGCTGGTGGCCAGGGTGGTTCCGCCGCCGCCGCTTCCGCCTTCGCCAGGTGAGGGTCCCGCGGGGTGGGGACGCGGGGCACAGGGGCCGCAGGAGCGGCCGTCGCTTGGGGTGCGTCCGCGGATGCCCTGTTCGCCTCCCCTCCCTTCCGCGGCCGCCTTTCCTCCCGTCCCCCTTCGGGTACTGTCCCCACCTCACCTTGCTGGCGGTCTCCCTGGGTCCCGGCCTCCTCCCTCCTCGCCTCTCCGTGCGCCCGGTCCCTAGTTCAGCCCTTCGTCAGGGTTTAACTAAAGGTGGAGGGGGGCGTCCAGGTGCGTGTAAGGGAGAGCGCGGTGCAGGCAGCGCCCACAGCTCCCGGCCTTGGTTAGCTCAGACTGGGGGAGTTGCCTGGAAGCCCGGTCGGATTGAGTGACTCAGGTGTGCGGGCAGGGCTCCTGCAGCCGAGCGCAGGTGGGTGTGGAAGGGACTGTGCACCCGGCAGCACCTGGCTCCGTGGGCAGTGCCCGAGCTTAGCTCAGCCTGCACCTGACCGCCGGTCACAAATACCCAGTGATTTCAGGCGTGGCTGTCTCGGGTGCCGACCAGGCGGTGAGCCTGGGCATCTCGGAGCTGAGGGGCCGTATGCCCGCGTAGTTGAGGAATGTGTGCGCACGGGCCCTGGTTGTCTCGTGTGCTGTGTGTTTCTGTGGACCTTGATGTCTCCGACACGTGGGGCGGTGTATCTCAGAGGCCGTGAACCTCAGTGTCACCGGTAGGCGTGCAGGCATGGTTCACGGCAGCGTTACTGGAACGTCTCGGACTTGAAAGGCCATGTGTCTGGGTGGCTCAGCCCTCTTTTGCAGCATGTCTGTAGGTCTCCGTGTGTGTGTGTGTGTGTGTGTGTGTGTGTGTAGCAGTGTTTCGAGTGTGGAGGCAGGTTCCTATGTGTCTGGGAACGCGCATCGGCAGGGCGGAGGCACTGTGTAGTTAGCATATCTGGGCATCCCTGGCAGGGATGTGGTACCTGGGTGTCCTAGGGGTCCAGGAGTACGGTGCCGTCCTATCTCAAGAGTGGGAAGAGGAACATATGTCAGGTCTGCAGAGCTCTGGGATCTCAAGTGTGAGGTGGGGACCCTAGGTAGGCCACACCTAGGGTTTTTCCTGGGGTTTGTGGGAGTGGCCCGATTCCTGCCATTCTTTGATGCATCCCTCCCTCTGCACCTGAGTGTGTCTGATGGGGTCGGGGGTGGGGGTGGATCTCGAGGCCCCATTTCTGCTGTCTGGGAGTCCCATTGGCTTTGTGTCTAGAGCTGGATGCATGGACCTCCGGGATGCCTTCTCCAGACATGGTCCCCGAGGCGAGTTCAATGTGGCTGCTGAGGCTGCTCCGGGACATCCAGCTGGCCCAGTTCTACCGACCCATCCTCGAGGAGCTTACTGTGACCCGGCCGGAGCACTTTGACTTTGTCAGGCCCGAGGACCTGGATGGCATTGGAATGGGCCGGCCTGGTAAGGGGCCCCTGGTCTCTTCTTTCTCAGCCTGCCCCCCACCAGCCCTCCTCTGCCCTGTAAATCCTCCTGCGTCCTGACCTAACCCCCACAGCCCATCACGTAACACCCACGTGCCCTGATTCTGACCTTCCCCAGCCCAGCGCAGACTCACTGAGGCTCTGAAGAAGCACCGTTCGGGGCTCAAGTCAAAGAACTGGGTCTACAAGGTGTGTGTTGTGGGGTGGGGGGGGGCAACAGGCTTAAAGGGTCAGCATAGGCCCGGAACTGGGGCGGGCCGAGTGTCAGGGAGGAGTGGTACAGGGTTCCACACACTTAATTCCCACCCCTGCTTCAGATCCTTGGGGGCTTAGCACCTGAGCAGAAGGACACCACCTCAGTTCCTGACAGCCCCCTGTCCCTCCCTGAGCCCGAGCGGGGACTCAAGTGTCTGATCCCGGATGGTGCTGTGTGCAGAGGGGAGCTGCTGGGCTCTGGCTGCTTTGGCGTGGTGCACCGAGGGCTGTGGACACTGCCTGGTGGCCAGAGTGTGAGTCCGGGGAGCCTCCTTCATTCTGGGTGCTGGGGCCAGCCGCCGGTCTGGTCTTTGCTTCTTTCTTTCTTTCTTTCTTTCTTTCTTTCTTTCTTTCTTTCTTTCTTTCTTTTTTCTCTCCTCTCCTCTCCTCTCTCTCCTCTCCCCTCCCCTCCCCTCCCCTCTCCTCCCCTCCCCTCTCCTCTCCTCTCCTTTCATTCCTTTTTAAATTTTGGCTTCCCCTCTGCCCTGCATGCCCTCTCTGCTCTGGGTGCCAATGTCCTTTCCCTGTGACGCCCCAGGTCCCAGTAGCTGTCAAGTCCCTCCGGGTGGGTCCTGAAGGCCCCGTGGGCACAGAGCTGGGGGACTTCCTTCGAGAGGTGTCCGTCATGATGAACTTGGAGCACCCACACGTGCTGCGTCTGCACGGCCTCGTACTGGGCCAGCCTCTGCAGATGGTGAGCTGGCCGGACAGCAGCTCCCAGGGCAGGGGCGCGATGGGAGGGAGGGAGGGGGCCAGAGGCCGGGGTGGGCGGCGGGGAGGGGGGCAGACCTCTGCTCACGCGGCGCCGCGCTCCGGCAGGTGATGGAGCTGGCGCCGCTGGGCTCCCTGCACGCGCGCCTGACCGCCCCGGCCCCGACACCCCCGCTGCCCGTGGCCCTGCTGTGCCTCTTTCTTCGGCAGCTGGCAGGGGCCATGGCGTACCTGGGGGCCCGCGGGCTGGTGCACCGAGACCTCGCCACGCGCAACCTGCTGCTGGCTTCCCCGCGCACGGTCAAGGTGGCGGACTTCGGGCTGGTGCGGCCGCTGCGCGGCGCCCGGGGCCGCTACGTCATGGGCGGGCCCCGCCCCATCCCCTACGCCTGGTGAGGGGCCGAGGGGGCGCTGATCCGGGCGGCGTGGGCGCGCCAGGCCCCCAGAGTAGGCCGGGACGAGGATTCGGAAGGGTTTGGGAAGGAGATCACAGAGGGTGGTGGTGGCGCCGTGTAGGTCGCTCGTGGGGGAAACGCGCCCCGCCCCCTCGGCGGCCTGGTTCAGCAGAGTTTCCGCAGGTGCGCGCCGGAGAGCCTGCGCCAGGGGGCCTTCTCTTCTGCGTCCGACGTGTGGATGTTTGGGGTGACATTGTGGGAGATGTTCTCCCGGGGCAAGGAGCCCTGGGCCGGGGTCCCGCCGTACCTCATCCTGCAGCGGCTGGAGCAGGACCGGGCCCGGCTGCCTCGGCCTCCCCTCTGCTCCAGGGCGCTCTACTCCGTCGCCTTGCGCTGCTGGGCCCCCCACCCCGCCGACCGGCCTAGCTTTTCTTACCTGGAGGGGCTGCTCCAAGAGGTGGGAGCCCCTACCTCCCCCCACACACCCCATCTCACCTCCCCGTTTTCTCCCAGAGTTGCACGCACAAGACTAACATAATTCCCGGGCTGGGGTCTGGGACAGACCAGCAGATTCGGGCTCTACCTGCAGTGTGCTCGGAGCCCTGGGGAGGCAGTTTGGCCTACACAGATGCGGGCTCAAGGGCTGGGGGCTGGGCCAGAAAAGGGGGCGCTCAGAGCAGCGGGCTGCTGTGGGTGTCTCCAGGCAGAGGTTAAAGCAGTTCAGCCGGCAACCCAGGGAAGACAGCAAGGTGACCTCAGGGGCGCCGTGCAGGGATGAGGAAGGAGCCATAGATAACCAGAGCTAATGCAGGGCACTTGATCTGTGGAAGGTACCACACTAAGACACTTAGACTATCTTCCTGCACCACTACTTCATTCTCACCATCCAGGAAGGCCACTGTTTCATGGCCTTTACGAATGGGGCAGTTATGGCATTGACATTGAAGGGCTTTGCCTAAATTCACAGAGTAAGCAGAGGAGCAGTCTTAGGTCAGTTAAACCAGTGAAATGACCCAAATCACTGAACTCTGTTGTTGAAGTTCAGTCATTACTCCGATGGCACCTGGGAGCCATGGAAGGGTTTTGAGCAGGAGTGGGTCACAAGCCCACGTTATGTGCTCTGTCGCTCTGGCTTGGTGCAAGAAGGGATAGGAGGCAGAACACTGAACATGGGAAGAGCAGGTAGGTGACGGGCTCCGAAGCAGGAATGAAATGATGCCGATGTCTGGTTCACAGTCAAGGCAGTGGGGCCGGAAAAAAATGGAAAATTTCTGGAGGCCCCAGGAGGCAGAACTGTGTGTGGAGTAAAAGCAGGGTAGGGGACATTCGCCTTGGTTCCCCTAGGTAGAGACAGGGCCCCCCTTTTTTGCTCGCTGACTCCTGGGCTGTGCCCAGCTTGGCATGGACTCCAGGCCTGCCTCCCCTCCTGGATGACAACCGGGGGACGGGGACAGTCCCACCCTGGGTCCAGGACCGAGGACATAGCTGGAACGGGTTTCATTGTTGGGGGCAAGAACAGAGAGGAGTCTCCTTTCTTCCCTGCTCCCAGGAAATTACCCTTTGGACTCAGGCCACACCCCCTGATACCCTCTCCTCCTGTCTCTGCAGGCCTGGCCTCCTGAGGGACGTTGTGTCCAGGATGTTATGGAGCCAGGCGCCCTAAGGATGCAGACTGGTGACCTCATCACCATCATCGAGGGCAGGTGAGAGCCTCATGCCACCCACATGTCCCCAGGAGGAGGACTCACAGCCCACCTTCCTGATGCGGGTCCGACCTGCTGCTCCTCAGCTCCTTGAACCCTGCTCCTCTGCCTCCCCTCTACCCCACTGGGCCCCGAGAGCTGCACTACCATCGTGGTGGCCTCCGGCTGGAGCCACCAAGCCCATAGAGCCCTTTTGTGTTCCAGAGAAAAAAAGCTTCCCTTCCTCCAGGCAGATGCTTGCGAGCTGAATGTGGGCTCGGGCCCAGCCCCCGCCCGGCGCCTTCACCAGTGCCTCTTCCCACAGCCCCGACTCTGCGACCTGGAAGGGCCAGAATGGCCGGACACTCAAAGTGGGCAGCTTCCCGGCCTCAGCGGTGACGCTGGCAGACGGGGGGGGGCCGCCAGCCACCCGTCTGGTCCAGAGGGTCTCCCCTGCCCAGGGAGAGCGACAGCAGGGAAGCGGAAATGGGTAGGCACCTGAAACAGTGGGGTGGGGTGTGTGGGGGGACACAGCTGGGCTGGGGGAACCACGTCCTGCAACTTCTCTGGAAAGGAAGCTTGGGGAGGGGGCCTGGGTGAGGCTGGAGGGAAGGCTGGGCTCGGCTCCCAGCTGGAGGGTCCCCTCTGAGTCTCCACCTGCCTGGGAGAGCCCCCCAACATTTCTGGGGAAGGGGACACGGCTAGGTGGGTCAGGGGTGGGGGTGTGGAGTGAATGGGATCCCTGTCTCTCACAGGGACAGAGGGAAGGCAAAGCTTCAGGATTTACCTCCTGCACGGGCCCAGAGAAGGAACAGGAATGTGCCCCTGCAGAGGATGAAAGGTAGGCATGGCTGATGGGGACCTGGCCTCTGGGGTCTCGAGATCAAGAGCGAGTCTCTGAGTATCCTCCTGCCTGGAGTACCGAACTTGGCGCACTTGACTGGACAGCCCGGCTGGACTTGAGGAACTGCCCACCCCACTTTCAGCTCCTGCCACCTCGGCCTTTTGGGGCCTCCCCTGCCTCAACTTGGGTGTCTGCTGGGCATACCCTACTGCACCCCTAGCCGAGGGTCACCCCAAGAGCAGGGCACAGAGTGGGGAGAAGGCAGGGCCCTGCGCCTGTGCTCCCTCTCAAGCTTTATTTTTTTTTCTCAACGTACAGTCCTTTCCAAGAGTCTGGAGTCTGTTCTGTCCCTGGGCCCCCGCCCCACAGGGGGTGGTTCGAGCCCCCCTGAACTTCGTCATGCCAGAGCTGTGCCCCAGGGACCCCCAGGCCTGCCATCCTGGACTCCCTTTGCCTCTAGCCCTTCTCAGCCCAGCCAGCCCCCCAGGGAGCGGCCTCCCTGGCCCAAAAGGGAACCCCCCCACAGCCAGCCCTCAGGAGCACCTGCCACTGGCAAAGCCACCATCCCCTCTGGAGGCCTCTTGCCAGACCCCGAGCTACAGAGGAGGGTCATGGAGGTGAGCTCTCCCTGATGTGGCTGGTGTCCGGAGGGGGCTCTAGGCTGGGGCAGCGGCCTGAGCGAGGCTTTGTGCCCCACAGGTGGAGCTGAGCGTGCATGGAGTCACCCACCAGGAGTGCCAGGAGGCACTGAGGGCCACTGGGGGAGACGTGGTTTCTGCCATCCGGAACCTCAAGGTAAAGCCGGATGCTGCTCTCTGGTTCTTACAGCTCCTGCGGCCCCCACCAATCGCCCAACACTCACTGTCTCCCCTGCCCAGCACTCACTATCCCCCCCACCTGGCACTCACTGTCCCCCCTGCCACCCCGCAGGTGGAGCAGCTCTACCATCTGAGCAGTCGGTCCAGAGCCGACTGCCGACGCATCCTGGAGCATTACCAGTGGGATCTCTCCGCGGCCAGTCGCTATGTCCTGGCTCGGCCCTGAGCGCTGCCCCCTTGGGCATGGATACTGGCCTGGATGGACGGCCTGGCCGTGTGGGACCAAGCGGAACCAGAACGGATCCCACCAGGGCAGAACTTCCTCCATGGGGAGACTGTGCCAGAGGCAGCTGCAGCAGGAGCTGGGGCCGGGCATGGGGCCGGCCCGTACCCGTTGGCCTCCGAAGGCTCCAGCCTCCTTGGCTGGTTCATAGAAGGATCTAGTCTGGTCTGCCTACCGTATTCCCAACTAAAAGAACTTGGAGAGACAGAGCTGTCCCCCATCACACGCTTGCTCAGGAGGACCTTGGGAACAGCCATCCGGAGTGGCCGGGCCCCACCACGCCAGACTCTAGGTGCGCAGCCATCCCAGATGGCAGACGCCTCCCTCTGGATTCGGGGTATGTGGCCCAGACAGCTTGGCTCGGTCCGGGGCCATGATGGAGGATGGCGTTGCCTTCTTGAACTCAAGGACACTGGACCTGGGCAGCCTGGATGGCGAAACGGGCCAGCCCCCACCACCCCCCCCGCCCACCAAAGGCCCACCTATTTCCCTGGGTTTCTTCCCACACCCATGCTTCTATTGTCCCATGACATACATCTCCCAGTATCCAAAAAGTTACAAACTTTATATGAATATAACATACAAAGAAGCAGCCTCCTTCCCTGGGTGAGGAAAGGACGGGATGCTTGTGTAAGGCACGGGAGCTGCTAAGCGCCGACTGCGGGCAGGGCCCAAGGGGGAAGGACGTTGGCACCGGAGGGCAGGCCCTACAGCTGTTGACGGGGAGGCGGGGATCCCCCCTCAGAGGCCCACAGTCTCAGGCTGGACTTGCTGACCACGCCGGTGCGGGGGGAGAGCGGCCTTTGCCGCTGTCTTTGGTGCTGCAGGGCCCCAGCCCCAGCTCTGTCAGAAAACCCCAGGGCTCTGGATTCCACAGACCACACATGGAGCAGAGGCCTGGTAGGGGGTGAGGGAGAGTCTGAAAGCGAATATGCCTGCGCGCTGGGGGCTCGCCAGAGACAGTGGTGGGAGGTCGCAGGGGCAGGGCTCTCCTATATACTCTTCCCTGGGGGCCGAGGCGAAGGAGGCCGGGGAATGAGGGTAGGGGTAGGGCCGCGTGGCCCCTAGACTCTCAGGCATCCCTGTCTGTTCCCTGTCATGTGCTTTAAGGGAAGGGGCTGTCTCTGAGGAGGGGCTGGGGCAGGCCACCATCTTGGATCCCCGTTGAGGTGATGGTCTCCTCACCCTGACGTGGCCTCTAACTGGTGATGGCCGAAGGCCCAGTGCCTCCTCGCTTCTCGAAGAACATGTAGTCCTGAGGGGAGGGCACTGTCACCAGAGCTCAAAGCCTGGCGTGAGAGCAGAGGGACAGGAGGGGAGGCGGGGTGGCCAACTCACGATGAGGAATGTGGCTCCCAGCAGCACAGCCTTCACCCTCACATCCAGATCCAGCGGGAACTGCAGGCCAAAGTCATCTGCATCCGTGAGGGCCTCTCGGAGCAGCCCTCCCCACTGCTTACTGATGCGGCCCACACTGCGGGACTCATCTGGGGTCTTCACCTGGGGGTGGGGGGTGGGGGGCAGAACCCAACTGGGAAGGATGCGACTGACCTCCCACCATCACCCCGCGCGAACCATGCAGGCCCTCCACTCTGGGAATCCTTCCGACAGCCCCAGGTTTCCACGTGACATCGGGGGAAACTGAGTCAGCCTAGGTCATGCTGCGTGTGTATAGCAAAAATCAGAATTCGGGCTCTGATGTGTGGCTCTTAAAAGGCCTCATGTGAGAACAGAACATCAGTGGTGGGACACGTGTAAGTGTGATGGGCTCATCTCAGCACAGGGCTGCCCGCTGGGTTTGTTCTGTTACCAAAGTACCTGGCACCCATGGTGGGTGCCCTGGATGCCCTGAACACAGTAGCCTGGTCAAGTGGGGCTGGGCAGGCTGAGCTCTAGGAGCCCCCCAGGCTCCTGGAAGGCTGTGGCTGTCTGAAGGTGTGGTTTTCCTCGAATCTGCAAAGTAGGACAGATCCTGTCCACCATCAGCAGCTTCGTCCACCTGCTTCTATGGGGGCAGCAGTATGTGGCCTGTGAGGACCCAGATTTTCACGGGCCTCCCTGGGCCCAGCAGCAAGAGCCCCTGCCGCTGTGGGTGGGAACTCACAGTGATCCCCCGGTCCTTTTCCTAGGCTTAGTCTTCATGACTGGAACAATGCCCATCCCGTCACCTTCCCCCACTGCCTCCCAGAGCTGGGGCACTCCTGCAGACCAGTCTCAAGATGAGGAAGGGCTTCTCCCTGCCAGCCCTGGGGTCCCAACTGCAGCCCCAAATAGGGATCCTTCACAATTAGGTAAAAGGGAGACTGGCCCTGTGAGGGCCCTGAGGTCTCCCTGTTCCCATCCAGAGCTCACCAGTGATCCTCCCATCATGGAACCTACACCCACACACCAAGGTGACTCGATTTTAAAAGCAGGCTTAGGCCAGACACCTCAACAGCCTTGGGAAGTCTGTGGGCTTCTACCTGTTATCCCTTCCTTATCTGTACGGGTGATTATCCCTGAGGGAATTCAAGTGTCTGTGAGATACCTGTCTTCTAGAAACCTTCCCCTGAGAGTATCAGCACTTGGGCTCTCCCGGCGGATGACAGAAATGCATGATGACAGGGATATAGATCACCCAGATTCCCAGTTGGAGGGGCTGTTTGGACTTCTAGGTTGGCGGGGCAAGCAGCAGGATCTTAGCAAGTCTGGTGCTTGCTCCTGGGTCAGGGCTCACAGACTCCTGCAAAGGAGCCACATGGGTCCAGCCCACAGCAGACTTGCCCTAAATCGGGCCTGGCTTTAGACTCTCCCCTTCCACATAGGGCTGCCAGTGACCATCAGCACTGGTCCCTAAGAAGACACTTCTTTGCCAAGCATTCATTTCTCAGGACCACAGGGACATCCCTTCCTGAGTGGAGGAACCCTGGAAGTGTGGTACGAGTCACAGTGGGTTTGGATGTTAGAGCTCAGGGTCTTGACCTTCGTGTTGGCCAACCCACCTCACAGAAGCTGCCATCTGGCTTTACGGAGGTCCCAGGACTCTCCCCTTACTCCCGTACCTCAAAGTTGGTGTCTGTGCCGCAGCCACAGGTCCAGCAGGGCCCCACCACACGCAGGATGGTGCGGCGATCGGCATCCTGGATGGAGAACTTGGGGAGGAAGGGGTGCCAGGTCTGTAGCACGTGGCCAATGGTGGTGCCGGGGGGAGCCTGGACTTCCATCTGGAGTGGGAGGCAGACAGGATCAGCCGAGCCAGGGCACCCCGGCCCAAGCTCTCACAGGTCGGGCTCCGTCATCCATCTCCCCGCACAAGACCTCCCGCCCCCTTCGGTAGACCACTTGTCACCACCCTCACCGCCGGCCGCCCATCTCACCGGCCCGAGCCCATGCCTCGTTGCGAGTAGACCGTGCTCAGTCAGTGGTCCTCCCCA
The DNA here is from genome assembly GCF_964662115.1 of Mustela nivalis. Lineage (NCBI taxonomy): Eukaryota > Metazoa > Chordata > Mammalia > Carnivora > Mustelidae > Mustela > Mustela nivalis. The sequence continues at coordinate 3,760,003 of NC_139036.1, forward strand.
CGATGGCCTGGCCCCCCGCCCGAACCCCTCCTCGGCCCGGCCCTCCGGGCCCACCTCCTGGAGGCCGCACGGGCAGCAGCCACAGCCACAGTGGAGGGGGCGGAGCAGGCGGAGCACCTCGCGGTCACCGGGGTCCACCACGCGGACACGCAGGGGCCGGCGGGCGCCACAGCACAGACGCCCGCAGCAGTTGCTCTCCTCAGCCGCCTGACCCAGGGGCTGGCCGGCCCCCGAGCGCAGTTCATACCGGTTACAGGTCTCCCAGCCTAGGAAAGCTGCCACGGGGGACAGGCCGAGGCTCAGGCACTGGCACCCCTGAGAGCGCACCCTCTCCGCGCCCCCCCCTCCGCGCCATGAGGCCCAACCTACTCCCCCTTCCACTCACCTTCCACGCGCTCAGCCTTCTGGTGAATCAAGATCTGATCGATCTGGAAAGAGAGTGGGGTGGGCGGCGATGTCAGCGGGTTGGCCTGGACGCCAGGCTCCCCGCCTCATCCCGCCACTCCTCCTCCCTCCCACTCACCTGCACCAGGAATTCGAGGCCGGAAGGCACCCCCGGCAGTGGCAAGAAGGGGGCGGCAGGCCCTGGGGCTCCAGGGCCGGGCGAGGGGAAGACAGAGAAGCCGGGCGCAGGGGCAGGTACGTGGGCGGGCACTGGCGCCGGCCCGGGCCCAGGGTGCAGGGCCGGCTCCGGGTACCCCGCGGTCACAGGGTAGGGTGGTGGGGGTGAAGGGGCGTGCGCTTTGTGGGGCAAGTAGCCTGTCGAGGGGGACAGGGGTGGATTAGAAGGGGACCCGCGGCCTCACCCACTTCCCCCAGGAGCCGGGCCGCGAGGCTGCGGAGGGGGGAGTGTGATGGGAAGAGGCGGAGAAAGATGCGGCGGGGGAGCAGGGCGGTGGCTCCCGGAGGAAGGGAGGGGCCCACGCAGCCAGTCGGAGCACATTCCGGGAGGATGGGTTCGACGCCCGGCTCCCGAGTCCGTGGGGGGATAACGGAGACCCTCCACTCGGCGCCCACTTACCTGCCATGGGAGAGGGGGTAGTTGGCGGGATACCGGGGTGTCCGGGAGGCTCAGTCTGAGCGGCGGAGGCAAGTTCGGGCACAGCCAAACAGACCCAGAGACAGACACAAAGACGGACAGGCAAACGCGGACAGGCTGCTGCGCCCGCCGCCAGCCCAGGGTCTCTAGGGCGGCGCCTCTGACTCAGGGAGAAATCGAAACTGTCAGCGGGCAGGGCGGGGTACCTGCGACCCTTCATTCCCTCGGGGGCCCCAGAACCGCCCCCTCCTTTGTTCTCCCATTCTCCGCGGAGACCGCTGTTGGCAGACGGCAGGACAGATGGACCTGCTGCCCGACCAACGCCCGACCTGGAGGCGTCCTGACCCTTCGGTGCCCCCTGCTCACCTGAAGCCCCTGGAAGAGCTGGGTTGCCCAGCTCCGGGTCGCTCGCAGGAGCTCGGAGAGGCGGGCCCGAGATCTGACCCCGCCCCTCGACCCGTCCAGGCCCCGCCCCTCCCGGCCTGGGCGGCGCGCCTGCGCACAAAGGAGGCCGGCTCTCCGCTGGCTGTGGACCACCGGCTGCGCGGGGCGGTCGGCGTCCCCTCCTCCTCCGCTCCGGAGCCCCAAGCCAGAGGACGCTCGCCTGGGGAGGGCTGCCGGCGGAGACCTAGCCCTGCGACCCCGCCAGGTCTGCGGGCGCGGAGGGCTCCGTGTCCCTGGGTGGGAAGCGAGGGCAGCTTGCGCGGCGCTGGACCCCAGGCTCCTCCTCCCAAGGGCGGTTCGGGCCCCGCTGACGCAGCGGAACACCCTCACACTCCCTCATTGGCTTCCAGGGCTGGTCCCCCGCTCCCTTTCGGCCTCCCGGGGGCTGCCTCGCGGGCTCCTCTCCGTGACGCTGCAGTCACCCACTCAGACACCTTGCAACTACAGTAGTGCCTGCAGGAACCCTAGACCACGTGGTGACAGGCCGCCCAGCGCTGTCAGCGGTGACCGTGCGGCGCAGGGAGGGGGGCGGAGGCAGCGCGGTTGGCAGGAAAGCCTCCGGAGAAGAGTGGCCTCTCCTGCGTCCTGAGTAGAGGCGCGCAGTTGCGAGGAAGCCCTGGGCCTGGGGCCCCACGGGCCGAGCGGTAAGACAGGAGCTTACACAGCGAGGCCAGCGCACGTGTATGGGCCTGCTGGGACTGGGACTTGGCCCCGGGGACCGCACGGAGCCCACCGCAACACTTTCAGACCCAAGGAGAAGGTCAATTCTGTGTTTTAGAGAAACCACTTACACCGGAAGGTGGACCGTGCAGGCACCCGGGACAGTCGCTGGGGGAGAGGATGCTGTGTTAGTGCGGACAGATAGATGTGGCAGACTTGGAGGACACTTAGATGGTAACATAGAACTTGTTGGAGGGGTGAGATGTGGAGGTGAGGAGTTCAGTCCCTGTTTGGTGACCAGGTCACCCCTTGGGGTCACCCCTCAAGAGGGACACAGGGAGAAGCAGGTTTGTGGGTGACGGTGGGGCTCCTTTGCCCCTATGTCCATGTTTCTCTGGACTGGTCAGCTGCTGCCACAGCTTTCCTCATGGTGAACTTCAGACCCAAGTGCCTGACCTCTCCTTTGGTATCCCTTAGTACCTCAGATTCTACTTGGCGGGAACCATATAAACATACGGAAATTCAGTTACTCAACAAAGACTCTGAGCATCTACTCTATGTCAGACAGCATTGATAGGAACACACAGAGGGTTTTTGTTTGTTTTCTTAAGCTTTTTATTTATTAGAGAGCACGAGCAGGGGGAGGAACAGAGGGAGAGGGGAGAAGCAGGCTCCCCACTGAGCAGGGAGAGCCCATGCGGGGCTCGATCCCAGGACCCTGGGATCCTGACCTGAGCCCAAGGCAGACGCTTCACTGACTGAGCCGCCTGGGCGCCCAGGAATCTACAGCAGTTAAAAGAGACATTAAAAATTGCTGATGTCCTGTGGCTTGCATTCTAGCAGAGAAGAGACAAAAAATGTAAAATATTCTAGAGGGCAGATGTGACCAGTGCTCTGAAGAAAAACGGGCCAAGGTAAGGAGGATACAGGGTGGTGGGCAGGAGTGGCGCTACCAAAGGGGATGGGCAAGGAAGGTGCCACTAGAGGTCAAGGATCAAGCTAGGCCGACTTCTGCCGAAGAACGTTTCCGGCGAAGGGAACGCCGAAGGCAAAAGCTCTAAGGGAGAAGCCTTACCTGTTCAACGGACAGAAAGGAGGCCAGTGCGGCCGGAGTGGAAGGAACTAGGGAGAAGTAAGAGAGGTCACAGAAGCCCGAACCACATACAGCCCTGCAGACCACTGGATTGGACTGAATGAGATGGGAAGGGTTGCAGGGTTTGGACAGAGACCGGAAACTGACACTCAATCAGGGGTCCTCAACTCTGGCCACAAGAGAGAATCTTCTGGGAGCTTCACAAAATACCTCTTCGTGGGCCCCGGGTCCTATCAACTCAATTAGAATATCTGGGGTCAATGTAGACAGGAGACCTTTTTGAGAATTTCTTAAGATTTTAATGTGCAGCTAAAGGCGGAGGACCCCGATATCACAGGGTGTCTCTCTCTCAGGCTGTTCTGTCTGGAATAGGCAGGCAAGGGAACTAGAACTAGAAGTTCTTGGAAGAACTAGGTGGGATGTGATGGGGGCTTGGACCAAGGGCCGGAGTGGTAGGTGAGGAGCAGGTGGTGAGATTCCGGGTTTGCATTTAAGCCAACTAGACTTGATGGCTTGCTTGGGTACAGAATGTGAGAAAACGGGCAATCAAAGTCGACTGGGGCTGGGCCCAGGAGGCTCTTCCTCACGGGGCTGTGCTCCTCCTGCTTGGTCATTTCCTGCCTGCCTACTCCATCCTGCGCTCCAGAAACACCAGCTCTCCCTCCTGACTTGTCCCCAGTGTGGTTTGTCCCTTTTCTTCTGGTGAACTATTCATGCTGCTGCCCCGCAGGTGGGCAGAAGCCTTACCAGTCCCCCAAAGCAAAAGGAGCCCACCTCTGTACCTACATGTAACACCGATCACGCTGGAACAAATTGCTTTTGCTAGGTTCTGTCTACACTGCTGAAGTCTGAATGTCTTGGCATGTATAAGAAGGAAAGGACTTATCACGGGGAGCTGGACAGAAGGGAGTTTGGATCCTGGCTTACACCCGGCTGTGATATGGACAACCTGCTTCCCCTCCGCTAGCTTCACTTCCCGCTGCCTTGTATGACCCGCAAGAACTGGAAACCGACCCGACCCACAAGAACTGGAAACCGCAGTGCTCTGATAACAGGGACCAATTACTAAGCCGGCTTTATTTATCTTGGTTCCTCAAGGGCCCCCCTCCCACACTGGCAGGGTCAAAGCTCAGGTGTTAAAGATCACAGTACAGGGAAGCTTGCCATTCCTGATGTTGGGGGTCTCCTCCACGTGGAAGTCCCCCACGGCCCCCGTGCTGCCTGGGGTGAAGGATGGAAATGCAGCAGGAGCCCTGGACTGGATGCTTGGAGCCTGGGGATCCTGGGATGGCTCTGCCACTGGCACTCTGGGCCTCTCTGGGGGGTCCCTCTGAGGCTGCATTTTCGTCCTCACTAAAATAAAGAAATATTGTGATCTTGTACTAATACACCTCAACTCATGCCTCCTCCCTGGATATAAATGCTTCTGTGGCTCCCCACTGCCCTCAGAAGAGCCTGACTTCTCAGCCTGAGGCTCCCCACCCTTTGGCCCCCAGTATCCACATTTTTCACTACGACCCTCTCCTGGTCTTCAAGCCATTCACCAAAAATTATTTTTTTTTCTTTTTTAAAGATTTTATTTATTTGACAGAGAGAGAGCACAAGCAGGAGGGATTGCAGTCATATAGAGAGGGAGAGGCAGACTCTCCGCTGAGTGGGGAGCCTGACACAGGGCTCAAACCCAGGACCCAGGGATCATTGATCAGAACTGAAGGCAGAGGCTTAACCAACTGAGCCACCCGGGCACACCTGGTCACCAGGAATTCTTTCAGGTCACAAGTCCACTGGGCTCTTGTCTGCTTCAGGGCTGCCTCAAAAACTCCTACCCCGGTCTGGAACACACCCCCAACCCCTCACTGTGTTCTTCAGGTCCCTACGGAACGTTTTTGCACACTGCAGCTGCTACAGGAGTCCGGAGCTCAGAAGGGACTAGGGCGGAAGACAGAAATCCTAGGTTTAAAAGTATTCCGATTGGGGCGCCTGGGTGGGTCAAAGCCTCTGACTTCGGCTCAGGTTATGATCTCAGGGTCCTGGAATTGAGGCCCACATCGGGCTCTCCACTCGGCAGGGAGCCTGCTTCCCCCTCTTTCTCTGTCTGCCTCTCTGCCTACTTGTGATCTCTCTCTGTCAAATAAATAAATAAAATCTTTAAAAAAAAAGTATTCCGATTATAACTGAAGATGGGGGCTCACGGAGGTTACCCCAAAATCCTCCATTTAGAGAAACGGCCTGTACTTTTTCTGAATGCATACCTTTGGAAAAACTAAGCACATGCCTCCAACACACCACACAGATATGCACTCGATGAAACACACAAACATGGAAAGTAACAAAGCTGATGTTAAAATACATACACACAGGTGTTCTAACTCTCCATTGAAATTTGAAAACCATGGATCTAAACTGGGTGGCGAAGGGGAAGCTGGTAGGTCAGCCACAGCGAGAGGGAAAAGCGGGAATAGTGACAGAGAAGCAACAGGTTGTCGGGGCGCCTGAGGGGCTCAGTCGTTAACGTCTGCCTTCAGCTCAGGGCATGATCCCAGGGTCCTGGGATCGAGCCCCGCATTGGGCTCCCTGCTCGGCGGGAAGCCTGCTTCCCCCTCTCTCCCTCACCTGCTTGTGTTCCCTCTCTTGCTGTGTCTCTCTTTGCCAAATAAATAAATAAAATCTTTAAAAAAAAAAAAAAAGGTCATGTTCCGAGGACCGTGTGGCTAACTGTGTCCCATGCTACAGAGGCCGAAGATGACAAGATTGAAAGCCATCCGCTGGATCGCGCAACCAGAGGTCCTAACGAGTCACAGGATCCTTCCAAGGGCATTTATGGGCAAGAGATGGGACGGGAGACCAGCCGGGGTCAGCAGGTGATGCATAAGCCTGAGTCCAGAACTTCCCTGAGCTCCCCAACTACCTGCTTGGATGTGAACCAGGCATTTCAGAAGAAGCCCATCCAACACATGCCAACCTGCCTCCTGCGATCTGCCTGTTTTTCTCATCCGAGTAACAGCACCTCCAGCAGGTGTATAACCCAGAAGGCTCCCACTCATTCAGCCCTTATATCCAGTCCATCAGCGGGTCCCATCGGCACCACCTTCGAAATGCATCTGACCCGGGCCCTTCTGACCATCTCTTCCACCCTAAGACAAGCCATCACCATCATCTCATACCTGGGCCTCCTCTCCCGCCTTCCTCCAATGGGTTCTCCAGGTCTTCTAAATGTAGACATCAGATCCTAGCATTCTCTGACTTCAAACCTTTCAACCATTTACTGCTGCATTACAAATGAATTCCAAGTGCCTTACCACTCCCGGCAAGGCCCGCATGGGCATCTGGGATCTGGGGCCCTCGCCACTACCCATCAGCCACACTGGTTTTGCCCCTTCTCAGTGCACCTGATTTTCTTATGCCTCAAGGATTTTGAACGGCTTCTTTGCAGTCAGTTCTGAAGGTTACTCTTCCTGTCTAGAATATGCTTCCCCTAGGGGCACCTGGGTGGCTCAGTTGTTGAACAGTTGCCTTGGGCTCAGGCCATGACCCCAGGGTCCTGGGACTGAGCCCCGCAGCACTGTGCTCTCTGCTTAGCGGGAAGCCAACTTCTCCTTCTCCCACTCCCCCTGCTTGTGTTCCCTCTGTCAAATAAATAAATAAAATCTTAAAAAAAATACATATATATATGCTTCCCATCCAACTTTGTACTTGATTAGCTCCCGCTTCAGTGGACTTCCTGTGTGACAGTTTCCCAGCCCCCTACTCCCCTTCCCTACTCCACTACCCCACCGTCCCCCAGCCTCCCTGTTCTTTTCCTTCAAGCACACAGCACAACTCAAATGACCCATTTCTACTCTTAGCCAGGCAACTCCATGGGGAAACGATGGCATCTATCTTGTTCAGACTTAAATTTCCTTGTAATGTGTGTCTGACACATGATGACTAATTCACAGGCCCTGGCTGCCCCCTACATCTCTTCCGGTTCCCTACCTACCGTGGGTGCCGCGACAGCCTGCCTGGCCACCTTTTCTCACTCTCCTGTCTCAGAAATTCTGCCCACCCACAATGAGAGCGGAGAAGCTCGTTACTCTTCCCTTCCCCACCTCTGCTTGGGCACCGTGAAGCATTTCCCGACCGCCCCCCAGACATGATGATCTGCCCCTGTGGTGAACCCCAAAGTATTTTATAACTAATGGCCGTCCACCTGTGTGTCCTGACTGCTAGAGTGAGGGCTCCATAAATCTGTGGGCTGCCAGGGCTGAAAACCACCACCCTAAAGTCATCTTCAAGTTCCCGTGAGCATCGATACCACAGGATGAGCTTATCGGAACACAGAATCCCAGGTGCCAGAGAACACTCCAGTAAGACTCTGCATAGCTTCTAGCACTTTACAGCTCCGATGCCCTCGGGTCTAAGAACCTTGTAACAAGTCAACTTGAATTGAACAGAAGCCCCAGACCCAAGACTCAGTCTTAGGAAAGGGAGGGAGTCCAGAGGCCAACAATCCCTACCCTTCTTCCTCCAAGATGAACCAAGACGCAAGTGACTTTATTTGCCTTTCTCTTTTAATCCCCTCCCTACTCCAACTCTCAGAGAAGGACCCAGAAAGCAAGCACACGGAAGCTCAAAGAGCCAAGGCAAGCCAGCCCAAGATAAGCAGGCTCCCTCCCACCGGGGCCAAAGTCTGGATGCCGGGGTCTCCACTCAGGGCCTGGTAGTAAAAGCTGGTGCAGAATAAGGCGGTTCCCGAGGCCAGCAGTAACCCGGCCTGAAGGAGATAAAAGAAGAACACAGGCCAGTAAGAGATGGTCAGACCGAGCGGGAGCGGGTGGGGTTTGGTCGAGGTTAGGCGCGGCGTCAGATTACCCAGAGGGGTTTTCTGCAGTGGGGCACCCCTAACAGGGCCAGGCTGTGTATGAAGTGGTGTTTGTTGGCCTTGTCAAACAGCTGTAAGGAAAAGAGAAAGGTGGTTGGGGGTGGGTGCCATTTCCCCAGCAACGCGGGAGCCTGGATCCCATTCGGCCCCCAACTCGAGTCGGGCCGGCCTCCCGCGCAGGCACCCACGGCTCAGGCCGGCCGCCCTCTGCGCTCCGGGACCCCGCGCCCCGCCCCTCCGCGGCCCCCCGCGGCGACCCCCGACTCTGGGCGCCCGGAGACCCGGAGGCGGGGAGTCCTAGCGCGGGTGCTTCACCTCCTTTCCGTAGGCATCCGGAAACTGGGCGCCTGTAGAGAGAGAGGCAGAGGTTACCCGTCGGAGCGCCGGCCTCGCCCGCCCCAGCTCCCGGCAGGACCCAGGGGTACCCTGGCGACAAGGAGTGTCTCCAGGACGCCTCTGATTGGTGGAAGCACGCACGGGCACTGCTGGGAACCAAACCGGACCCGGCTGGAGGGGCTGTAAAAGGGTCGGGGCACCGAGGGCTGTCTGGCAATTCCCCCAGGCCCCTCCCCTGCACTAGACGCCTCCACACCCCCCCCCGCAACGGGCGTCACAGTGTGTGCTGCGTCCCCAGCCCCTGACCGTGCGCCCCGTAGGAGGCCAAGCCCAAGGCCCCGGCTCCGGACAAGGCGCCCAAGCGGCGGAAAGCAACACCCGGCCAGGCCATGGCAGTGGACGGTCACGCGCCGGACGAACACCGCCCAGGCCACCCGAGATGCCAGCCAATCCCGGTCTCCCATGCAAATGAGGTCCATAAGTGCCCAATCCAGGCCGTGTTCATTTCAGCGCCCGGGTCCTCACCCGGGTACTTGCGCCTTTGTAAAACCTCTGCTGAGTGGCGAAGCCGTCTGGCGGGCGGAGAAACGGGAACCAATTAGCGGCGGAGGAGCCGAGCGCTGAGGGGCGGGGCTGGAAGGCGGGACTAGAGGATTTGCGTCACGGATTGGCCCACTTTCAAAGTTGATCGCTTCTTCTAACATCTACCCCCCAACCTCCGGCCAATTTCCAAAGATCCCGGTCCCCACGCAAAGTTCTGCCCCTTTCCCCACTGGCTCCTCCTTTCCAGCTTTAAACCAGACCCACTCCCAAAAAGAGGCGGCGGCTCGGATAGCCAAGCCCCACCCATCGCCGTCAAACCCCGCCCACTGTCGAGTTGGTTCCTCCCACAGATGCAAGGCTCCGCCTTCTTCACATGATGCTCCGCCCCCTATAGTCTACCTCCCCACCCCCGCGTCCCCAACCCACCAACCCCCAGAGCCCCGAGGGTGGGAGACCTAGGGAGGGGGGATGTCTCCACCCTGCCCTGGCCCGTTTCGTCCATCCGTCGGTCTGTCCGCTCCCGCCCCCTTCCACCGTCTCCAATCCCCCCACACTCTGGAAGGCGGGCGGGCGGGCAGGCGGGTGCGAGCGAGGGGTGTGCGCCGCTCTCTCCGCAGGGGGCGGGGGAGGCGGCCGCGCGGTGACGCGCGGGGCTGCTGCGGCTGCTCCGCCGGCGGATCATCACTCTCGGGCTGGGATGGACGCGGGGCGGGTGGGCCCTGGCGCGCGGAGCCAGGAGTCCGGGCCTCCTGGCTGCTGAGCGTCCCCCGAAGCCTCCCCCTTACCCCCGCTTCCCTTCCTAGGAGCCCTGTCGACCCCCACCCTGGGGCTTCAGACTCGACTCCCGCCTTCCTCTGACTCCCTGGACCTCCCCCTCCCGCCCGCCCTCGGGATCGACTAGATCCCTCCCCCTCCCCGAGGATTCCGGCTGGATCCCGGCCCCTGCACCGCAGATCCTGAGCTCCCGGGTTCCGGGCCCCTAGGGATTGCCGTGGACACCTCCTCCCGCACCCGATCCCTTAGGATCTTCCGCCTGTACCACCTTCTGGTCCCTCGAAGACGGCCCACGGAGCCAGTGGATCCCCAATCCAGTCCTTTCTTGTTGCCCCTTCTTCGCTCCTCCGGCCCCACTGCGGGGTTCCCTGTTCTCAGGTTCCTCCTGACCCCATCCCCTACCTCTCCTTTCCCCGGGGATCGACTGGATCCCGGCCCCGCCCCCCGGGGCTGGGGCGATCCCCCTCCCCCGCCCGGTGAGGCGCTGCGGGCGGGGGCTGGGCCTGCGGGGCCGCGGGGGCTCAGAGGCCGCCGCCCCCCTCCCGAAGCCCGTCCGCCCCCTACTCGGAGCCCTGGATGGAGGCACCACGGCCCCAGGGCTGAGCCAGGTAGGAGCTAAGCCGGGCCGGGAGGAGGGGGATGCGTGGCGGTCCACTGGGGTCTCCTTTTCCCCATCTCTCTCCCTGCGCCTGGTTTCCCCCCAGCCTGCTCTGTCTGCGTGTCTCCGCCTAGGGATGCTCTCGCCGTGTCTCTGCGTCTCGGTCTCTTTGTCTCTGCCTCTCTCCAGCCCATGAATGATCCTTTGAATGGGCCCACAGACCCCGTGTGTTCCCATCTCCCCCTCCCCCTCCTTCTCCCTCCTTCTCCCCTTCCCGGCCAAGCCATTTTCCCCACTGCAGGAGGGGGGGGGGCTGCGGCCTGAGCACCCCCTCCCTCAATTCTGCCTGGCTGGGGGAGTCAGGCCCGGGCAGGAATGGAGAGAGCAAGGCAGAGAGGGATAGGGAGAAGGAGGGGGAGTAAGATGTGGCAGACAGAGATGGAGAGAGAAAATGGGGGAGACAGAGGTAGGAAAGAGGGGAGAGGGAGAGAGAGAAGGGGCTTCAGGGAGAAACGTGGGGAAGAGGTTTGAAGGAGAGAGATGAGAAACGGGCGAGGAGGGAGATGTAGAGGAGAGAGATGGAAAAAGACTGAAGGGAGAAGCCAGAGCAAGCTGGAAGAGGCCGGGAAAGATGCTCTCAGGGAGCGCTATGGAGGGGAGAGCGATGGGGGGAGGGCTCCAGTGGGAGGGAAGAAGGGAAAGAAGCTGGAAGCCAAGAGGCCCGGGGCCCAAAGTACCTGAAGTGGTGGGGGGGACACAGAGTCAGATCGTATTAGTAGGAGGGGGTGGGAGGGTAGGGCTATGGAAGCAGAACCCAGCCCTGCACGGACAGAGGAGATCCTGAGGGAGCCAGCCCAAGCCCCCTCCTGCTGATGGGAGACAGGAGCTTAAGAGGACCTGGAGAGGGGGAGGGCATGACTGGGTGTGTGTGGTAAGGATTCCTGTGTCCTCATCCCTGGAATAAATTGACACCTGCAGAGAGCCTGGCTCCGAAAAGCCCGCGTCAGCAAACAGCTCTGGCGGCTGCGGGGGGGGGGGGGGGGCTTGCTGAAATGACCTGGGAGTCTGCCCCTTCGGTGGGATCTTGTCTCTCTTCCTGCCCCTGCTGTCCTGAGCATCCAGGCATCAGAACAGCAACTGTGGGGGGGCCGGCAAGGGGAAGGGGAGGTAAAGAGCTGGGATGGGACGAGAAGAAAGCCGAGGTTTGCCCCCAGGACGTGGGTCAGAATGCCATGCGTGGAAGAGGCATCTGGGCTCCAGAGCTGTTCGAGACTGTGGCCGGGGGGGAGGGGGGTCGGTGGCTGCATCTGATGCCCTCCAAACCCACCTCAGCACCCCTTCTCCCCAGCCAGAGGCCTGGTCACTAGGGCTAGGCTCTGATTGGCCGACAAGGGGCAAGAGGCGGGTCTTTAGCGTTCTCTATGCCCCAATCTCCCGCTCCCCTGAACATATACACTTCTTTCTCTCTGCTAAGGTTGGGGAAAACTCTAGCATTCTTACTCACGCCTCTGCCCTCCTGCCCTGAACGGACCCCATAACCAAGCCAGCCCCTTCCCCTCTTCCTCCAGACCCCCCTCCAGGGTTAAAGCTGCAGCCGGTTGCCGAGGTAACATTGCGGGGCAGCATCCCGTCGCCCAGCAACCGGCTGCAGGATCACGCATCTGTCCCTGGATTTGCCCCTCCAGCAGCATCCCCTCCCTGCTCCAGCCCCTGCCTCCAGGCACCTTAACTTCTGATGGAAGAAATGAGGAAGACCTGGGGGGAAAGGGATCCGTCCCCTCCTCTGGTGCACAGATCCTTAGGGAACGGGGCTGTTGAAGGGAGGAGAAGGTTCTGGGACTGTGTGGCCCCAAGAATGGCCTGGAGTGGGAGTTCAGTGCCCTGAAATTACAGCTCAGGAGTAATTAACACATATAAACAAACCCGCTACTTCCTGCTAATTAATGACTTGGTATTTTTATTTTCTCTTCCTTGTCTATCTAATCCCTCCCAGGGAGGTGGGAACTGGGACTCCTGAGTCCCCGAGGAGAGCCTGCCTGGGAGGGATAAAGCAGCTGGAAAGGGGGGGGGCGTGCGGGGTCCAGGGAGCTGGCCCTCCTCCTCCTCTGGTTCTGTCCTGGGCATCTATCACATCCTGACCCCATCCCCAGCCTTAGACTTTTCTATCTGGGTCCCTGCTTTGGGGATGGGGGTTGCTGGGGTTGGTGGGTGCGGCAGGGGACCTGAGGGTGGCAGAAGGGGGGCAACTTGGTCTGAATTCCAAGTCACTAACCACTTGTCTCTTGTTTCCCTGTTCCCTTCTGTCTGCCCTGTCTGATTTCCCTTCCCTTCTTCCACTTCTCTGTATTTTTCTGTCTGTCTGTCTGTCTGTCTGTCTCTTGCACACCCCGTCCCTCCGCCCTGCAGTCGGGGCCTGCCTTCACCTTCTCCCACTTCCTTCCCCTTCCCCACCCCTTGCCCCCTCCATGGAGAGGAACAGACCCTTTCTCTGTCCAGTCTAACCCAGGTCCCTCCCCACCCCCCTCCTCCCTCCTTTCCCCCGCCCCTCCTCCCTACTGGGGCGAGGGGGGGCCTCCCTCCCTCTCCCCCCCTTCTCTCTCTCTCCGAGGGGGGGGGGTCCCGGGGAGGGAGGGGGGGTCCCCCATCAGCATGTGGCTCCTGGCGCTGTGTCTGGTGGGGCTGGCAGGGGCTCAACGGGGGGGAGGGGGTCCCAGCAGCGGCTCCCCAGGCAGCCCAGGCCTGGGCCTCAGCAGCCTCGGGGAGGAGCGCTTCCCAGTGGTGAACACGGCCTATGGGCGAGTGCGCGGTGTGCGGCGCGAGCTCAACAACGAGATCCTGGGCCCCGTCGTGCAGTTTTTGGGCGTGCCCTACGCCACACCACCCCTGGGTGCCCGCCGCTTCCAGCCGCCCGAGGCCCCCGCCTCGTGGCCCGGCGTGCGCAACGCCACCACCCTGCCGCCCGCCTGCCCGCAGAACCTGCACGGGGCGCTGCCCGCCATCATGCTGCCCGTGTGGTTCACCGACAACTTGGAGGCGGCTGCCACCTACGTGCAGAACCAGAGCGAAGACTGCCTGTACCTCAACCTCTACGTGCCCACCGAGGACGGTAAGGGCGCAGGCACCAGGCTGGGAACCCCGCGGACGCAGCCCACACGCATGCACGCAGACCCCCCAGCCTCGCGCCACTGGCCGAGCCCCTGCGAGAGGCCTCAGGTCCCTGCAGGCTGCGCGGGCCCTCCCAGGGTGGGACGGGAGCCTGCCAGGCAGTCGCAGGAACTCTCCCGCAGACAGCCACCCTGGAAGGTCCTGGTGCCTGCAGGGCGATCCGCAGGTACCAAGTTGGGCTTAAAGACCCCATCCCCACCAAGGCACACACACACTGTCTCTCCACGGAAGCGGGCATTGGAAGCATCTCGCCCTGCCTAGTCGCCCACTTTGGCCACTGCCCCACCTCCCACCCCAGGTCTGGGCTTGTCCCTGAGCAGTACCCCCTTTGGTTCCTTCTACAGCTCAGAGAGTCTCCTTTTTCCTCCCCAGGTGCACAGGCACCCTTCAGTATGTTGCACCATTGCACGCCCAGCGCCACACGGAGCTTAGTCCCCTTTCCTTCCAAAGCTCTGTCCCCTGATCCCTACGCACCCCCCTCATTCACAGCACAGCCCACTCATCCTCATGAGAACATCTTTCCCTCCGGGCGCCCCCCCACTCCAACTGACCAGCTCTCCTGGGGAAGGAGCTGTCCCGTTCACCCCCTGCCCCCTCAGTGCTCCCAGCCCCCAGCACAACGTCCTGGAAGGTCGTCCACCAGCCAACCTTCAGCCCCGGGACTGTATCTCACAGTACCTGCCTGTCTCCTGCCAAGGTGCTCAGCCCGACTTCAGCTGGCCCCAAGCCGAGCCTCATGAACAGTCCCATGTTATCCTTCCGACTCTCTGTATCACTAGTCCAGAACACCCCAGCACCACCACAGGGACCCCCCATTCCTACAGCATCCCCCGCAGGCTGTTTTCTGCCAACTATATGTACACACAGGCCTGGTACCCAGGAACCCCTGTACGGACACCGTAGGCCCCCACTATCCGCATGTCAGGTGCACACATACCACAATACCCTGGGAACCGCAACTCGTCAGCACATGGGATCAGGAACCCCACCAGCCTGCACACTTACCACATGCTCCAACGCCCACGTAGCCAGATGCCCAGTGCCCGCACGCAGCACACACCCCAGCGCCTCTCGGAAGCTGTGGACCCTATTGCCCGCTTAGACCCGTGCTCACCAGTATCCCCTGATACAGGTCATGTGTCCTAGTAACACCCCTACAGAGACCTTGGCCCTAGTAACCTTCCATGTGGCCACTCACACCACAGCCCCCAAAGCCCTCAACACTTCCTAAGCATCGTTTACCCCAGCTCTGCCTAGAGACCCCCTGTGTCCCAGCTCGGGCTGGGACAGCACGCCCAGCAAGCTTACACCCTTCCCGCAGATCGAGCACTCAAACACCTCACTCCCAGCTCCTGGGGTATCGCCATCCACCCCCTGTTCCCCCTATCAACCGTGCACCCTAACCCAATCCCACCCCTCCCGTTGTAACCATGCCTCCACAACCCAGGCCCGCAATACACAGAAGGAACCCCCTGCTCCAACCCCGTCCCCATTCCAGGCACCCTGATCCACTCTTCATCCCAATACACTCCAGACGCCCTCTCCAACACCATCATGCCCTCCATGGGAGAGCCATCCACTCCACATCCCCCTGCCCTCTCGTGGGCCCTCTGCCCCAGCAGCCTGCCCTCCACAATGGCCTCTGAATCATTTGCCCCAGGACCTCCGCACAGCCATCTCCGTGCTCTCCACTCGAGGGCTCTCCCCACCCCGCTCCTGCCTCCTCATAGGCTGTCCATGCTTGTGTCCCCCTCCGTGGGCTATCCCCTCGCCCCTCACACGGACCATCCAGCCCAGACTTCCCACCAATGGGCTGTCCAGCCCAGCACCTCCAGACAAAATGTCCACCCTGCCCCCACACCACCTATGCCCACACCTTCTGTATTTTTAACCATCGCTTATCACAGACCTGCCTGGGTCCTGACACATGCAGGTGATCTCACTGAATCTTCACACCAGCTCTGCAAGGAAGAGGTTGACTCAGGCATGAGTGCGCGCGCGCGCACACACACACACACACACTCACACATTAATCTCATGCTCACACATGCCCTGCTGACTTCATCCCCATCCTGTTGTAGAGAACAGACCCCAACCCTAATGGGTCCCTATGGGGCCCTCATCACCAGTTGAGAGAAGCCTTCCAGAGGCTGGCCTGGACCTCACTGACCCATCCCTCCCCATGTCAATGAGGAGAAGCCAATCAGCGAGGGGAACCCCCTCTGCTTTCTGGCTCCCAGCTTTTTGCCCCAACCGATTCCCCCTCCTGCAAGGAGCCTGGAACCAAACTCTGAGCCCCGCCTAGGGTCTTTCCGTGACCAGGGGCATACTTCATACCTCCCAGCACCTCCTGGCCCCTATGTGTCAGGGTGGCTCAGGGTGCTGTGTTTCCTGTTCCCTATTTGTGGACTGAACCCCGAATTGGGGAGGGGGGCTTTCTGGCATTAGAGCAGTGATGGGCCGGGGGCTGGGTGGGCCGGGGGGGGGGCAGGAGGTGCTCTTGTCCCCGGTGGGGAGTTGACTGTTCTCGGTGGGGGGAGAATAGGCCTGGGTGAGGGGTGCGGTTGTGGGGTGCAGAGGGTAGAGGTGGAGAGGAGGGCAAGACCTGATGACCCCTTTCCCTGCTTTGCCACACATCGGGGAGGTGGGGTGAGAAACCAGATCCCCGAGTGCGGATGGGAGAGGAATGCTGGCCAGGTGAGAGGCTGCGCAGGCAGACAGGCAGCCCTTGCTGACCTGGCCCCAGCACTCCAGTGGGAAGCTGAGGGCTTGAAGGGCTGTGAGCTGCAGGGGCAGGCGGCCCCCAGTCCCACCCTACGCTCTGCCTTCCAGATCTTCCAGATGGGCCCTTTCTGCTGCCGCCCCTCCCTCGCAGCCTGGGGGAGCAGGCAGGTGCTGGGCTGGCCCTGGAGAGGGCCCAGCGTGAGTGGAGGCGCTGGTGGCAAAGCTGGCCATGGCCTCCCCTGCTTGGGGCTTGGGGCTTGGGGCTTGGGGCGGGCCTCCCCTCCCCATCCCACCCCCACCTCTAACACCATTTCGTTTCCAGCAATTAGCAAACACGTCTCCAAGCCAAGTCGCTATGTCTTAAAACAGGCCTCAGCCCACTCAGGCAGCCCACCCCACCCCCCAAACCCAGCCTTTTCTTTGGGGCATGACTTTTTCCGGGGAGGGGAAACAAATTTGGGTTGTAGAAAACGTTTTTCTCTTTTCTTGGTTTCTTTTTCTTGCAAACGAATTTTGCTTTTTTTGGCTTATTTTTTCTGCCCTCCACCCTCCCCTTTTCTGCTTTCTGTCCTCCCCTCCCCATCCACCACCTCCCCCCGACCCCCATCTTTCCCCACAAAATTGTCCTTTTTTCTCTGTTTTGTGTTCCCGGTCTTAGGTCCGCTCACAAAAAAACGTGACGAGGCGACGCTCAATCCGCCAGACACAGGTAGATTTAAAAACCCCGCTGCTGCATGTGGTTGCTGATTAGAGGACGCTCAAGGCCCCGCCCCTAACTAAATGCCCCTCCCACCCCCGCGGCCCTCAAGGCCCCCCCAAGTCGTTTCTCCCAACTAAAAACGAAAAAGAAAAGAAAAGAAAAATTTGTAATAATTGGAAAAAAGAATTACGAAAACTTCAAACGAAATTTGAACAATGTTGGACCCACTAGTGAACCTGCAAGCAAAGCCAAACACGGCCAAAATTTAAGTGAAAAAAGAAATGTCAGAGGGGGAAAAAAAAACCACCAAAGAATTGGATAAAACGTTTAGAGTTCGGCAGCAATTCGGACTGTTTGGAAATTTGCGACATGTAACATTTGAAAAAACAAAACAAAACCAACTTTAATTTGGAGTAAAACTACATTTGAAAAAAAAAATTAAGTTGGCAAATTGATGGCACAACTGAAACGTAAGAAACAAACCTAAAATTTTCAAAAGCCTGTCAGATGCAGAAAACGCAAACATTTGAAGCGCATTAAAGAATCTGGAAATTTTTGAAAACAGGGCCCAATATCTTGAAGTTTCACCACAAAATTTTGAAAAAAAAATGCAAAGAACTTTTTTCTTTTTTTCTTTTTTTCCAAAAAAAAAAAAAAGTGGATCTTTTTGTTTTTTTGGTTTTGGTTTTTTGGTTTTGGTTTTTTTTTCTTTTCTTGTTGAATCTGCCCCCCCGAGAGCTTCTCGCTTTTTGGTTCTTGTTGTTTTTTTCTTTCTTTCTTCTTTCTTGATCCTGTTTTTTTGTTGTTGGTTTTGAATTTCTTGTTGCCCCGGCCCCCCTCCCTGCTCCTTCCCTTTCCGACCCCCTCCTCCCCCCACACTGGGAGTGGAGGTGCAGGGTGGGGAGGATGGGGGGAACTGAGGACTTGAAGAGAAAGGGCCTTTCAGGGAGGAGGCTCCCGCCTGAGTCTGGCTGGAAAGTCACTGAAGGTTCCAGAAGGAGGGCAAGAGCAGGGTTTGGGGAGGACACGGAGAGGGCAGAGCCCACCAGGTAGAGGGAGGTGGCAGAGAAGGTCTTAAGAGACTGGAGGCCACAAGCTGTCTGCAGGGGTGGGGGAAACCTCTCAGTGTCCTGTGGGCTCACCTTCTGGCAGGAGAAAGTTTCTATCAGGAGGACAGAGGCGAGCAGAGCTGCTGGGGACTTGGAGGCCCGGGCTAGTCAGGGATTGAGAGTGTCACGAGGGAAGAGGGCCTGTGGGCCATGGGGGACCCCAGCCGGGCGCTGTGGTGGAATCATGGGGGGCTGCTGAGAAGGGTACTTGGTATTGCCTTGGGGGCCATGGCAAGCCCTCCCAGACTCCCCCCTCTTCTGGAATCCGTCATGCCTCAGCCCAGTGATTCATGGGATCCTTTAGGGACAGGGCAAGAGGGGCGTCCAGTGCAGAAGCCAGGGTCAGGCCAGTGTTGGGGGGGGGACTAAAGAGCTGTACCCTGGCTTTATCAAGCAGGCTTTTTCCCACCCTGCCTCCTCCTGCCACGGTAATTAGGCTGGGGGTTGCCATGGTAACTGGGGAGGTGACCTAGAAAGGAATTAGGGCAGGGAGGAGACCAGGCCCCCAGGGACCCTAGGCTGGCACCCCTCACCCACAGACCGGGCTGCCACGTGGACCTGAGACCCAAGGCCTGAGTCAGAGGAACCGCCGGGACCCTCCCAGCATCTCTAGCGCTAGAGTCAGTCTCGGGAGTTTTTGCTCTTCCTCAGAGCAGGAAGGAGATTTGCTGTGTGTGTGTGGGGAGGGGGTCCCCTGCATCCAGCAGATGCCCTGGGGAGGGTCCCCCCCCCCCACCTCTTAGGCTTCTTGGAAGGTCTGTCTGGCATTCGGAGAAGTGCCATGGGGCAGGCCTGCAGGAGGTGGGGTGGGACCTTAGGCCAGGGCTCCTGGGGAGGGAGGGAGGGGAATCCGGTCTTGCCCCCCCCCCCCCCCGCAGGGACTGGAGAGACATGTCCCCTGAGCTCAGGGCTGGTCCTCTGCAGGCCCAGGAGCTGGGTAGTGCTGGGGCCGGTCTGACTGTATTCTTGTCCCCCAACCCTGGCCCACCACTGCCCGCCCCCTCCCCACGCAGATATCCGGGACTCCGGGAAGAAGCCAGTGATGCTGTTTCTGCATGGTGGCTCCTACATGGAGGGGACCGGGAACATGTTCGATGGCTCCGTCCTGGCCGCCTACGGCAACGTCATTGTAGCCACACTCAACTACCGGCTTGGGGTGCTCGGTGAGGGCGGGCAGCCCACTCGAGGGCCTGGAGTCTGGGTGGGGCGGGGGTGGGCGGTGTTCCTCTAGACCTGGTGGAAGCAGAATGGCTTCTGGGCTGGACCGAGCTGCCCAGAAAGGGGGCGAGGGTGCTCTGACACCCCCAGGAAGCCCCTTTCCTCCTGTGCTTCCAGGCTTTCTCAGCACCGGGGACCAGGCGGCCAAAGGCAACTACGGACTCCTGGACCAGATCCAGGCCCTGCGCTGGCTCAGTGAGAACATCGCCCACTTTGGGGGTGACCCTGAGCGCATCACCATCTTCGGATCAGGGGCAGGGGCCTCCTGTGTTAACCTTCTGATCCTGTCTCACCATTCAGAAGGTACGCAGCCCCCCACTACTGTGGCCCGCCCCTCCCATCGCCATTCCCACACACCCACCCCACCAGGTTCCCCCTTCCCACCCTCGGCAGAGGCAGCCCAGCCTGAAGCCTGCCCTGTCCTGCCAGGGTTGTTCCAGAAGGCCATCGCCCAGAGCGGCACGGCCATCTCCAGCTGGTCGGTCAACTACCAGCCGCTCAAGTACACGCGGCTGCTGGCGGCCAAAGTGGGCTGTGACCGGGAGGACAGCGCGGAGGCTGTGGAGTGCCTGCGCCGGAAGCCCTCAAGGGAGCTGGTGGACCAGGACGTGCAGCCCGCCCGGTATGGGGGTGGGAGCGGGCAGGGCTGGGCCTCCATTTTCCTTGCTGGTTCCCAGGACCTTGTGGGTGAGAGGTGCCCGCGGGCGTTCGGATCGGCTTCAGGCCCCTCTGCCAGCCCAGCCTACTTCCCTCGGGAGCCCGCCCTGAATGCAGGCGCCCAAACAGAGAGAGGGTGCATGAGGGCCCATGAGGCGCATCAGGGAAGACTCCCTGACAGGCCACGTGCCCGGAAGGACTCAGGAGATTTCACCCGAGGCAGAAAGAAAGGCTCGGCAGGCTAGGAGCTGAGAGGAGGCCAGGGAGCAGGTGATGAGACCCTGACCGCTTCTCCCCAGCTACCACATCGCCTTTGGGCCCGTGGTGGACGGTGACGTCGTCCCCGATGACCCTGAGATCCTCATGCAGCAGGGGGAGTTCCTCAACTACGACATGCTCATTGGCGTCAACCAAGGAGAGGGTCTCAAGTTCGTAGAGGACTCCGCAGAGAGCGAGGACGGCGTGTCTGCCAGCGCCTTTGACTTCACCGTCTCCAACTTTGTGGACAACCTGTACGGCTACCCGGAGGGCAAGGACGTGCTTCGGGAGACCATCAAGTTCATGTACACGGACTGGGCCGACCGGGACAATGGCGAGATGCGGAGAAAGACCCTGCTGGCGCTCTTTACAGACCACCAGTGGGTGGCACCGGCTGTGGCCACCGCCAAGCTACATGCTGACTACCAGTCCCCTGTCTACTTTTATACCTTCTACCACCACTGCCAGGCCGAGGGCCGGCCCGAGTGGGCAGATGCAGCGCATGGGGACGAGCTGCCCTACGTCTTTGGCGTGCCAATGGTGGGTGCCACCGACCTCTTCCCCTGCAACTTCTCCAAGAATGACGTCATGCTCAGCGCTGTGGTCATGACCTACTGGACCAACTTCGCCAAGACTGGGTGAGGGCCAGTGGGGCTGGGGGGCCCCCCCTGCAGGCCAAGGCTCGCACACACCCCTGCCATCCTTAGCGTCCCGCCCCCCAACTCCATACACGGTCATTCCTCCATCATTGCCTGGGCTTCCTTGCTGGCTTCGGCTCCGGGTTTGTCTCTCTGGGCCTCTTCCTCCCTCTCCAGGCATTCTGCTCTCCTTCTGATGCCCGGGCTTGTGTCTCTGTGTGAGAGTTTGTGTCTGTCACTATCTACCTCTCTCTCTCTTTGAATCCACTGACTCAAGCTTTTTGCTTGCTGCTCTCATCCTGGCGGGCTGTCCCCTGCCTCTGTCTCTCCATTCTTGTGTCTCTCTCCCTCAGTCTCAGATTCTGCCTCTCTCGCCAGTTAACTCCCTGCCCGTCTCTGGCCCTCCGTTCTCATCTCTGCCCGCCTCTGCCCCTCCAACCTCATCTCTGTCTCTGCCCTTCCAACCTCATCTCTGCCTGTCTCTGCCCCTCCATCCTCATCTCTGTCTCTGCCCCTCCCACCTCACCTCTGCCTGTCTCTGGCAGTTTCTCTCTCTTCTGCCTCTGGCTTCTTGCTTCTTGGCCTTTCCTTCTGTCTCAGGGCCCTCTTGCCCCCCCTCGTCTCTGTGGGTCTCCCTGCCCACCCCTCCCCCATAGGTGCGCCCGGGCCTCCCCCTCACTCCTCCTTCGCCCTGCCCTCCTGTGCCCGCAGCGACCCCAACCAGCCTGTGCCGCAGGACACCAAGTTCATCCACACCAAGCCCAACCGCTTCGAGGAGGTGGTGTGGAGCAAGTTCAACAGCAAGGAGAAGCAGTACCTGCACATCGGCCTGAAGCCGCGCGTGCGCGACAACTACCGCGCCAACAAGGTGGCCTTCTGGCTGGAGCTCGTGCCGCACCTGCACAACCTGCACACGGAGCTCTTCACCACCACCACGCGCCTGCCCCCCTACGCCACGCGCTGGCCGCCGCGCCCGCCCCCCGGCGCCCCGGGCACGCGCCGCCCGCCACCGCCCGCCACGCTGCCGCCCGAGCCTGAGCCTGAGCCGGGCCCCCGCGCCTACGACCGCTTCCCTGGGGACTCCCGAGACTACTCCACCGAGCTCAGCGTCACTGTGGCCGTGGGCGCCTCGCTCCTCTTCCTCAACATCCTGGCCTTTGCCGCGCTCTACTACAAGCGGGACCGGCGGCAGGAGCTGCGGTGCCGGCGGCTCAGCCCCCCCGGCGGCTCGGGCTCCGGGGTACCGGGCGCGGGCCCCCTGCTCCCCACCGCCGGCCGCGAGCTGCCGCCCGAGGAGGAGCTGGTGTCCCTGCAGCTGAAGCGGGCCGGGGGCGTCGGGGCTGACCCCGCCGAGGCCCTGCGCCCCGCCTGCCCGCCCGACTACACCCTAGCCCTGCGACGGGCCCCGGACGACGTACCTCTGCTGGCCCCCGGGGCCCTGACCCTGCTGCCCAGCGGCCTGGGGCCCCCGCCGCCCCCGCCGCCCCCGTCCCTGCACCCCTTCGGGCCCTTCCCCCCGCCGCCCCCCACCGCTACCAGCCACAACAACACGCTACCGCACCCCCACTCCACCACTCGGGTATAGGGGGAGGCTGGCGGGGGAGGCCCCCCTCCCTAGCCCTCCCCGCCGCCGCCAGCGCCGTGGCCTTGGCCATGGCCGCCGCCGTCGGGGGCCAATGCGGCCAGAAGGCAGGGAAGAGGACTGGCCACAGGCTTCTCGCGCGCCGGAGATGCCCCGCGGCGGGAGCGCCAGGTGGACATGGGTTTCCGCACCGGGATGCGTGTCTTTCCCATGCCCAGAGGCCCGTCCTCTTCTCTGGACCAGGGCCTCGGAACAGCCGGGGAGTTCCGGCCCCTCCATTGGGACACCAGTCTTGGTTGTGTGGAAACGTGGACATGTTTTCCCACGTGGAGGCGTGCTTTCTCACGAGGGGGTGTGTTTTCCCATGTGCAGGGTGAGGTGTTTTTTTTTGCCGCCCTGGACACATGTTGGCCCCCTCAAAAGAATTTCTGCGGGGATTTGTACCCCAGAATCCCATTCCCTCCTGCCTTCTCCCCCCCACCCCACCTCCCTACCCAATGGAGACCCTGGAAGTGGTGTGTTCCCGGACAGTGACCCTTGGGAAGGAACCGAGGAAATCAAGTCGTCCCCCCCCCAACTCCCACTGTGTGCCCCCCCCACCCGCCCCAGCGAAGCATGTTTATCCCCCGTGGCCGATGTCAGATGAAGACCGTGCTCTGGTGGGATTCCCTGCGGGGGGAAGGGAGGAGATCCGTTCGTCCCTGGGCTGCCTGGGAACTTTTCCCACGGGTCCAGGACGCATCTCTCTGAGTGGAAACATGTTCTTGCATGTGGATGTGTGTTTTCCCATGCAGACAGCCCCTTTCCCGCCAGCTCCCCCCCCCCCCCCCCCCCCGCGGCCCCCCAGACCTGAGGCCTAGCACTTAGCTCCTCCCCCCCCCCAGTAGGTGGGAACAGACTTCAGACTGACGGAAGTGGAGTGTGGAGGCCGTACAAATCCTGGGGGCAGACCACGGCCTGTCTCCCCCACCCAAGAGCTGCCAAGACGGGGGGGGGGGGGGGGGGGGGGTGGGGGGGGGGTGGGGGGGGGTGGCATGCCACCCACGGAGGCCATGCATGTTTGACCAAAGCCCTCACTGGGGTCTGAGAACAGCCTTTCCCTCAGTTCTCAGACCACTGCTCATCCGTGCCAAACTGGATTAGGTGGGTTTGTGGCGGGGAGACCCCCAAAATGTTCCAAGGATTCCCCAGGCCTGGGCCAGGGCAGGTAAATTTGGGGACAAATGGGATATGGGGGACGGAAGTGGCAGCGAAAGGGGTCTTGCCTGTGTCTCTCCTCCTTTCCTGTGTCATCCCTCCCTCTCTGCTTCGGTGTCCCTCCTCCCTTCTTTGTCTCCCTCCTTGAAGCCACCCAGTGTCAGTGTCAGAACACCTTCTCCCCTCAGCCGCCCACCCCCTTCTTTGACGAGGCCCCCTTCCCTCAGCCGGGGCTGAAGGAAAGGAGCCGCGGGAAGAGGGCGCAGGGGGAAAGGCTTCATGGGACAGGCTGGGGAGAGAATGAGGTCAGCAGTGCTGAGAACAGATGGAGGGGGCCGTGGGGGACGGGGCTTGGGCAGATAGCAGCAGGGCGAATCTGAAAGGTCGTGTGCAGTGGCCGCCCAGGAGAGGAACTGCCTGGGGAGAAAGGGTTTGGGCCTCTGGGAGAGAAGAATGGTGTCAAGTAGGGTTTTAAGGGACACCAGTGGAGGAAAGTCCTTGTCTGCTGGGGGCGGGTTTGTTAGTGCCAAACTTGAATAGGAGGTGGGGGGCTGTCTTCCACTGACACTCAAATCCGGAATCCCTGGTCTTGGCTCCCCAGAACTCTGCCTCCTGACTGTCCCTTCTCCCACCTCCCGCCATGGAAACTTAGTTCTTTTCTGACCCCTCCCCTTGCCTGGTCTAGCTCCTCTCCAAATGGCCATGCCCTCTAAATGCTAGGGACCTGGGCCCTGAACCTTGTAGACAGATGCCCCCCCCAGACTGGGGCATGGGAGGGGGGCTGGGGGACCCCATGATTCAGCCACGGACTCCAATGCCCAGCCCCTCTCCCCAGAACCCCCCCCAGACAATCCCACATCCCTGCCCCAACCCTTTGCGGCTCTGTACACATTTTTAAACCTGGCAAAAGATGAAGAGAATATTGTAAATATAAAAATTTAACTGTTGGTTGTGCCTGCTGTGGTGGGGCGGGGGTGCACTTCGAGGAGCTAAGCCTCAGGGCTTCCACTTGCCGGTGAGGGAGAAGGAGGTGGTCTGAGCCCACAGCCCATTTCCGGGAGCAGCTCAGAGCGCAGAAAGGGGGGAGTGGGTGCTGGGGTATGGTTGCCATGGTAGTGGGGTTGTGCGGGGAGTTCCGATCCGGGCCCAGGTGTGTGCAGAGGCCTGAGGCAGGTATAGAGAAGAAAGGGTCTGGGCTCGTGGGGGCAGACCCAGACAGGCCAGGGGGCACACGGGCTGGTCCAGGCAACAGGCATGCCAGGTGAAGGGTTCGGCTTCTGCCAAGGCCTAGGCCCAGGCTGGAGGGCCACCCACGAGCCCAAGACTCTGCCTCTTGGCACATTGTGAGGGAGTGCCCCGGCATCATTGTGACCCGCTTGCCCCCAGGAGCCCCTGGGGCAGGCACGCAGGCTGGTGGCTACTGTGGGCACAGTGGGCTGGGGGCCTAGGGGCCCCGGTGGCCCTAGGGACCCCCATGGCCATGGCTGAGCGGCCACGGCCCGGGTGGGCGTCATATCACAGCTCCAACAGCAACAACTGTCAGGACCTGGGCAACTCCATCCTGTTGCTACTGGGTCTCGTCATCTGCATTAACATTAGCATCAACATGGTGACGCTGGTCAGGGTGGGGCCAGGCGGGTGGGCACTGGCAGGAGGGCGGAGGCGGGAGGCCTGGTGGCCAGGGCCCGCCCGGGGTCATTGTGTCCTCCCTCACCCAGCTCTGGCGAAGACTCCGTGGCTTCTTACACCAAGTGTTCCATATTGTTTATGAGAAAGGTAAGCGGGGGGGGGGGGGGGGGGGCGGGGGGGGGGACGGGGGAGGGGTGGGGGGCACAGGAGAGGCAGGAACCTGGTGAGCCAGCCCTGAGCTAGAGCCGGGCCCTTCCCCTCCCACTCTCCCCTCTCAGCGGTGGAGCCTCCCCCCTGCTCCAGCATACCCGCCAGCCTCTCCACCAGCCTCCCGCCTCTCCTTGATCTACAGAAGCTTCTAAGCCATCCTCCCCAGGGAAGCCGCCCCAGCCTCCGAAGCAGAGCGCCCCTGCAGTCCACCTCCGATGTACCATGGACCCTGTGAAAATGACCGTGACCCCCCCGCCCAGTCGCCGCCACCGCCACCGCCGCTCTTCAGGCCGCCGTACCCACCGCCCGGCAGCCTGGGTCCCCGACACGGACGACGAGGAGAAGCCCCCACACCAGCACCCAGCAGTCTGCTCCCACCACTGGGATCAGCCCGCAGACTGGCAGGGCTTTCAGTCCACGCAGGGGTTCTGGGCTCCCTGGCCCCAGGATGCCGCGGAGCCCCCTCCCCAGACCATTCGCTTCCAGCAGGCCGTGGAAGGCGGGCCGCTCAAAGCGGAGATGCGCTCAGAGCTAGGCCTTGAGGCGTACGTGTACCCGGTGAACCCCCCGCCCCCCAGCCCACAGGCCCTGAGCCACAGGAACAGCGGGGTGGGGCCAGGGGCCCAGGCTGAGCCGGAGCCCTGTGCCCCTGCCCCTGCGGCCCCACCGCCAGTCCTGGGCCCTGCCCACGTCCCCGACATCCCCCGGCGCCGCTCCTCGGGCCGCGTAGTATATGACGCCCGAGACGTGCGGCGGCGGCTCCGGGAGCTGACCCGTGAGGTGGAGGCCCTGTCCCACTGCTACCCCCTGGGCTCCCCGTCCAGCAACGCCGTGGAGGGGACAAACAAGGGCTGGGTATACCGTTCTGTGACAGAGGGGTGACTGGGACGAAAATAAAAGGAAAAGAGGAGGTGGTCCGCGGTGGTGTTGGGGAAGCCAGGGCCCCTGTGGTGACTCAGAGAAGGGTCTCCCTGGCCACAGAGGCCTCACGAGCCCCAAGGACCCTCATCAACCTCCTGGCTTCCCTGGGCCCTGCCCGCAGCTCTCTCCTAGCCCCTGATGAGGCAGGTTCCCACCTGCCACTCCCCTGTTTTCTTTCGTGCCCAGAGCAGCCCCCCAGGTCCCGGCCCAGATCCTTAAGCTGACCTGCACTAGAGGAGAGACCCCCATCCCTGTGGCCCTAGCCCCTCAGCGGCCTGGTTTTGGCCGGAGCCAGGGCTGGGCTGTAGCCCCCAGGTGTGATGTGTGCCCCCACCCCAAGCCCTAGTTTCTTTGAGCGGGGCTGCTGGGAAGGAGGGCATCCAGGCCTCCCCATGCCCCAGTCAGGACTGGAAGCTTCTGTAGCCACGAGCAGGCTTGGAGCCGAGGACCACACACGGGGGACATTCTTGAGGGCTGCCCTCTGAGACCTCACTGCTGCGGTTAGCACCTGCCTGTCACCAAAGAGGAGACCGAGCCTCAGGGAGGAAAAGTGACTTATTCACGGTCACACAGAGTCAGCCTGGCCCCTCAGGCTCCCACCTGCCTCAGTCGACCACAGGAACTCGTCAGAGCATCTCAACCACACGCAGCAGGGAAACGCAGGCCCTGCCCTGCTCCTAGATGGCCCGCGTTGCACACACACATGCACACGCATGCACAGACATGCGGACACGCACATGGCCACCGGTGCGCCTGGGAACCGAAGCCATGTGAGTGCTCCCCTGCCAAAGGCCGCAGACCCCACCTTCCGTAGCAGATGTGTGCGCGGAATGTGGACAGACAGGCCTTCTGAGCAACAGAGCAACAGAGCAACGGGCCTGTTGCTCTGTTCGCTTTCAGCTGACATCATTGATCACTTTGATCCCGTTCAGTGAGTGAGTATCGAGCACCCACTACGTGTTTAGGGGCTCGAAGGGGAACGCCCACTGGGTGTTGCCTTATTCCGGTAGAGTTATTCACCCATCGTACAGACAAATGACTCAAGGACCCCAGGGCGCCACTTCCAGGGGCCCCAGTCATGAACCTGCTTCTGAACAAGTCTCCTTTGTCAACAATGACATCTCTTTGTGCTTTGTGAATTTCGGGAGGTTTTCTTAAGGGGGCATCTAACAGTTCTCCGGCTGGGAGGTCTAGGTCAGTCGGAGGGCAATTGGTTAGGAAGCAAAAAGAGCATGGTCGGGGGGTGGTCCCTGGCAGATGAAAGCAACCGGGGCGTGTGGGAAGTCAGTCTTGCTCCGAAGCAAGGGGACCAGTGGGCTTGGTGACCACACTGTGTCGGCTACAATCCTTGGCCAGAAGGGGTGGGGGAGGGTAGGTGCTAGATGAATCATCGCAGTGAAACAGGAAGGATGGGGAGGGAACAGCACAGTGGGGTGACCCCAGGGGGACCCTTGCTGTCACCCTAGCTGCTAGCGCCAAGTAGGCATGGGTCGAGGGGACAAACTCCACAAGCTGCCATGATGTCTCATGAGGACAACGACTTGGAGGAAATTCTTTATGGACCGTTCGAGCCCTGTGAAAACCGTCTTACAACTATAGCGACCCTATTTTCAACTCACGAATCCGGTGGTGACTTAAGTAGGCCCCTGTGGGAGACAGAGACAGACTGAGCTCTGGGATATCCGGGAACGGGGGCCCCATCAAATGGCAACCAAGGGCGGCCATGGCCATCTAAGGGCGAGCCACGTGGATAAGAGTGGCCACCTCTGCATTGTGACTCCCCACAATGTGCCTCATTATGACCCAGACCCCTCACCAGCTGGTAGCTGTCCCCAGGTCCCAGCATGAGTACAGTGTGGTTGGGGCCTGGGGGGGGGCGGTGGCCCAGGTGGCCCTAGGGCCCCCCCACCATGGAAAACCAGCTCTGGTATGACAACGTGGGGTGCTGTAATCAGTATCAGGAACATCCGCAGGATCCCGAAGATGTGCTGCTTCTGCTGGTGGGCCTTGTCATCCTGGTGAACATTGCGATCAACGTGGTGACCATGGTCAGTGCTGGCGGCGGGCCGCCCCCACAGGCAAAGGGGGGGGCACCTGCACCTGCAGGAGTGTGCTCTTGGCTGGGAGCCAGGTAGGAGTGTGGCGGGGCAGGGTGCGGGTAGAGAGACGCTCGGTCCTCACTCCCGCCCTCTCCCCACCCCCAGATGTGGCATGGACTCCAGAACGCCTTAGACAAGATGATCTCTTGGACTAATCAGAAAAGTAAGTATGGCAGTAAGAGAGGTCGGGGACATGGCCCCCTTCCTCCCACCCCATCATCACCAGCACAACCCGAGAAACCTATGCCGTCCTCCCGACCTCACGGACTCTTGTCACCCCCAGATGAAACCTCCCAGCCTTGTGAAAGTCCCACCAAGGATCCCCCTGCCAAGCCCCAAGACGTCCACGTCCACTGCACCCTGGAGCCCATGGAAGTGAAGCTGGCCCGGCCGGGGTGCTACCCGTCCTCCTCTTACCACCATCTCCGCAGCTCCCGTTCCTGCCGCCGCAGCCGCCCCCGCCGCCACCGCCACCGTCCCCACAGCCGTGGCCCTCGCCAACGCCACGGCCACGGTCACCGCCACCACCACCACCACCACCACCACCACGACTCTTGCAGCCACCAGTGGGGGCTGAAGAACCAGAAGCATTTATGCCACAACCGCGCAGCCTTCCGCAGCCACCGTCAAGGCCGCAAGATGTCCCAGCTGCGGGTGGTGCCCTCCTTCGGGGGCGACCTGGACTCCTACCTGGAGGAGGAGGACCTGGCCTTCCCACACCCCAAGTACCCACGGGGCGGCTGGGGAGGGCTTTACCCGCAGAGGGGCCTGCCCTCCAACGTGGGGCTGTGGGGCCGCCGGGGCGGGATCCTGGCCAGTCTGCCCCCGCCCTCCCTCTACCTCTCGCCCGAGCTGCGCCGCATGCCTAAGCGTGTGGAGGCCAAGTCGGAGCTGCGGCTGCAGTCCTGCGGGCCCCAGTGCTCCCAGTCCCGAGTCTGGGGCAGCATGGAGGTAGAGCAGTGGGCCTCACCTCCACCGCCCCTCCGCCGGCTGCCCCCCAATCCCTCCTGGGTCCCCGCGGGGTTCAGCCCTTACCCCTCGAGCGGCCAGCTCCTCTATGACTCCTGGGACCAGCGGCGGCGGGGTCTGGAGGGCTCTGAGCCCCCGCCCGCCCTGGTGCCCCGGGGCTCCCGGCCCGAGGCCCGCGAGCACTGCTCCCCCCAGGCGCACGGGCGGAGCGTCCCTGGCCACACTTACAGCCAGCCCAGCCGCAGCCCGCACCCGTCCACGGGCCACCTGAGCTACAATGCCCGCGAGCCCCACGAGGTCCGGCGCCGGGCGGCCGAGTGGGCTGAGGCACTGCCGGCTCGGCACCCTCTGACGACTTCCACCTCCCTCACCATGCTGGGCGAGACCACCTACCAAAGGGCCCCAGCCCCGTGCTCAGCCCTGCTCCCCCATTCCTCCCAGCCCCTGCCTGAAGCCCAGGTCCCCGAGCCCCCCCAGCCCCAGCCCACCTTCCTGCCGCTCAGCAGGAACCCGGGGGGCACTGCCAGCTGCCAGGTCTACGATAGCCTGGAGCTAAAGCGGCAGGTGCAGGAGAGCCGAGCGCGGGCCAACTCGCTGCCCCCGCCCTCCGCCTCGGCCTCGAGGCCATCGCTGCACCGGAGCCGAATCGGGAAGCTTCACTGACCCGCGGCAACAGGGGGGGTGCCACACAGAGAGGCAGGAATAAAGAGCAACAGAGTTCGGAAAGCACTGTGGTGTGTTCTGCGGCTGGGAAGGGTCCCTCCTCCTGTCAGCCTGTGTCCCCGTGGCTGTGGCCTCCGTCCCCTCTGGCAGGACCCTGGTTCCACCCCGTGCTGCCCTACGGGGCCCTTGCAGCCAGGAGACTGGGAGACCTCCACCAGCTCTGGGCGGCTGCTCTCCCTGGTCCGTAAGTGGGCTCTGCGGCTCAGCCCCACACGACACGGTGAAGGTCAGATTCCAGGCCCGTGCGTCCTACATCCGCTTAGATCCAGGGCCACTGCCCCATGGAGGGCAGGGAGAAGGCCAAGGCTCTGAGGCCAAGGTCTTCCCAGCCTCAGGAGTGGCCGAGGGAACGGACTGCGTGAGTGTTTGAGGGAGCAAGGTAGGGCAGTGAGGGAACAGAGGAGGAATGAGGGCCCCAGGGCAGGGTGATGGCTTTCAGTCCCGCTGGACTTTGGGGACTCAGGTGAGGAGAACCTGGTACCAGAGCAGGCCGTCCTAGGCCCTCCATTTCCTCCCCTCCCTCATTGTGACCCAACACCTGCCCCATTGTGACCCAGTCCCTCACCCCCTCCCCCAAGACAGGAGTCTGGCTCCTAGTGAGTATGTGGGGGCCACGGGGGGGCCCAGGTAGTCCTGGGACCCCCGGCCATGGGTGAGCGAGCCCACCACGGAGCTCAAGTGTGCTCTGGCACCAACCCCAGGAAGTGCCAGGACCTCGGAGACTCTATTCTTCTGATTCTGGGCAGTGTCATTTTGCTCAACGTGGGGATCAACGTGGTGACTCTGGTCAGGGCGGGGGCAACAGGGTTGGGGGAGCCCCGTGGTGGGAAGGGGCCGAGGTGGGTGGGCTGCCGGGATGGGGCTGAGCACGGGCTGGGCGGCAGGGCTCACTGCACGTCCGGGCTCCCCCCTCCCCTGCTCCCCTCAGCTCTGGAGGCATCTGAAGAGCTCCCTGCGGATCCTTTTCCATCATTTTTTCCCCAAAGGTGAGTGGACCTCAGCAGGGCCTCAAGGAATGTGGGCCCGTCCCCTCTCTCAGCCCCTCAGGAGCCCTGGCCTTGCCCCCTCCCCACTGTGCCCGCAGACAAGCATCCCAGCTGTGACGGCGGCCATCCCATGTGTACCCGCTGCTCCATGGACCCCAAGAACCTGTGCTCGAGAGTCTCCTCCCGCTTCCACCGTCGCCCCGGCTTCCTGGCCGGGCACCCTAACCATCTCAACTCCTGGATTCCAGACATGAACGACGAGAAAGCTTCTGGGTGCTGCTGGGTGCCGCCTCCATGTGGACACACCGGGGCTCCTGTGGACGCTCCCTGGGGACCGTGGAAGGAGGGGGTGATGGGAGCTGGGGAAGCCTCCCAGGTCACAGCCTTAAAGGCCCAGGCCCCCTTTATCTCCAGGCACCAGACACCTTCCCAGTTCCCCAGGATGAGCACGGTGGACGTGGTTCCCCTCCTCTTGCCCCATGAGAGCAAGACCAACACCCCAGACTATGACCCACCCCGTGTCCCCGCCCAGACCCACACCCACTCCCCACCTCATACCCCTGAGCACACCACAGCCCAGACCCAGACCTCCTTCCCAGCCCATGGACCTGAGCACACCACCCCCAGGGCCCAGGCCTCCTTCCCAGCCCATGGACCTGAGCACACCACCCCCAGGGCCCAGGCCTCCTTCCCAGCCCATGGACCTGAGCACACCACCCCCAGGGCCCAGGCCTCCTTCCCAGCCCACAGACCTGAGCACACCACCCCCAGGGCCCAGACCTCCTTCCCAGCCCACACCCTGGAGCACACCACCCCCAAGGCCCGTGCTTCCTCCTTAGCCCATGCCCCCGAGCACACCACCCCCCAGGCCCAGACCCTCCAAACCCATGGACCTGAGCACACCACCCCCAGGGCCCGTGCCTCCTCCTTAGCCCATGCCCCCGAGCACACCACCCCCCAGGCCCAGACCCTCCAAGCCCATGGACCTGAGCACACCACCCCCAGGGCCCGTGCCTCCTCCTTAGCCCATGCCCCCGAGCACACCACCCCCCAGGCCCAGACCCTCCAAGCCCATGGACCTGAGCACACCACCCCCAGGGCCCGTGCCTCCTCCTTAGCCCATGCCCCTGAGCACACCACCCCTGGGGCCCACTCCTCCTCCCTAGCCCACGCCCCTGACCACACCCCCCAGGCACAGACCTCCTTCCCAACTCACACCCCTGAGCACACCACCCCCCAGGCCGACCCAGCTCACACCCTTGAGTATAATCTGCCGCAGGCCCAGATCCATTCCCCAGCCCAAGCCCCTGAATACCACTCCCTTCAGGCCCATACCTACTCCGTAGCCCTCACCCCAGAGCACATCACCCCCCAAGCCCATGCCGCTGAACACACCCCAGCCCCAGTCCATGGCCCCGAGCACACCGCAGTCCAGGCCCATACCTACTCCCCAGGCTTTACCCCTGAGCACACTCAGCCCACCCCTGCCCAGGCCCAGAACCCTGAGCACCCCTCAGCCCATCCCCTGGGTCACACCCCTGAGCATGTAATAGCCCACAGCCCAGCCTGCACTCCAGCCCATGCTCATCTAACCCACACCCATGCACCTCACCCCCTGGTGCCCTCTCCCGCCTCTGCCTCAGCCCCTCCCCCAACAACCCTTGTCGCAGCCCCTCTCCCAGCCCCTGGCCCAATCTCTGTCCCAGCGCCTGGCCCAACTCTGGTCATGACCCTGACGACCACTCCTGTTCCCACTCCAGTCTCTGTCACCACCCGTACCCCCATCCTAACTCCTATTCCGTCTACCCTGACTGCCTTTGGCCAAGACCTCTCCACTGGCCACGTGGTCTATGATGCCCGCAGGGTGAAGCAGAGCGTACACCATATGTGCCCCCCTCCGCCCTCTGGGTATTCCAGAAAGGACATGGGCACCCTCCGCAGGCCCCAAGAGGGGCAGGGTCTGGACAGCTCTGGTACAGCAGAGCCAACAACGAAGCAACCCAACAGGGACAGTGCCAAGCACTCCACAGGCTCCGTCCTGGGCTACCTGGAGTTGGGAAATGTGGAATGGAAGATCTCGAATGATGCCAAAGACAAGTTCTTGCAGCCCAAGATCTTCCCTTATCTTAGCTTCCATCCCTGCAGTTCAGAGAGGAGACGCACAGACTCTCAGACTCCGGTCTACCCCAAATTCCTCGTCTACTCCAAGGAGTCCACACCTTCTCAGCGTTGCTTTCATTCTCCGACCACTACCCAGAGCTCAGTGAGCACCATCTCTCCCCCGTGCACTCTTTCTCTGCCCCTTATGTCCCCCAGATCCTTTGTCCCTCATCAAGCCTCCAACCACCAGCAGCTCTCCGACTCAGTGCGACCCCCCACCTTTCCCCCGACCTCCAAATCTTCTCAGTCCGTCTCCTCTTCCCAGTTCCCCATCCCTCCGCACTTCTCCAAGACTTTCCAACCCCCAATTCCACCCCAGCCCCCTAAACTTCAGGGGAGTCTGGGCCTCAACCAAGATTCTGGCCTCCAAAGGACTTCAAGCCTTTCAAAGGACTTGAGAGTTCCAAGGAACCCAGGCCTTGCTGAAGATCCAGGCCTAAACAAGCCCCCAGGCCCTACTCTAGACTCATCTCTCTGCAAGAGTCCGAGCCCTTCTCAAGATTCTGGACTTCACAAGAATCTGGTCATTACCCAAGATTCTGGCCCCCAAAAGAGCCTAGGTCCTACTCAAAATGCAGGTATCTTTAGAAGCCCATGTCTCACCCAACCTTGTAACCTCCACAAGGACATACCATTTCCCCAAACTTCCGACACTCAGAGGAGTTCAGGCTTTATGCAAAACTCTGGCGTCTACAGGAATCTAGAACAAAACCAAGAGACTATACACCATAAAAGGCAAGATCTCTCCCAGACAACAGGCCTCCATAATAGTGCGGGACCCTCTCAAGATTCTGGAATTTACAAGAGCACAGGTCATGCTCATGAGCTGGGAGTCTCCAGGAGCCTAGGCCTTCCCCAAGATCCTTGCCCACAGAAGAGCCTATACCAAGAATCTGAAGTCAACAGGTGCTCGGGCTTGATCCAAACCTCTGGTCTCCTTAAGGGCTCAGGCCTTACCCAAGACTCCGGAGACTACAAGAGTCCAGGCCTGACACAAGCCATTGAAGTCGAAAGGAGATGTGGCCGGACACAAGACGTTGGAATTTACAGGAGCCCAGAATATACCCAAGACCCTAACTTCCACCAGTACCCAGGAATTAATCAAGATCCTGGCCCCCATAGGGGCCCAGCCTTTACGCAAGACCATATTCTCCCCAAGACTCAAAGTCTTATTAGGGAATCCAGCCTCCACAAGGATTCACCCCTTATCTCACATCCCAACCACCCCAAGAACCCAGGCCTTGCTCTAAGTACCGACTCAGAACAAGTCTTGGGCCTCCCTCAGACCCCAAAGTCCTCACTGTGCCCGAAGTCATGTGCATCCGAGCAGGCTCCCCAGAAGGAAGACCCACAACAGCGCCTTCCATGGCCGCCTGTCCCACCTAGTCAGAACTCCAGCTCACCCAAGCCCCCGGCGGTGATCTACAATGACCTGCAAACCTTCTCAGAGGTCCCTTTGCTAATTGAGCTGCAGCCATCCTCCCGGCGAGCAGGTGGCCAAGACTGGGCATACCGTCCCGTGGATCCGGTGCCTTCAGCCTCCCAGAGCTATCGCCAGATGTCTATGCCTCCCAAAGTCAACTGGAAGCCCTACTGCCCTGGGTCAGGCACCCGAGTCGGGCATGTGGTCTTCGATGCCCGCCAGAGACAGTTTGGGGTGGGCAGGGACAAGTGTGAAGCTCTGTCTCCCAGACGCAGTCGCCAAGAGGCGTGCAGCAACCCCCCGGAGACGACCAAGGAGTGGGGATATCAGAGTGTGATGAGAACCTTGGAGAAAGAGGGGGCAAAGGTGCATCAGGAATAAAGAGGCGAGAGAACGATTGTGTGGTTGTTTGGGGACATCCCACCCTAGCCCTGTTCCTGATGCTGTGGCCCCCCACAGGGCCCGATGAGGGCTGCTACTCTATCCCTGCCCCTGTTTCTCCTGCATCCCTGTGTGTTGGAACCCCAAGGCCCAGAGCTGCCTCATCCAATACAGTGGCCATGAGCCAAATATGGCTGTTAAAACATAAATTAATTAAAATTAAAAATTTAGGGGCGCCTGGGTGGCTCAGTGGGTTAAGCCGCTGCCTTCGGCTCAGGTCATGATCTCAGGGTCCTGGGATCAAGTCCCGCATCGGACTCTCTGCTCAGCGGGGAGCCTGCTTCCCTCTCTCTCTCTGCCTGCCTCTCCATCTACTTGTGACTTCTCTCTGTCAAATAAACAAAATCTTAAAAATAAATAAATAAATAAATAAATAAATAAATAAATAAAATTAAAAATTTAGGGGCGCCTGGCTGGCTCAGTCGGTAGAACACGTGACTCTCGATCTCAGGGTCGGGAGTTCAAGCCCCATGTTGGGCATGCATGGAGCCTACTTAAAAAAAGGGAAAAAAAATTTTAAATTCCGTTCTGTCTCATTACCTACATTTTAAGTGCCCGGTAGCCATATGTGGCTACTGTATTGGATGGCACAGATTTAGAACCTTTCCACTGTCACAGAAAAACCTATCGGACAGCAATGCTTTACAGTTTACAGAAACTTTCCTTTCCCTTGTCACTCAAACCCAGCATCTTCAAAGCTTGCACAGAACCCAGAGAACTTAGTTGTTTTCAATGTGATGACAGGCCACCCTCCGGGGAGGAGGGAAGGAGTAGGGACACCCTATACCCGATTGCCCCTCAGACTGTGACAAAGACCCTAGCCTTTAGTCTTCCCCCATCTGGTCTCTCAGGTCACAACCAGGTATATGGAAACCCGCCTCCCCCATTCTGAGCTGTGTTTTGGGCTTCAAGGTTGCTGAGGGCGAAGAGATTTCTTTGTCAGGGACTCAGAACCCCTGAGATCGGGGCTCCCCAAATCAAGCTTGATTCTGAGTCCCCTTCTACGCAGCTCTTTGCTGCAGACATGGGCCGACCTCACCTTGGACATAGTCCTTCCAGGGAGGGGTGCAAAGGGAATGTCAGAAATCCTGGTCTGGTGGTGGACTGGTCTGGTCTGCGGGCCTGTCTCTGGTTCCCTGTGGTTCTGTCTTCTCATTCTGGGCCCCAGGCTCATCCTGGGCTAGAGCTGTATCTCTGGTGGCCGTGGTCACTGAAAGTGATTTCCTCTGGAGAGCGGTTCACTGCCCTGCCCCAGCCTGGCTGGGATTTTCCTTTGGACTTGATTTTCAGTGCTGGTAACACTTCTGTGTGGGCGCAGGAGCTGGCCAATGGGAGGTGTGTTCCCTGCCAGCACTCATGGGCCCGAGGTGGGCATCGCCAATACCTATGTCCCTTCCCTGAGCCAGATGTTTTTTCCTGGGTCACCACCTGTGTGTGCTTGACTGACACTGACCCCGAAGGGATGGCTTGGCACCCAGCTGGAGCCCCTCTCCAACACCTCTCTGGCTGCTCCCTACCACGTGCAGCCTTTATAGGCTGCAGTCTCGTCTCTCAAATGAAGGTTATGATTGCGCGGACGACCCCTCCTAGATTTAAGCGATCAGGACTCCTGTACTCCCACAAGAGATGCAGAGGCCCCTATTACCCCCCTGACCCCTGGGGTACGTCCCCCTTTATTATTTGCTCTTTGGAGCCATCCTGTTCCAACCCCACGGAATGTTCACGTGGGCCTGACCTGGGCTTGAAAGTCACAGGAGTTGATCTCCACAGAAACTACAACTTCCATCAGACACTACTTCAGCGGAACAGGAAAGGATGCAGGGGCGTGGCCTCAGCGCCCCGGCAGCTCGGGAGACAAACTACAACCCCCAGCACAGCGCGAGAGCTCAGCAGCTCGCGACTGATCTCCGGCAGGAGGCGGGGCCGGGCCGGAACTGCCCGGACCGCCTCCAGAAGGGGGCGTGGCCCCAGCTTGGGGGCGTGGCCTCGGGCTCCAGGAAGAAGATACCTGTTGAATCCTTGTGTCTGCTGCCTGCCCACCCCTTGCAGCTATCCCGAAGAGGGCAGCCGCAGACCACAAGCGGCTTCCGAAAGAGAGGTAAGGGGAGGCGGACCAGGGGCGGCGGCGGCGACTATCAACATCCCGTCGGAGGGCCCAACAGCTACTTTTTACCTGCTGAGTCAGGTGAGCCTTTCCATGGGGGCGGGGACCAGCATTTGAGAAAAGGGCAACGGCGTTGGAGGTATTTATTTGTTCGGTTTCAAGACTAAATTTAAAGCCCTTCAGCTGCAGACCCTTTGACGAACTGTGTCTGGGGCACTCCGGCGGCCTCGGGAGGAGAGAAGAACGCGGGCGGCTTTTTGGCCGCAGAGGAGCGGCCCGTCTAAGCGTCCTCCCGTCTGTGTTTTCCCTGGCCCCAAACGGCTGAGCCACATGGCTTCAGCGGTCTGGGGGAGTGCGCCCTGGTGGGGCCCGCCGCCCCCAGCCCCAGCCCGGCCGCTCACCGACATAGACTTCTGCTCCGGGGCGCAGCTGCAGGAACTAACGCAGCTGATCCAGGAGCTCGGTGTGCAGGAGAGCTGGAGTGACGCGCCCAAGCCGGGACCCGATCTCCTCCGGGCCAAGGACTTCGTCTTCTCCTTGCTGGGTTAGTCACTCTCCCCGCCTCCGGCCGCTCGCAGCCTTGAGCCCCGCCCCACCCCTCCCGGGGCTTTGGGCCTTGCCCTCCCCAACCCGTCTCTTCCCGTAGGTCTCATTCACCGTCGGGACCCCCGGTTTCCTCCCCAAGCAGAGCTCTTGCTGCTTCGTGGTGGGATTCGCGAGGGCTCCCTGGATCTGGGACCTGCACCCCTAGGTCCTTACATCCGGGGACCTCATTACGACGCCGGCTTTACACTCCTAGTGCCCGTGTTTTCGCTAGACGGCACTGGGCAGGAGTTCCAACTGGATGCGGAGTCCTGTTCCGCGTGGCTGTGCCTCCCAGAGCAGGTCCGCGGAACCTCGATCCGGGAGGCTTGGCGGGATTGCCTAGGACCTCCAGTCCCAGGAGGACGTGACTCCATCCGCCGAACCAAAAGTGAAGGAGGTCCCGAGGGCCCCCAAACCTCCATGGACCAGCACGGTTATGTCACTGAACCTGAGCCAAACATGTCTTTGGAAAAACTCTCTAGTAACGTTTCCCAGCCCGAGCCGCCTGAGCAAAACAGAATCGATCATGGCTTTTCCACCCCACTGAAAAACCTGAATGGTGACGTCAGGAAAGCAGCCATCCTCAGCCCAGTCTCACCGCCGTCGGAGGACTGGGAGACTTGGCCCACACTTTGCCCCATCCAGGTATCTACGTGGTTCTTTGCTTCACTGGCCGCGGTGGCTGAGTCCCTGTTCCCCGTCCCGGGTGCCCCACGCTTGGTTCACGCCGCCCGCCACGCGGGGTTCACCACCGTCCTCCTGGCCACGCCGGGGCCGCCGCGCCGCGTCCTGCTCTTCGACCTGATTCCCGTGGTGTCCGTGGCCGGCTGGCCCGATGGTGCTCGGAGCCACTCGTGGGCCGGCCCGCTGGCCCCCGAGTCGTCATCCTTCTACCTGGTGCCCGGCGGCCACACCGAGGGGCTGGGCGCCTCCAGCTGGCACCTCTGCTTCGCCCGCCAGGAGCTGGCGCTCAAGGCGCGCATACCCGCTCCGCTGCTGCAAGCGCACGCGGCGGCCCAGGCGCTGCTGCGCCCGCTGGTGGCCGGGACCCGGGCCGCGGCGCCCTACCTCCTGCGGACGCTGCTCTACTGGGCGTGCGAGCGGCTACCCGCGCTCTATCTCGCGCGGCCCGAGAACGCGGGCGCCTGCTGCCTCGGGCTGCTGGATGAGCTGGGCCGCGTGCTCGAGGCCGGGACGCTGCCCCACTATTTTCTGAGCGGCCAGAAGCTCCGCGCGGGGGATGGCGCCGCTGTGCTGCTCGGGGCGTTGGCCCGGCTCCGCGGGGACCCAGCCCAGGCCCTGCGCGCCGCGGTGGAGGAAGCGAAGGCTGCACGCAAGGGGGGCGGCTTAGCTGGCGTGGGAGGCGGGGCCCATTAAAGACGCTGTTCCTACCCGCGTGGAAAGGTGCTTCTGTTGGCCATGGGGATGTGGCGGGGGCTGCTAGCCCCTCGCCGAGGAGAGACACTTGCGCGTCCTGACTCCGAAGAGCACCGCAGAGAAGGCCTCGCGGTTTCCTCCCCATCCTGCCCCGTCCCTGGCACCGGTCGTCCCATTTCTAGCCCCTTTACTCCCCAGATCTGTGGCCAGCACCCCTCCCAGCTCAGCGCATCCTCCGGCCACCATCTTCCCAATTTTTATGGTCTTTTGGGAGTCAGTAGGGAAGGAGTGGAGGTGCACATTTGCTGACAAAACGCAGCAGGAAGGTGTGGAGACCAGGGACTGACCAGTTTGGCTCCCATAAAATCGGAGAGATTAAGAAGACCAGGCCAGGTTGTGCCCCGGGCTGGATCTCCCCACCACCCCTCCCCTCTGCAGTTAGACCCCACTTTCCTCATTCAGTTCTACCCTCCCAGGCCGGGCAGTAAGGTCCCTTTTTCCATTCTCCCAGCGTCCGCCATTCCATCCATCTTAAGCTGAACCTCTCCTCCCATCCAGGGTTCCGTTCAGTGCAGTCACCTCCTTGTCTCTCCTCCTCTGAACCCCAAGACGTGCGGCCTTGCCTTGGCTCCGCCTGCCTCTAAGACCGTCCCCACTCCCTGCCTCCAAGGAACCCCGGGGTTCCGCCCGCCCGGCTGCACCCCCCTCTTTCCCGGCGTCTCCGCCCCCTGCCCCGCCCCCGGGCCGGCTCTCCGAGGAGGGGGAGCTGCTGTCGCCGCCGCCGCCGCCGCCTCAGCTCCCCACTGCCGCTGCCGCCGCCGCCGCCGCTCTGCTTGGTCCAGCCGCCCGGCCCGGTGCTCTGACTTCGCCGGACCAGGGCGCTCTGCGGAGACACCCTTCCCCCTTCCTGGGGTCCGGGGCGCCTAGCCCGGTGTGGGGGGAAGCTCCGCTGGCGAGGGACAGGGAGGGAGGAGCCTGGAACCGGAGCCAGCGCCACCCGTCGCCGGATCAACAAGACAGGACAGGTTGAGGGGCGTCGGGGAAGGAAGAGGGGTGATGTAGGCTGTCCCGGGGAAGAGGAGAAGCCCTGTCGCAGAAAGCCCTGATGCACTCTGACTTGTAGGGGGCCTGTTCACAGTTGGGAACCGGTGATAACGTGGGTGCACTCCTCTCGGGGGGCTGATTGGATTGGAGGGCGTGGGATCTAAACAGCACCAGCTGTCCCCCAGGAAATTAAGGGGCAGCCCGGGGGGGGGGGGGGGACAAAACCGGATGCTCCTTATCTCGAGGTGACAGAAGCCCTCCAGACAAGCCCTAGGAAGGGCGGATTTGGAGGTGACTTCAAAAGGGGTGGAGGGTGACAAGGTGAGGAAAGGGGCACAGCAGCTGGAACCATGTACCATTAGAAATGGAGGTGACTTGGTGAAAAAAAGGTATGGCCCAGAGATAGGGTCTGGGAACCCCTAATCGCTGAACAGGGACAGCCTGGGTTTTCCCAGACAGTTTTGGGGGACTCCATTGAAAAAAGTGGGGGATCCTTTCCACTTAGAGGGTGGCAAAGACACCAAGGTTGAGTTCCTCCCTGACATTGGCAGTGCCCCAGCAGGGATGGGGTTGAGTTAATATATCAACGCTAATGACCCGCACCCTTTAGGTTACAAGAGTGGATTTGGGAGGAGTGTGGGTCCCCAGAATAGGGTGGAAAGGTGCCTGGGACTATTGGAAACACATCTTGCAAATTTTGAGGGTCTTGACTTTGGCCTAAGGGAAGTGAGGACAGGGACAGTGAAGAACAGGGTAGTTTCCAGTAGGGGACAAAAGTCGAGGGTGGGGTCAACAGATACACAGGGCGCTGGGGCCAGTGGAGCTAACACGGGGCCCAAGGGTGGGAGCTGGCGGCTGGGGGTTGGGGGGGCCTGGGGCTTATCCTCAGGTCCCCTGGGTGAGGCGGTGAGTTGGGACCCCAGCGTGGAGAGGATGCCCTGGTGAGCGGGCTTCTCTTGAGGAGCCCAGCGCGCTCCGGGCCCCTGCCAGTTTGGGGGTGTCTCCTCCCGGGGCGCCATGGCGGCTCTGGCCAGTAGCCTGATCCGGCAGAAGCGGGAGGTCCGTGAGCCCGGGGGCAGCCGGCCCGTGTCGGCGCAGCGGCGCGTGTGTCCCCGCGGCACCAAGTCCCTTTGCCAGAAGCAGCTCCTCATCCTGCTGTCCAAGGTGCGACTGTGCGGGGGGCGGCCCGCGCGGCCGGACCGTGGCCCTGGTGAGTGGCTAGAGCGGGGTCTCCCGGCCTGGGGTCTCTCCGCCTGGGAGGTTGAGGCCAGGGACTCCGAAGGATGGGGCCCGACTGAGGGGGGGTTCCCCGAAAGTGGAAGGGGGTGGGCCAGGACCTCAGAGTCTCTGCCAGACGATGCCTCAGTTTCCCTTCTCTTTTGCCCATAACCCGGAGTCTCCTTGCTGTCGAGGGCAAGGGGAAGGCTTGGGGGGCTAGGTCTGGCGCTCCCAAGCCTCGGGGCTCCGGCTCGCCGCCCCCCACCCCCCACCCAACGCAGGAGTCTCCACCCCCACCGTCCACCGCCTACGTGCCGGCTCTCGCGATTCTTTCAATGCCGGGTGGAGGGGCCTGGGGGTTCCGGACGCCTGGGTCACCCCGAGGGTTTCTGCAGTTCTGGCAGCCCCGCCCCCGCCCCGGTTCTCCCGCTCCTCCACGCCTTGGCTCCGTTCCTGCTGGCCGAGCCTGTGTGGCTCGGCGCCAATCTCCCCAGCTCTCCCCCGGGTGTCCTTGCAGCTACCTCGCCGGCCCGCCCCTCTGTGCGCCCTCCTCGATGACCTGCGCCTCGAGAGGGGCGCCGGCCACTCCCCATTACCCCCTACACGGCTCCGAAAGCGGATCCCCCATGCTCGGGGGTACCCTCTGCCGCGAAGAACTCAGACCCTGTACGGGGCGAGAGACCCGCGCGGAGACTGGGGGGTCGTACCACCTCTGAGGGGGTACGGGGAAGTCGGCCGAGAGTAAGCGACCGGGCAGGAGAGTGGCGAGGGTTGGCGCGTGGTCCCCGTCCAGGCACGACTGGCAGGAGTCCCTCTGGGCCCACTCCCGCCTGCTCCCAGCTCCCCCAGAGGCAGCCCCCTCGTGCCCTCCTCCCCCCCGCCGCCGACCCTCCGCCGGCCCTCCGTAGTGGTACGGTCCGCAGCCCACCCTCTGAGTGGGACCCGGCCCCCACGTGACTCCGCCCGGCTGGCCAGCTCCCCGGCCCCCTTCCCCCATTTCCTAGGGTTTGGTACCGAATGTCCCCCACCTCAGGCGGGTTACCTGGCTGCAGGGGAGAGGCTGGGCCTCAGGGAGGGCCGGGCCCCCTCGAGACCGCGGACTGACAGACAGACAGACAGACAGACAGATGGGTCAGTGTCAGACAGGCCGGCACTGGGCCAAGGCAAGGCCCGCGCCAAGCGAGCGGCAGCCGCAGCAGCAGGTGCTGAGTCAGCGTCGGGCCCAGTCCCACCCCCACTCCTGAGGGGACGCCCCGACCCTGTGGTCCCCTGCCACCGCCCCACAGTTACAAACACTGGCCCTTCTGCAGTCCTGCCTGCTTCCCTCCGTCCTCTGCCTTCTGATGGCTCCCCTCTTCCTCTTCCCTCATCTCCCTTCCCCCACTTCTGGTGGAGCTGTAGAGTAGGAATTAAGCTATTTAAATAAATTTCAATAAATTAAGCCAGAAAGCTGGAGGTTAGAGGAAGCAGAAGGGACCCACACCGGGGCTTCCTCTGGAGTCAGAGAGAGATGGGAGAGAGCCTGCTTGGAGGATCAGAGAGCTGGGGCCCTGGGACCCTTGACCTCCCGGTGCATTCTCCCCTCTTTCTTTCCTCCCATCCCGCCAAGTGGAGGACTGATTCTGGGAACAGAGATGTCATTTTCGAAGATGAATGTCTCTCTCTCTCTCTCTCCAGAGCCTCAGCTCAAAGGCATCGTCACCAAACTGTTCTGCCGCCAAGGTTTCTACCTCCAGGCGAATCCTGATGGGAGCATTCAGGGGACCCCAGAGGACACCAGCTCCTTCAGTGAGAGGAGAGGCCAGCGGCTGGGTGGGAAGGGAGAATGTGGGGACAGGAGGGGACCATCCTATTCCCACTTCCGGTGTCATTGTTTTCTGTCTGGCTCTTTGGCCCCCAAGGGAAGCAGTGGAACTGGGCTGGGTGTGGGGGAGGTGGGCTGCAGGCCTGAGGCCCCCAGCACTGATGCCCCCTCTCCCCACTCCCAGCCCACTTCAACCTGATCCCTGTGGGGCTCCGTGTGGTCACCATCCAGAGTGCCAAGCTGGGTCACTACATGGCCATGAACGCAGAGGGGCTGCTGTACAGCTCGGTGAGACGGCGAGGATGAGTGGCCTGGGGTTCGCCCCCCCCCCAGTCTAGTTTCCTTTTATTCCAGCCCCCTGCCCCCCAAATCTAGGGGGCGACCAGACTCCCCCTCACCCTCCCTTTCCCCTGGTGTCTGCATGGAGTGAGAAGTGGGACCTCCCAGCCCCAAATGTGTGGATTCTATCCTGGCTCTTGGTCTTCCCAGGGCCCCCTTCTGTCCAGTGATACGTCTTTTTATATCTCTTTGTGGGCCTTTCTGGGTCTCTGTCTCCTCAGCCACATTTCACAGCTGAGTGTCGCTTTAAGGAATGCGTCTTCGAGAACTACTACGTTCTGTATGCCTCCGCGCTCTACCGCCAGCGCCGCTCTGGCCGGGCCTGGTACCTGGGCCTGGACAAGGAGGGCCGAGTCATGAAGGGAAATCGAGTCAAGAAAACCAAGGCAGCTGCCCACTTTGTGCCCAAGCTCCTGGAGGGTGAGTAGGGACTGCAGAAAAGCTGGGCCACATGGGAGGGTACTGGCCTTGATGTGGACATTGAGTGACACACCAATCAGGGCCTGCGAGTATCCAGGAGGACACCTATTATACCAAGTCAAGCCAGGAAGGCTTTGGCCTTTGGGAGTCTGGGGAGCCCTCCTCCTGTGGGCT
Source organism: Mustela nivalis (assembly GCF_964662115.1). Taxonomy (NCBI): domain Eukaryota; kingdom Metazoa; phylum Chordata; class Mammalia; order Carnivora; family Mustelidae; genus Mustela; species Mustela nivalis. Next base: position 3,804,225 of record NC_139036.1, read on the forward strand.
GGGGTTCCCAGAGGATGAGTGTTGGGGAAGGGCACCCTTTCAGAGCTCTGATTCCTTCTAGCTGTCTCCGGGCCTAATTCTCCTTCCTGCTCCTCTCTCTCCCCTTCACAGTGGCCATGTACCGGGAGCCTTCTCTCCACAGTGTCCCTGAGACCTCCCCTTCCAGTCCCCCTGCCCCCTGAAATGTAGTCCGTGGACTGGAGACTCCCTGCCCTTGCACGGAGCCGGCCACTCTCACAGCCTGTCCCCTAGCCCTGCTCCCGGCCCTGCCCCAAACCCTGCCGCCATACTCATGCCCTGAGCAGCCAAGTCCCAGCGGGTACTCTATCCTAAGGGAGCTGAGGGGCTGGCTGTGACTCCCCGCCATCCCTGACCCCAGGCTTCCAGCCTCCTGGGAGGAGTTCAGAGAGGGGGATTCTGAAAATGGTCCTGGGTGATCACTTCTTTCCTTCCACACAGCCCCTCAAAGCCTTTTCCCAAGAAGGCCCAAGGGGGGATCCAAAGCCGAGAGAACAGCACCCCAGGCTCAGTCAATTCCTAGAGCCCTATGCCCTCTTCATTGCCACTGAGCCATAGATTTATCGGTCCACGGGAGCTCAGGATCAGTTTCCTTTTTGCCCGACTCCACCTCCTGCCTTGTTCTGGTCGGGTACTGGAACACCAGGCCAGGGCCCTTTTTGCACTAAGGCTCTGTGCTGGAACGCTGGCATGCTGCCAGGCTCTGCTCTGGATCCAGCAGGCTTCTGTCCTTGACCCAGATGGACCCCTGGTTTCCAGGTAGAGGGAGGCTAGATTTGAGCCCTGTCCAGCTGCTGGCCTTGGCCTGAACTAGGACCAGTCTCAGATCACCACAGTTTTAACTTTCTTATCCCAAAGACACCCAATTCTAAAGCATGGGTTTCTAGACGCACATGGAGCCATATGTCCTTCTAAATCTCAGCTCTAGGACATAGACCACGACTCTCAGCCCTTCCCTCCAGCATGGAACCGGGGCCTATACAGCCATAGTAGTGCTCATAGAGACCCACCCTCCTACCTTCTCTAGTAACGCCTATCACAGGTGAGCTCCAGAAAGAACCCTCACCAAGAACTTTGTTGATGACTCAAGAAACACTTCTGGTTTTTCCTAGACTTTCTAAAAATCCGATTCTTCCTATAGAACGCTAACCTTGTTTTTACATGCCGTTTCCAGCTCGGGCAGCTCAGCTGGGGTCTGCCAGGGAAACGGAGTCTGAGGAAGGGCAGAGGAGTGTGGGAAGGAATCTTCGCCCATAGCAGGGAAGCTGGGATGGCCAAGGGGCCAAAACCATGGCATTATTTTGGCAGTGCCTGGGTTGGGGGCACGTGAACACTTAGCTACCTCAGCAGGAATTCCTTCCAGATCCCCTTTAAAGCTGAGGTCTCTAAGGTAATGGATCTAGAATGAAAAGAACAAACAGGACACAGCGTTGCTCCCCAGTGCAGGACCTCAATTCAGCAATAAGTTCTGCCCCTCTCCCCTACAAGTCAGGCCAAGGACGGTGAGGGCCCCTTGGGCTCTGAGACCTCACATAACCCCAGAGCTTCTAACTTAATAGAACTTGCTTTACCTTACAGCTTATAACTTCAGCTAAGTTTTAGGTACCCATAAAGGGCCTGATAAGATTTTTCTGAAAAGCGTGGAGCGCTAGGGGCAGGCCTGAAAAATATCGGGAGCCCACCAGTGAACTAGGAGGGGGACTCTGAGTAGCCTCAGACCCTAAAGGGAGGGGCTCTATTTCTCGCTTGTTGCAAGAGGGGTACATACTCCCCTGGCCCGCAAGACCCCCGCTCAGGATCAACCCATCTCCTGGCTGCTCCCAGGGGACGGGGTCTCCACTCCATGCTTTCTCAATTAAAGAAGATTTATACAACTGAAGCGTCGTCTGTCGTCTGTGGGTGGCGGGCATTGGCAGTTGCTTGGGGCGGGACCAGGTCCCAGGGGCGGGGCGGGTGGGCTGGCGGCTGCCCCCCAACGACAGGTGCACATTCCTGGGCGTCTCGTCACTTCCCCTGCGCTGGCGAGCCGAGCGAACTCACTGAGCAACGCGGCCGGGCTATGACCCCAGAGGCGCTGCTGCTGCTGGTGCTGGGGGCGCTGGGGGCGCCGCTCGCCCCGGGTACGTCTGGGCCTCGGGGTGGTGGCAGTGACGGGGCCAGGGGTCATGACCGGGCACGGTGGCTTCACTTCTAGCTCTCCTCCTCCAGGCGTCCGCGGCACGGAGGCGGAGGGCCGGCTCCGCGAGAAACTCTTCTCTGGCTATGACAGCTCGGTGCGACCGGCGCGGGAGGTGGGGGACCGTGTCGGGGTCGGCATTGGCCTCACCCTGGCGCAACTCATCAGCCTGGTGAGGGCGCACGCCGGGGTTGAGGTCAGGCCGGCGGGACCGGCTGGGGGCGTGGCTTGGGGCGGGGCGGGAGCGAGGGCCGTCTGGGGGCGGGGCATGGCGCGAGGCCAGGCCGGGAGATGGACGGGCGGTTGGCGGAGATTGGGTCGAAATCGGACCCGTGGACAAGCTGTGGGCGTGGCTGCTGGACGGGCCGCGGGTCGAGCGGGGTAGGGCGAGGAACCCTGAAGGGAAGCCGGGGTCGCGGGACTGGCTGGGGGGCGGGACTTTAGGCGGGGTCGCAGGCTGGGGCGGAGCTTGGCTCCGGATCCGCTGCGAAACTACAGCTGGAGGAGATTCAGCGCGGGGTGAGTTACGGGATGGGGGTGGGGCCCGGGGCGGGGCCAGGGTGAAGGCCGGTCGGGGGGCGAGCGGCTGGCAGCCGGATTGGCTGGCGCTGTAGACCGCCGGAAGTTTCTGAGGTAGAGGCGGGGCTCAAACCAACGCAGCATCTAGGGGGAGGGGCTTGGAGCCAAGAGAGGGGGACTCTGGAAAACGGGGGTTTCCAGATAGACCTTGACCCGCCGAACCCCTTCATTTCTCTTTGCTCACGTCACCTGTACCCTTTAAACTTTTCCCTTCTAGAACGAGAAGGATGAGGAGATGAGCACAAAGGTGTACTTAGACCTGGTATGCAGACCCCACGGGGTGGGAGAGGGCGTCCCGTCCCGCTGCCTTCCCAATTTCCTCCCATGTCCGGCTCGGTAAGAGCAGTTCCTGCATCACGACCTCAGAAAACGGAACGGAAACGGAAGCTTCAGGAAACAATACCTATCTTTACTCTGGGAGCTGCATTCCACGCATTCCTTACTCTATTTTTTTTTTAAACACTGTTTTGGGGCCACTAATTTGATTTCTGATCCACTAAAGGGTCGCGAACTGCAGCTTCAAAACCACTGTTTCAGTGGCTAGCTAGTGCAATCTCCTCATTTTTACAGACCAAAAATTTGGGGTCCAGGGCGAGGGAAGGAGAAATTAATTGACGAGTTCCCAGCGAGTAAAGGTGCAGTCGGAACCAGAACCCCGACTTCTGAACCATAGCCCAGGCCTGATGGCTCCCCTTCCCTGCCCTCCCTACCCGGCTTCCTGCGGACATCCCACGTCCCCTTCCGGGCTCCAGCCCCCGACAGCCCCTCAGCCTCTGCTCCCACAGGAGTGGACTGACTACAGGCTGAGCTGGGACCCCGCGCAGCACGAGGGCATCGATTCACTCCGCATCACGGCTGAATCCGTGTGGCTTCCGGACATTGTGCTCCTGAACAAGTAGGCTCTTCCCTAAGACCCGGAGGTGGGCGGGGTCTCTGGGGAGGCGGGGCCTCCTGAGGGCGGGGTCTGATTCCCGCTGACAAGGTTCCTCCCCCGCAGCAATGACGGGAATTTTGACGTTGCCCTGGACGTGAACGTCGTGGTGTCTTCCAATGGTTCCGTGCGCTGGCAGCCTCCAGGACTCTACCGTAGCAGCTGCAGCATCCAGGTGCCCGGCCTTCCCCTGGGAACCCTGCTTCCCCAGCGACTCCCGTCCCTACTCCATCATCCCTCATAACCTTCCCATGGCGCCCATCCTCCTGATTGGCGTGGTTTCACCTTCTGTGCCCACGATCGCTGACCTGCAGTGTTTCTCAGTGACCTCGCTTCCGTTGCCCATAGCCTCCCTTAATAACCTTCCAATTCATCTGTGACCTTATGTCCCTGTGACCTGCCTAATGACCTCCCAAGGCCCCCAGCCGCGAACAGCTCTCTGGCAGCTGCGGTGACTCCCCGCTCCATCCAGGTCACCTACTTCCCGTTCGACTGGCAGAACTGCACCATGGTGTTCAGCTCCTACGGCTATGACAGCTCAGAGGTCAGCCTGCGGACCGGCTTGGGTCCCGACAAGCAGGAGCGGCAGGAAGTGCACATTCATGAGGGGACCTTCATTGGTGAGTGGGCATGGTTCCCCCACCCATGGGCTCTATGATTTCCAGTTTCTAAGAGGTTGATAAATACCCTCCTAAAGCAGTGCCTGCTACGACCCTGTGGGGTTGGCAAATTAAGTGGGATTCTCTACATTTCACAGATAAGGAAGTGGAGACTCATTCAAGTTCATCAGAGATGGGCTGCCCCGCCCAGTGTCCACAGCTAGTGTCTTATCCCATCAGCCACTCCCAGGTCTAGGATGTGGCAGAGCAAGCCATATCGGGCGACAGTAAGGACAGGTCCCATATCTGTGTCCCTTTCTTCTCTCCCCTCTCTTTCCTCCCAGAGAATGGCCAATGGGAAATTATCCACAAGCCTTCTCGGCTAATCCAGCCTCCCACAGATCCTAAGGGAGGCGGGGAAGGACAGCGCGAAGAAGTCACCTTCTACCTCATCATTCGCCGGAAGCCTCTCTTCTACCTGGTCAACGTCATTGCCCCATGCATCCTCATCACTCTTCTAGCCATCTTCGTCTTCTACCTGCCACCAGATGCAGGTAAGGGAGGAAGAGCCCACAACCCACCTTCTTACCAGTTGCTTGGCTTCCTGTTGCAATCCAGGCAAGGTTTTTGGGCCAGCCCAAGCCATCATGGATTGTGCTGCAGCAATCTTGCCCAGGTTTTCCCTTCAGCCAGAGGCTTTTCCTGAATCAGGTTTTCCCTCCAACCTCAGGGTGGGGGTGCGGTGGGGTGGGGGGCTCTGCAGCCCAGGTCTCTCCATCTAGGAACTCCTGAACCCTTTTCTGCAGCCCAGGTCTGTTGATCTAGGAACTCCAGAACCCTATCCTCCAGAATCCTAAAATACCATCCTTGGAACCCACCAATTCCTGGGGTTACACAATGCTCCCTTTCACTTTCCCCAGTCCTGGTATCCACCCCCCACACCCCCCTGTTATTTTTCAGACACCTACTAGCCCTTTGGAGATTCCTTTAGAAATAACAGCAACATTTCTCTAGGAGGAAGCATAATGTAGTTACAGAGTAACCTTGGGCAAATTCCTTCCTATTGGTCCCCACTTAATAGGATTATTTTGAGGATTAATTGAGTTAATAGAACTATGCCTGGTACCAAGTAAATTCTATGTAAGTGTTTGTATTATTTTTACTATTTTTGAGCACTTGCTATAAGTAGTACAATGAACATGTTACATATAACTCAATTCCTTTTTTTTAAATTTATTTTATAAGGGGGGAGGGGCAGAGAGAGAGAATCTCAAGCAGACTCTGGGCTCAGCACAGAGCCAGACACAGGTCTCGATCTCATGACCCAGAGACCACGACCCCCCAGAAATCAAAGAGTCAGTCCCTTAACCGACTGCACCAGCCAGGCACTCCTACATTAACTCAATTCTAATCTTTAGAACAACTCTGTGAGGTGAGTGCTGAATTGTCTTCCCCTTTTACAGAGGAGGTCATAGTAGCTGAGAGAGTTTAAGTCATTTGCCCCAGTTTCAGCTACAGTCAGAGATGGGTAGCATCTGGATTCTAACTCTGGTTGGTGCCGGTCTGATTCCCAGACTGGAATCCTTAACTCTGTCATTTAAAGTATGCTTTCCTTCTCTCTGGCATCGAATTCTCTGTCTAGGGAAGGAAAGTGATCCAGCTCTAGAACAATCTTCCAAATGTAACTTCTCCTTCCTCCCAGAGCAAGGCAAACCTTGGGGTTATATTATAGAACTTAAGTAGAGTAGACCATAAAAGTTTTTTATTTCAATGCCTTCCTTGAAGTTTGAGGTGCCTGTTTTATGTCCCGGGAATAATCAGCCACCTGACATCTCCTTATGTACTTTGCTTCGTTTTTAGATCCTTCAAATTGCTATTTAGGTGCTAAAATGGGCTACAGGGGTTGGTCTGTTCATTCATGCAATGGTATTTGTTTAGTATCTGTCATGTGCTAGGCACTGGGGCTCCATCTGTGAATAAAAGAGACAAAACTCCTTGCCCTTGTGGAGTTTACATTCTAGTGGGGAGACTATCAATAAAGCAAATACATCTATTAGATAGTATATTAGAAGACGACGGGTCCTAAGGAGGAACATAAAGTAGGAAGAGTGGTAGAGAGGATGAGACTGGGAGCTTGGGTTATAATTTAAAATAGAATAGGGGGCACCTGGGCGGCCCAGTTGGTTCAGTGCTTGATTCTTGATTTCTCCTTAGGTCATACCTTGGGGTGTGAGATCAGCCCCAAGACAGGCTCCATGCTGGGTGTGGAGCCTGCTTAAGATTGTCTCTCTCTTGGGCGCCTGTGTGGCTCAGTTGGTGAAAGGACTGCCTTGGGCTCAGGTCATGATCTTGGGAGTCCCAGGATTGAGTCTCGCATTGAGTCCCGCATCGGGGTCCCAGCTCCATGGGGAGTCCGCTTCTCCCTCTGACCTTCTCAGCTCTCTCTCTCACTCTCTCTTTCAAATAAATAAATAAAATCTTAAAAAAAAAAAAGATGATTTTCTCCCTCTCCCTCTCTAAATAAATAAATAAATAAAATTAAAATAGAACGGTCAAGGGCCCCTGGCTGGCTCATTCGGTACAGTACATGACTCCTGATCTCAGGGCTGTGAGTTCAAGCCCTCTGCTGAGTGTAGAGATTACTTAAAATTTTAAGAAAAAAATAGAATGGCCAGCGAATGCCTCAATAAAAAGGAAATATTTGACCAATATTTGAAGGAAGAGTTGAAGGGGATGAGAGAATGACCCTGGCAGATAGATATCTGAAGGAACATGTACCAAGCGCAGTTAACAATGAATGCAAAGGCCCAGAAGTGGGAGTGAGTCTTGCATATTCAAGAGCGAGCCAGGATAATTGAATGAAGGAAGCCTGGAGAAAAACAGTAGGCGATAAAGTCAAAGAGATAATGGGAAGAAGGCCTTGTCCAACACAGTCCAACATAGTCAAACACGCCGAGGTCTGGCTTTGATGCTCAGGAAGATGCAAGCCACAGGAAGGTTTGGAGAAAAGTGATACGATCTGATTTACATTTTAACAAGCTCAATCTGGCAGCTCGGTTGAGAACAGTCAGCAGGGGGAAGTAGGATGAAGCGAAGAGACCTTTATAAAAACTCAGATCTGAGTTCGTGGTGGTGTTTTGTAGGGATATATTTTGAAGGTGGAGCCAGTAGGGTTTGCTGTGGATTGGATATGGGATAAGAAAGAGTGAAGAGAGTTGAGAATGACTGACAGGATTTTGGCCTGCCCCAGGATTGGTCATTCATGAAATGAGCCTGTGGGAGGGGCTGGTGATCAGGGGATTCGGTTTGGGACAGGTTTAAGATGTCTACTGGACATTGAAGCCGAGACGTTCAATTAGCAGGTGGCTATAAATCTGGGGTTTGGAAGAGTAAGTCCGGGCTGGAGGTATAATTGTAGGAGTCATCTGCGTGCACTTGCAAAGCCTGTGCTTGTGTGGGCTGGAAATACGGTCACTGATTAGGCCACGGAAATTGCCTTCTGGCAAAGCCTGACCCTTCTGCCTTCCTCTCTGCCCCATAAGGAGAGAAGATGGGGCTCTCGATCTTTGCCCTGTTGACCCTTACCGTGTTCCTGTTGCTGCTGGCAGACAAAGTTCCTGAGACTTCCCTATCTGTCCCCATCATTATCAAGTACCTCATGTTTACCATGGTCCTCGTCACTTTCTCCGTCATCCTCAGCGTCGTTGTCCTCAACCTGCATCATCGCTCACCGCACACCCACCAAATGCCCGCTTGGGTCCGCCAGGTAAGATGGACCTCGATGTTAACCCTGGGTGCTAGCGTTCGCTGTTCTGTGCCCGTATCGCCCCTGCAGCCCTCCTACCGCCTTCAACCACCCCTTTCTCAGACCCGAGGGAGAACTACAGCTCCTGGGGTGGAGCGTCTTGGTGCCGAGGCCTGTTGGGTGTTGAAACCTTGCGCAGTCGACACTGTCATGTCCTAGATCCCATCTTTCCTTCGTCAGCACTGCCCATCCTGGGTTCCAGGGACGCATTCCCAGGGTCTGCAACCCACTTCCGAGCTCTTGAGGCTGTGTGGCTCGCCGGGACGCGCTCACGCAGGCGCGGGGATGGGCGGGTGGATGGGGTCGACCGGCGGCTTCCCCTCGGATCTGAGACCGGGAGCGCGCCCCCCCCCCGCCCCCCGCCAACTCGCCTTTCTACTCTGCAGATCTTCATCCACAAACTCCCTCTGTACCTGGGTCTGAAGAGGCCCAAACCCGAGAGAGACCTGATGCCGGAGCCACCTCCTGTGGCCCTCCGGGATTCTCCAGGAAGTGGCTGGGGTCGGGGAACAGATGAATATTTCATCAGGAAGCCACCGAACGATTTTCTCTTCCCCAAAACCAACAGGTAGCACTCACTCCCCGTCGCCTACAAGTAAGAGAGAGCGGGAACTACAGTTCCCAGAAGACTGTGCAGAGGCAGGCAGCTTGAGGTCCCGGAAGATGCCCTTGAGGTTCATGGGAATTGTAGTACCTCGTTCCGCCGCCTACTTTGCGGAAAGGCGGAAACTAAAGCGTAGAAAGATGGGAGGAATTGCGGAAGGCTGGAGAGGTCGCCGCTGGCTGGGAGAGCCTAACGGGCCTTCTCACGGTTTGAAAACTGACAAGAGTGTTGGAGGAGGGAGTCGGGACGGAGCCTAGAGCGTGGCCCAAATGTCCCGCCTCTTCCAGGTTCCAGCCTGAGCTGTCAGCCCCGGACCTGCGGCGACTTATCGACGGTCCGACCCGGACTGTGGGCCTGCCTCCCGAGCTACGGGAGGTCGTTTCCTCGATCGGCTACATCGCCCGCCAGCTGCAGGAACAGGAGGACCACGACGCGGTAAGTCCAATGGCGGTGGAGCAGGGCAGGGCCTGGGTGGCCTTGGCTCCACCCGCAGACCTCGGCTCCGCCCCCAGCACCCGTTTTGCTTCTGATTGGAAGCTTGCCTCCCTTGGTCCCGCCCCCTGTGTTTCGACTGGCTCCTCGCCCCATCCGTCGCCCGCAGTTTCGTTTTCCTCCGTCTTGCGGCCCGGCCCTGTCTCTGAGCGGCAGGACTAGGGCAAGGGTACAGGGCAGGCCTTCCCTGGGGGTCTGGAGCTCAGGCACAGTTTACTCTGCCTACCCCCAGCTGAAGGAAGACTGGCAGTTTGTGGCCATGGTAGTGGATCGACTTTTCCTGTGGACCTTCATCATCTTCACGAGCGTTGGGACCCTCGTCATCTTCCTGGACGCCTCGTACCACTTGCCCCCCGCCGACCCCTTTCCTTGAGGACAGAGGGCCAAGACGCGAGTCCTCGGCCAGCTGAGCTGAGAGAGGGCAGTACTCCCAAGCTGAGAGCGGGCAGTACTGCCCCTTTCTCCCTCTCAACTCCACTAGGAATCCAGGCTTCGCACATCATTGCCTCTCTAGGGAGAGCGCCCAAGGGGGACGGGGTGGAATGAAGCCTTGGGCCCCAACAGAAATGCACTATCAGTTTATTTATTCTTTGGTTTCTTGTAGAAGTTTCTTTGGATATCAACGCTAGGTTGCCGGGAAAATGGAACAAAGAATGAGAAGTAGATTGTACGCTCTAGGAGGGCAGGGATTGTGTCTTGTTCGCTGTAATATCTCCAGCACCTGGCACTGGGCCTGACCTATGGGATAGTAGGTGCTTCACAGTCGAGTGATTAAGGATTTTTTCTTTCCTGGAAGGAAGTACACCTGTTATTATCAGTGCTTATGTTTGCATGTTGAGATTAGTGTCATTCTCTTTGTTTTTACTTTTCCGTAATTTATGGTTTTGTAGTAAGTGAAAGGATGCATTTGAGGGGAGAAAAGAGCACTTTAAAAAACTTCATTCAGGTTCCAGCTTTGGTGCTCAAACTTTAGATAGGTACTAAATCGCTCTGGGCCTGAGATTCCAGGACTGTAAAATGGAGCTAAGAATAGTATCTGTCCCCAAGTCTGACGGTCATATGAGATGGGAGCTCTACCCAGTACACATCAGAGGTTGCAAACTGATGTGTTTGTGTGACCAGTGTTGTTGACCTGCACAATTTTTAGTGTGAGTTAGCTACTTTAAAAATTCGGATATTGCACAGAGAAGTTTGTATTTCTGGCTTCTCTCGAGGAAAAAAAATTAAAACTGGTAACACCAGACCCGATTCCCCTGTTGGCAGCAATCTGCTAGGGCCATTTGAGTGGGGCTGCCCACCCTGGTCAAGGTATTTGTTCCAGAATTCCTCAAACCGGCCCCCCACCCCCACCCCCGCCCCGCCCTGCCCAGTGGACCAGCTTGGCTTATTTTACCTGCCCATCCCTCCAAAACATTAGACAAAATTAAGGGGAGGGGCATGGTGATAAGCAGTTGAAGACAATGAGCGGCCAGGAGTAGAAAAAGAAAAGGTGGTCATATCTCACGACCATCCCTCATTTTATGCCCACTGCTTTTCGATTTGGAGAACGAGTGGTGCCAGGTGTAGCAGACAGTAGGATCCTGTGCCCAGCAGGCTGTGCGAACTGGGCTGAGTTAATGTGTCTGCCTGGAGGTCAGACCAAAGTCAGCTCGAGCACTAGCGACTGCAGCCGTTACAGGGAGGTGCGCGGGGTCCCCAAGCCCTTAACCTCCTCGGCAGCTGGAGGCTGTGCTCTCAGGGATCATCCAGCCAGCTCCCAAGGGGGGACAAGGGAAGCACATCTCCGTCCAGCCCGCTGCCAGCCCCGCAAAGAACTGCACTTGGCATCTCACTGCGGAGCACAGTTTGTCTGTCTTGTTGGTTTATTGGCCTAGAGAGTTGGACACACACACAGATGCGGAGATAAATATTGGTCAGTTTCTCTAAATCTGGGTCCTCACTACATATAGAACTACAGTCTGTAGGATTCTAAACCTTGCGTGCTGTGGCACAGAGCCAGTGGCCTTTCCACTCCACCATCACCCTTCTCCCCAGGGAGCACCGGGAAAGAGGGCACAAACTGACAAGACTTGAATCATTTTCCAAAGACGAAATTGCAAAATCCCAAATTTCCAATGTCTGAAATTCACAATATTAAGTTCCCCAGCTCGGATACACGTATTTTGATCTCCAATTTGCCACAACCTCATTTGTTGCCCAGAACCACCAAATTCTGGAAGCTAGTTTCCTAAATCATATTTGCCAAAAAAATAAATGCCTGCAATCTCAGTTCTCCCAAAAATGTCCGTGGTTTTGGAATTTTGACCTGTTCTGAAACACAAATCCCCCGGTCTGTCCTCAACTCCTTCCGTTTCCTGTGCCTTTTTGCCTCAGAGGAGTGCAGGTTAAGGATAGAGGGGAGCTGTCATCGCGTCTGCCCCCTACCTCCAAGGCTTCTGTCTCTCTTGTGGTTCCGCTGTGTGTGTGTGCGTGTGTGTGTGTGTGTGTGTGTATATATGTGTGTGTATATATATATATATATAAAATTTGTGTGTAGATATATATATATATATGTATTCTTTATTATGTTTTTTTCGCAGTTTTTCTAAAGTGCCAGAAACGAGATTTGTGGGAACTTTTTAGTGATTTTTTTTTTTGCATTTTCCCATTTTAAGCATTTTACCCCCTTAAAAATTGGAACTTGGTACATTCAGTAGGAAACTCCACTCGGACTGTGGCCAAGACCAGGAAAAGTGCAAAGAGACAGAGGAGGAGAGAAGGAATGACACTCCTCCATGGTTAACATTCAGGAGCCTGTCAAAAACCTCCCCCTTCCTATAGACTCAGAGGGTAAGACGAGGCAGGAGGATGCTCCTGGTCCTTCCCCCAAGCTCACCTCCCTCCAAAAGCCATGATCTTGCCCTTTTAGCCGAGAAAGAGGGCAGCCATCTTGGCCCCGGAAAACAGTAGCTAGGATAAAGCTCCCATCTAAATGGTGGCAGCCTTTCCCCGTTTTAAACTGCACTCCTCTAATTCCCATTTACCAGATTTGCTCCCCCAAACTGGCTCTCCCCTTGTGAGCTGTTTTTTTTTTGGGGGGGGGGGTTGGGAAACGTTCATCCAATCACAGAGTGGGGATGCCCGGTCGTCAAAGAGAATTAGGAGCAAACATTTCTTCAACTCCCCCGCTGGAAGGAAACATATGGACCCCTGACCAGGGTTAACTAGTGCAAATTAGGGATCAGGGACTGTTTAAGGTCCCTGCACCCCATCCCTAGGCTGGGATCTTTGGGTGTGGGGAACTGAGTCAAAGATGGGGTGTAAGGTGCTATTCTGGAGGAAAAGTTGGTGGGGATACCCCAAAGCCCACCAAGGGAGTAGGATGGTTCCCCAAAAACCACCTGGAGTGAATGGTGAGGAAACGACACTGGGGAAGATGGAGGTAAAGGTAAGGATGGGAGGTCATGTGCAAATCTTGGGCTTAGCCACCCATCCAACCCCCATCACTTTTCTGGCTATTTGGTCTAGTCTGGGAGAAACCATCAGGAAGCAAAAACAAAAAAAAAAAAAGGGAGAAAGTAGATTCCCTTCCCCATCCCATATGGAGCTCCTCCCCACTGACCCCCAAATCTGATTTAGCCCAGAAGAGGCCATAGGTAGAGGCAGGAAGAGGTGCGATCTGCTCACCTCTTTGCCTTGGAAGAATCTGGAGCTCACTGGATTTGGGGGTCAAGATAGGGCCAAGATTCATGCTGCCCTGGGCTGGGAAAGTACTCAGCCGTGGAACAGACGGTAGCCCTCCCGGCAACACCTCCTTGACCTGAATCGGAAGAGGCCATCTCCAGAGTAGGAGAGCGAGGAGCAATATGGAAGACCCAAAGGCATGGGAGCCCAGGAAGGCATGGCATCGTCATGTGAAGGAGACAGGGACACAGAAACCCACCCCTGGAGAGAATGGAACCAGAAGCCATGCTCCCAGATGGGCAGGGGTCAGGTATCACAATGGTCTGGTCCAGGCCCTGGGCCACAAAGAATGGAATGTGCTAGGAAGCGTCTAGGCAGGGGCTTAGAGAAAGCTTCAGAATGAGGGGAGGTCACTAGGTGAGAGAGATGGTTTCCCCCCGGGTTTACCAATCAGGAGGGTGGGTTAGACATTCAGAGCTGGTGGGGGCCGTGAGTAGAGAGATTCATGTAAGTATATTGCTCAGTTGCCCCGAGGGCTGGAGAAAGGATGGGAGCTGGCCCTGCCCCTCACGGAGGCCATTCCCTGGAGGAGAACTGAGAGGGGAACCACCCAAGATCCCTTCCCAGGAGATGGGAAAACTACAATCTCACACAAAGCAGCCTGACCCCTGAGCTCCAGGGGCCCCCAAGTCCCTGCACAAGAGTGTGGAGGGGCTCCCAAGGGGCAGGGAAGCCAGGGAGCTGGTAGTGGCAGGGGGTTCAGGGAGGGTGGCATCTGGTGAAAGGGGGGAGGTGGGCCCAGAGCTCACCCCACATCTCCCTTCTGGGTTCTCTCAAGCCCTGCCCTTTCCCCTTCTCCCTTAGGGGGGACAGGTGGGGGAAGGGTCGGGGGAGGTGGGGTTGGGGGAGTAGGGGGCGCGGCTTGAGGATTGACTGCGTAGCCAAAGACCCCCGGAAGGAAGGGAAGGGCCCCCCCACCCTTCTCATCAGGTAGGACCATGTTAAGAGCAACCGGGAGAGCAGCCAGGTTGCTAAAGTTGTAAGGGTAGGCGGCAAGGAGCTGAGGGCCATATACCAGCGGGTAGGGTTCTGGGTAGAAGGTGACTTTGGCAGCCCCCATCCCCTCCACGCGGTCCCCCTCCCCAGCGCCCACCGGCCCCTCACTGCCAGCTTTGCCCCTCCCGCCGCCAGGTTCCCTGCCGCTCCCGATCAGAGCTAGGGGAAATTCCTGCACCGGCGGATAGGCATAGGTGCCCCCTCCCGCCACAAGCGGGGGCTCCTCACCCCCCGAGATGACAGGGTCCTGCAGAGAGGCGGCCTCGGGCGCTCCCTCCGCGGCAGCCGCGGCGCTCCCGCCCCCGGCCTCCCCGCTGGACGAGGACACCTGCATCTCTTGGGGAGCCTCCTCCTTGACATCCGCGGCTCTGGCGCCAGCGCTGCCCTTGGAGTAGGCGATGACGGGCGTGGGGGTGCCCCCGGGCCGCTCGGCCGCATGCCTCTGCCCGTGGCGGCTCAGGGCGGCCGCCGTCTTGCACACCTTGGCGCAGTGTGGGCAAGCGAAGCGGCTGGAGGGCCTGCGGCCGCCGCGGGCCCCATGCGCGCTGCCGCCGTGCGCCTCCTGGTGCTTGCGCAGCTTCCGCACGGTGGCGAAGGTCTGGGCGCAGTCCCCGCAGCGGTGCCTCCGCTCGGCCCGGGCGCGCCCCGCGGGGCCCTCGGCGGCCGGCGCGTCCTCCCAGCTCCTGCGCTCCGGTTTCTGCCTCCAGCGCGGCGGCCGGCGGCCTCGGGGCAGCGCGCCGCCCCCGCCGCTGCCCGCGCCCGCCGCCCCAGCCTTGCGCTTGGGCTTGTAGGAGTAGTAGGGCCGCCAGAGCTGGTCCTCCCCGCCGGCCCGCGATTCCTCGTCGTCGTCGTCGTCGTCGTCGTCGTCCTCGTCCTCGTCGTCGTCGTCGTCCTCGCTCTCCTCCACCTCCTCCCCGCTCAGCTCCCCGGGGCGCAGGTCAGTCTCTGAGATGCGGCGCTTGACAATGGCCTCCTCACCGATGCGCACAGTGATCTGACACAGTGGAGGTGCGGCCTGGAGCTGAGAGGGGCCCCGGCCAGGCCCCGCAGGGGGACCCCCACCCCCGCCAATCCCGCCGGCTGGCTTGGCCGTGTAGGTCAGAGTCCTTCCAGCCCGTGGGTTGCGGCCCTTGGCCTCCTCCGTGGCGGTGGCCGGGCCCGCGGCGGTGGCCGGGCTGCCCACGGTGGTGGGGCTGCTCGGCGTGGCTGCAGGTTGGGGGGGAGGCGGTGGGTACTCACGTTTTTTGGGGGGCCTCGGGGGTGCAGTGTAAGTGATGACCGAGGCGGCTTGGGCTCCCCCCGCGGTGGCCGGCCCCCCCCCTGCTCCACCACTGCTGCTGCGCCCATGAACAATGACCGAGGGAGCAGGGTGGGCAAATGCTATGACGGAGGGCGGGGGGCCGGGCTGCGGGGCGGGAGGGGGCCCGGGCTGGGGGCTGGCAGGCATGGCTACCGGGGCCGGTGTGCTGAGGCTTGGAGAGAGGGGGGCGTCGGGGGCGGCCTGGCTATAGGTCTTGTAGGGCCGCTTGGCAGCCCGCATGGGAAGCAGGCGGTACAGCTTGAGGGTATTAAGCTTGGGCTTGTAGCCTCCATTGGGTGTCTTCTCACTGGCTAAGAGCCCGGGGCTAATGCCGTGGAAGGCTCGCTGGTGGGTCTTCAGGTTATAGTAAGTGACAAAGGTCTCCCAGCAGAAGATGCATTGGTACCTGGGCCGGGACAGCAGGGAACAGGGCGGGGAGAGAAACATAGGAGTCAGGGGGCCCTGAAGCCAGGTCTCAGCTGCCCTAATCCTACGACTCCCCCACCTGGGTGCTTGCCCTCGTTTCATGCCACTGGTCCCATCCTGCCAGCCTCTCCAGAGGTACAGCCCTAACTCGGTGACCCCACCAGCTGTGAGGTGCTGGGCCCCAGGGGGTCTGTCTGCGAACCGGGAATAATCACGCGCCTGGCCTAACCCCCGGAGCCTTCTCTGAAGCCCCGCTGACGGATGGGGGGTGTCTCACGAGCAAGGACAGGTGGGGGGAAGACACCTTACAACTCCCACTGGTCCTGCCTGCGCCCTCCACCATCTCCTCCTACGGGGGCAGCTTCCTCTTTCCTGGCTGGGGGACCTTCCCCAGCGCACCAGCCCGGACCCCCAGACACCCAGAGGTGCCAGTGAGCATCAGGGGGAGGGAGAGCCCAGGCTGGAGGGAGGTGGCTGCACCCATGGGGAGGAGCTGGTGACCAGGGGTGAGGGGGTGAGCAGTCAGGATTCCCACCACTTACTGGGTCCAGCTCGCACAGTAGTCTGCGGCCAGGACCCCATCCCCACAGCCCCCCACCCTCCCCCACCCCACCGCGCCTGGCCGCCTGGCCGGTGGCTCACCTGCGCTCCCCAGTGTGCCACACCTCGTGCTTGGTCCGGTACTCCGCCAGCGCGAACACCTTCTCGCAGTAGCGACACGGGTACTTCCTGCGCCACGAGTGCACGTTGCTGTGCCGCTTCAGGCTGGACAGCGTCACGTAGGAGCGCTCGCAGGCGGCGCACACGTACAGCACGTGGCCCCCCACCACCTTCACCACGTGCTCGGGGCCGCCGCGGAAGCCCACTGGCGTCGGCAGGGCCGAGGCATCCACGCCGGCAGGACCGCTGGGGGCTGAGCCCCCGGAGGCCAGCCCCGCAGTACCCCGGGTGCCGGCCCCACGGCGGCACTGCGCCTCATGGGTCTGCAGCCGTTTGGGATGGATGAAGCTTTTCCCGCAGCGCGGGCAGGGGAGGGGCCGACGGGACAGGGGGGCCTGCGAGTCAGAGGCCTGGGCCTCAGCCCGGTCTCCCTCCCACTCCCCGGCAGGCCTCGGCCCTGGCCCAAAGCTGTCATCTTCGGGCTGTGAGGTGGCCATGGGCGCTGGGGCAGGAGGTACCCAGGCATCGCCTCCCTCCCCCAGGCCCTGCAGGCGGGAGATGCCCAGACGCCGCCCCAGAGCTCCGATCTCTGCCACCGCTGCCCCGTCCCCTCCGCCGCCAGGTAGAGCAAGCCGGGCACTATAGATGAAGTTGAGGACATCAGAGAAGGCAGCTGCGGGGACCCCTGGCAGCTCCAGGACCCGGGGTGGGGAGGAAGTGGGGGGTGAGGCCGGAGGGGGGGAAGAGGAGGAAGAAGAAGAAGAGGAGGAAGAAGAAGAGGAGGAGGAGGAGGAAGAGGAGGAAGAGGAGGAGGAGGCAGCTGTGGTGGTGGCCGGGTTAGGGGCAGAGCCCCCAGTAACTGGTGGGAGGGGGAGTGGAGCTGAAGCAAGCAGGGCCTCTCTGAAGAAAGGACTGGAAGCAGCCAGGACACTGCGGTGAGCAGGGAACTTGGTGTCTCCAGCTATGAGGGTGACGTCACAGAAGAGGCCTCGGAGCCGCTGCTCATTGAGCTGACGCAGGACAGCGGGGGCATGTGACGGGTCCGTCACCTCCGCTGGAGGGGGCATGGCGCCAGCCTGGACAGGGGAGAAGAGGCCCGGGGAGGACGTCAGAGGCCCCGGGGGAGGTGGAGAGGGCCTCTGACACCAGGGAGATGACTTGGGAGGGCAGGGGGCGGGGATCTGTTGGTCAGAGACTGAAGAAAGTGACAAACTTCCGGCCGCAGAAGGCAGGGGTTGACCTTAGCCACGCTCACCTGGCCAGCATCCAGCCCTAGCACACCAAACACCCGGGGCTGGAGGAGGCCAGGGCTGGCTCAGGTCAAGATGAAGGTCAACAGGTCAAAGGCCCCAAAGTCGCAGACCAGAGGCATCAGCAGTGGTCACCTCTCTCCCTCCGGGAAGAGGATGCTGCCCCGCACACGACTACTGACCACTTCGCCGGGCTCCACAGCCTCGGAAAACTGCCCTGTGTCCAGTCCCCCCTCTTCCCCGGGCTGTGGGCCCTCACGCCGCCTCACCTGAGGGCACAGCCAACATGGAGCAGAGCGGGGGAGGCTCAGCGAGTCCCTTCTACGGGGCCTCTTCCTTCTGGGGAGACACAAACCGTGCTCTCAGGAGCGGAGCTGGCACGGAAGGGACCCCGGGGGGAGGGGGTGGCGTAGGATGTGGGGTCAAGGACGGACGCCCGGGCTGCTGGGCTGAACCCTCCCAGGGGGGCCCGTCCGGTTCTGGGTTGCCGCCTCTGGCCCGAGCTAGAGGTCACACTCTTCAGTGGGCAGTCCTGTTCTGCCGGCCTGAGAAGTACCAGCACAAGACAATCTGCACGTTTCGATTCACCTCCACACGACGCAGCAGCGTAGCGCAGTCCCATAGGTCCAGGGAAGCCTCTTGGATCGCTCTCAAGTCCCTTTGGCCCAATCTTCCGGGGCTCAAAGAAAATCAAAGATTTGCATGTTGTCTTTCATTATAATCACCTCATTTGCATATCAAAACAGATTTCCTAGAGCTTTTTTATTGGGCCCAACTGCCAGACAGTGGATCTAGCAGAGGACCTGCACGCACGCACGCACGCCCACACACACAAGCACACCCCAGCCCCGTGTATCCTGGAGGAGCTTTCTGGTGCCTGGGGACCAGCAGGGACCACAGACTGACTAAGACATACATACGCCAGCTTGTTCCCATCTCTGGAGGGCACTGGAAAGGCCACCAGAGCCAGCATGAAGCAGCTTGGGTCCCTCTCCTTACTCTGAACGCTGGTGGCTTTGGGATTTTGGCTTAAAAAGGAGGAAGGGAAACACAATCTCTGAGCTCAGCTCTTGCTAGAGGGCCCTCCGAAAGGAACAGCGGGCGAGCCCAATGTGAGCTGTGGCAGTCACTGCACAGAAAATCCCGCACAGCCACTTCCCCGGTGGTGGGTACCCTCGGGACTCCGGGGTCTCATTTCTCATCGGAAGATGTGGGTTCCAGGGCCATACAGTCGCACACAGCTGGGAGTAACAGGGGCCTGCTGAGCACAGGCCCCTCTTGTCTACCGTCCAGGAAACCCCAGAATCCTCTCCTTCCCCATGCCCTGGGCCACATGTGCCCTCTGAGCTACCGTGCAGCGGGAGTTCCTCATAAATCCCCCCTTTCCACCAAAACCCCTCTATTAGTCATACCATCTGGGCCACAAGGCCTCCCTGCCACAACCCATGTCATGTTCCCGAAAAGATGGCTCTGATTCCTCTCCTGAAGCAGGAGGAAGGTGGTAAAGAGGGTGCTGTTCAAAAACTCCCAACACCCCAAGTGTGAGGCACACACCAACATGGGTCAGGTGCTCCCCCAAGCTCCCCCAAGATCGCAGGTGGGCCGGGAATCCTACAGAAGCTGCCCCGCGTGCAGGCCTGTGTCCAGCTTTGGGGATAGAGTGAGGAAAGAGGGAGAGGGCTCCCCCCTTCCTGGGCCACTGGGACCCCCAAGAGCTAAGTGCTTCACTTGCAAGACCCTCTGCTCCTCATCACTACTCTAAAGGGAGTGACTCGGCTTCCCCATCGTAGAGGTTTTAAGTCATCTCCACTCCCAACATGGGGCTCCAACTCACAACCCTGAGGTCAAGAGTCGCGCGCTCCACTGACTGAGCCGGCCAGGTGCCCCAGCTTCCCATTTTAAACGGACAGCCTGGGGGGCTCAGTCGGTTGGGCATCCGCCTTCGGTTCAGGTCATGATCCCAGGGTCCTGGGATCGAGCCCCGCATTGGGCTCCCAGCTCAGCAGGGAGCCTGCTTCTCCCTCTGCCTCTGCCTGCTGCTCCCCTGCTTGTGCTCACTCTCTCATGTGCTCTCATTAATAAATAAAATCTTTAAAAAAAAGGGGGGGGGACAGCCTGAAGCTAGAGATGTCGGGTAGCTGGCCCAAGAATGCATGACCAGCGAGTAGCCTGGCTGGGATCTGCTATGGGGAAGTCTGGCTAGGAAGCTTGTTTTCTTCACTGGAACTGTGTTCACCAGGAAGGAGGACAGGTTTCTAGCTGTGATATTATGACCCTGTAGGAAATAGGTGTATTTTGTCTGCATCCCTATTCCTGACACAGTGCTCCTAAAATTCTTATAATTTCCCAAGTGACAGAGGGGCTAGGAGCAGCTTTTGTGCTAATATCTGGTCTTTGACCCTGGTCCCTGACACAGAACTCCTAAATCCTCTGGAATTTCCTGGGTGACAGGAGCATCTTTTGTTCTCAGTGAGGTGACCTGGGTGGTCTCCCGGAGAGTTTCAGGGTGAGGGCAGTTCACCCCCAAGACCTAGCCATGTTTAGAAGCTTGGGGCTTTCAGCTCACTGCCATCCTTCGTGGAGGGGCCAGGGGCCGGGGACCGAGTTCATAACTGACCATGCCTACGTGCTGAAGCCTCCACCACGGGGTTTGGAGAGCCTCTGGGTCAGTGGCCGCATTCACCTGCCAGGAGGGCGGTGTACCCTAGCTGGCAGAGACAGGAGGGCCTGAACTCAGGACCTTTCCAGACTTCAGCATTTGTAGCTTGTTATTTGGCTACAATATTATCATGCAATTTTCATGCAGTAAACCAGTCAACCCAAGTAAGCATCTCCCCCAGTTCTACCGGCCATTCTAGCAAATTCTTGAAGCTGAAGAGAGGGTCATGGGGAACCCCGACGTAGAGCTGGCAGGCCAGAAGTATGGGAGGCCCAGACTCATGGCTGACATCTGGAGTGGGCCGGCTCAGGGGACTGAGTCCTTCATCTGCGGGATCGGACTATACCTCTAGGGAGACAGTGTCAGAATTGAGTCGAATTGTGGGACCCCCAGCTGGCGTCCAAGAATTGGTCCAGGTGCGAAAACCCCCCACGTTTGTTCTCAGAAGTAGAGAAGTAGTTCTCTAGTAGAGAACCAGTGGTGTTTCGTTTGTTTGTTTGTTTAACAGCAGTCGCTATTAACCTATTTACCTGCCCATCTAGTACCTTTTGTGAAAATCAGAGGAAGGGAAAAAAATTCGAAGAGGGACCCTTTCCTCCAGAGGAGGTAGCAGGCCTGCACGAGGGCGCACAGTGGAGGCTCACCTCCAGCCCTGCACTCCCCCCGCCCCCGGTCGGCCAGGCCTGCCCACCTGCTCAGGCACGTGGCCTTGGCACCTACTGCCCCATGGCTGGGTACTGACAGCCAAGGTACCTGCACGAGGCCTGTCAGGGCTCCTGAGAACCACGGAGGTCCGAATCCCTCCCGGCCCTTAGAGATCCCCCCAAAACATCATCATGGTCCCTGTAGCTGTTATTTAGGAAAATCCTTGTGTGACGAGCACAGTGCAAAGCATTTTATTTGCATCGACTCATGTCAACACTCAACAGGACTCCGGACAGCCACAGTGCGGTCTGTCATCGACCCCACTGTACAGATGAGTAAACGGAGGCTTGCCAAACTCCTCACCGCAAAGGGGAGAGGATGCAGTGGTGGGGCCATCTGACACCCCCACCCCATCTCCCTGCTAACCAAGCCGGGGTCGGGACCCAGCTCGCCAGAGTTCAACTGCCCGTCGCTGACAACTACCCTACGGGGTTTTATGGGAGGTGAAGACAGGAGTTTTGTGAGCCTGGGCAAGTTCCCTAACCTCTCCCTCTCTCTCAGGTTCTTTGTCTGTAAGGTGGAATAATGCGTCGTTCGCTTCGGAGGGCTGTCTATAGAGATCAAGCGAGCTCCTGACAGGGAGTACCTAGTACAGTACTTGGTACTCAGTTAAGTGCTCAGCAAACGCTATAGCTCTTATTATTATCTTGGAACTCAGTCCCGGAAAGTAGTGGGGGGATGTGGTAAAGAAGAGGAGGCAGAAATCAAGCTCAGGGCAGGTTGGTGGCTCTGTGGTTTTTTGTTTTTTATTTGTTTTCACGGTTTCCCCGTTCTTGACTGGCTATGTGACCTGAGAGGTGTGACGGAGGGGGTGCTCTGAGCGCCTCCTGCTGTTCCCTCTGCCTGAAATGTTCTTCCTCGGATAGCCCCACGCCTCGCTGCCCCACCTCCTTGAAGCCTTGCCCCAAGTCCTCTTCTCCAGGAGGCCTTCCTGGCCGCCCACACCTCCCTACACTTCCTAGCCCTCTCCTCTCCTTCCCTCCTTGGCACTTAGTGAAACATACTGCTCGTTTCTCTCTGGAACGTAAGCTCCGAGGGAGGGAGGTATCCCCTACTTGCTCACTGCTGTCGCTGTGGCTGAGACTGGGGCCCGTGTGTAATGGGAGAATTCAAAAACATTTGGGGGAATGAATGGATCTGTCTTTTTCAAAGTCATCCCAGGGTCTGTCTGCCCTCCGGGAAGACGCCAGCCTCAGTGCAGACCGACCAGCCAGCAGCTGGAGAGGAGGAGGACGACACCACCACGATCGGGGCACGTACACTTTGCCCGATATGCTCCCAGGGTTTTTGCGTGGATTGTCGCACCGCACGATTTCCTCTAAGGTTGGTATTTATATCATCCCAATTTTACAGATCCGAAAACTGAGCCTCGTGGGGCGCGGGGGGGTGGGAAGGCCCAGCTGAAGGTCATGAAGCACACGAGCACCAGAGTCAAAATCCAGACCCGGGCTCGTGTGAACTCGGACACGAGCTCTTTCCCCTCTGACAGCCCACCAGATCCTGCTCTGAAGGGCCTAGGGGCGGCCAGCGGGTGACAGACATCACCACTAAGGTCTCACGTGCTAAGCCCTAACTGTGTCACATCTGACTCCGCCCTTTCCTTGGCTCCCCGTGTCCAGCCCTCACCAGGCTGGGTCGGACCGGCCGCCAGGCTGGGGAATGGCTCTGGAAGCCTTCCCTTCCACCCACCTCTGGCCCCAGGACTAGCTCAGGCCCAAGGTTACTCCCCTGTCTCCAGGCCTACCTCCTGGCATCCAGCCCTCCTCTTGCTAAGGGTCCCTGTCCCCAGCCGGCTCAGGCCCTATGGACCCTGGGCTCGGAAACCTTCACTGGCCCCCACTCACTCGGGGGTAAAATTCAGACGGCTCAGCCAGCCATTCAAGGGTCCAGTTCCAATCTTCCTCTCCAATCTTGCCTTGTGTTAAGACTCCCTTCAGGCGGGGCGCCTGGGTGGCTCAGTGGTTTAAGCCGCTGCCTTCAGCTCAGGTCATGATCTCAGGGTCCTGGGATTGGGTCCCGCATTGGGCTCTCTGCTCGGCGGGGAGCCTGCTTCCCTCTCTCTCTCTCTGCCTGCCTCTCCATCTACTTGTGATCTCTCTCTGTCAAATAAATAAATAAAATATTAAAAAAAAAAAAAGACTCCCTTCAGGCACCCAGGGTGCTCTCCCACCTAACGTGGCCCCTGGCTCCCCATCTTTGCCTGCACTGGCTCTCTCTCCTGCCAGAGACGAAACCTCTCTCAACCTCTTCCCGAAGCCCACCAAAATGTAATTCAAATGTCACTTCCATCGTGGCCCTCCCTGACCCATAGGCCAAGACAGTCTCTCCTGTGCCTAGCTCATCAACACGGGGTACCCCTGTGGCCAGCACTCAGCACCCAACTGTAGGTCCTCACTGCCTGGGCTGGGACCCCCCACATCACTGTCAAAACACGCTGGTCTTCTAAGCTGGCCTAGTACAGGTGCTAGGTTCTTCAGAAACGGGGGAGAAGTGTGTGTGTGTGGGGGGGGGTGGCGCACAGAGAGGCCCGCAGAAAGCTTCATTCAGAAAGGCAGCAGAGAATGGCCTGAAAGAGCACAGAATCTAGAGCTTTCTCTCTTACCAGCAAGGTGGCTTTGAGCAAATGACTTAACTTCTCTGGGTTCAGCTGTCTTCATTGGAAAAAGGGAGATGATTCGAACACCTCCTTCCACGGGGTGTTGCAAAGAGTACATGAATGAAGACGTGGAAAAGCACGGAGAGCAGGGCCCGGGACACTGTGCATGCTCGATCCGAGTTCACTGCCACTGCTATGGGCCCGGCCCTGAGAAGGGGGGCTGGCACGGGCAGAGCCCCCAGACTGGAGCTGCCGTCCAGGCACTTTCCCATGTGCCACTTATGTCCCCATCAGAAGACCAGGGCAGGGATCGAGTCCCATTTTACTTATGAGGAACCGAGGCTCCCTCAAGGCCAGAACTCTTCACATCTAGTTCAGACCCCCCTCCCCTCCAGCAGGCCATAATGGACCCGCTGTGTCTGCCTCCCACAGCGGCCAGCAGACCCCCACTCCCATGGCACCAAAGGGCCTGGCCCCAGTGCCCTCCTCACCCACTCCCTGCGCAGTACGTAAGCGCACCCCCCCCCCCCAGCCAGGCCAGGCGCAGCACACACACCTCTCACTCCTACACACACACACACACACACACACACACAGAGGTGAGGAAAACCTGTTCTGAGCAATCTGCCTCGTGAGTGAATTCCATTCCCAGACCCCTCCACAGGGGCAGGAGCTGCCCCGTGTGCGTCACAGAAGAGCAGGAAAAGCAGAGGTACGGGGTGGGGGGGGAGGGGGTAGAGAGGAGGGTGAAGCCAGAGGAGGGGACTGAAAACTTCGTGTTTCTTTTTTCCATGTCAGTGACAAGAGTCACACCCGGCCTTTACGTAAACACGGCCAAGAAGCCACCCGGGGCCAAGCTTAGTTTCCTTGCCACAGCCAGGCCTCTCCTCCCGGTGACCCTGACACGGACCCCGCACAAAGACCGGCCGGGCCACCCCAACAACACCCAGGCCTCCCGCCCGCTGCCCTTGCTCTGTCCCATATTTATCTCGCTCCCTCCTTCATAACAGATCCTCACAGCAGCCCTACACGGCCGCTCAGCCACACGGAAGGCAGGCACGCACACACGGCTCGCGCCTGATCTCCTGGGGCTGAGGCCCACATTGCCCTTGTCACGCCACCTCCCTCCCCACAAGTGTTTTCTGACCGGCTCGCCTCCCAGGCCCACAGCACAGACAGGCTCCCACAAACAACGTCACAAAAGAATCCCATAGAGAATGTTACAGACACACAACCTTGCCCTCGCCTGGCTGCCCACAATCCCATAAACACAACCTGTATGTTCCCCCAGCCCGGGGTCCACAGCCCCACAAGTACCTAGACATACCCTGGGGCCTTCTCACTTGCCACCCAGATCCTGGGGACCTGAGTTCTAGACCTGTTTCCCCCCACCGTGCAACTCACTCAACACGCAGACCCACAAACCCTGCGGGCGGGCCATCCTCGCCAACACAGGGCCACACCTCAGCAGGGCACAGAAAGGGGACCCGGACATGACACCTTCTGACCCAGAGGTACACAACAGCCCCCCCCAGACAGGCACATACCCGCCGCCCGCAGGTGCCCTCCACAGCACATACCCTAACCACGCCAGCTGCGCAGAAAACAACAGTTCATAAATAGTTCATGTGTGCGAGAAAACACATGCCAGCAGCAAACATACATAAAACCACACATCTGACAAAACTCCGCATGGATTGTGCGCTGCTTTCCTATGCGGACCTGTCACGCAGAGCCACAGGGCCACCTCTTGTAATTCTGCCCCACACCCCTGGACACCCCTCCACCAGGCTCTCTGTCCCCGTGGCTCAGGCAGGGCCCTACCCGGACCCCTGGCCGCCGGACCAGCAAACGGTGGCGCCCGGGGAGAGGTTTACCTTGCCCCACAACACAGCAGGAGACACACAATCTCCGGGACTCACAGTCACAACCCTGCCCCGACGGCACAGCGGCTCCGGGGCCCCTGCTCGCCCTGCGCACCCCGCACACCCCAACTCCGGGGCGCTGGGCGGCCCACCCCTCCCCCTCTCTGCCTGGCTCCTACGCCATCGCCCTCCCAGCAGCTTGCAGCGCCGGCCCGGGCTCACACCCGCCCCACCCCACCCCCAACCTGCCCCACGGAGGGGTGGGGGGCGCCAGGCTGCAGAATTAACCCTTCGGGAGGGGAGGGAGCGCGACCCCCTCCCCGGCCCTGGGCGATCGCGCCCCCCGGCCGTCGCCGGGTCGGACGCCGCACCGGGGCCCCCTTAGTCGCCCCCCAGCGCCGCGCGCGCCTGGAGGCGGGGCCAGACTCAGCCCCCGACCCCTGAGCCCCCAGGTCAACCCTAGAGGGGAGCGGTCGCGGCGCGGGGCGCGGCTCGGGCCCCCGCGGCGCCGGGCAGGCGGGGAGGGGGCCCGGCTGTTGGCTCCGGTCCGCCCTGGCCCTGCCCGGTTCGCCCCGGGGCCCACCTGACTGCGATGGCGCCGCGTCCGCCAGGCCCGGCTCATCCCCGTGGCCGCCCCCGGCCGCTCCGGTTTCGCCCGCCTCCAGCTCCGGCTCCGGCTCCGGCCCCGGCCCCCCCAGCGCCCGGCCCCGGCCCGGCCCCGCCGCCGCCGCCGCCGCCGCCGCTGACATCATCGGCTCCCCCCGCCCCGGTCCTACCCCCACCCCCACCCCCGGAAACAGTACCCCCCCAGCGCCGCCGCCGCCGAGAGGAGGCCGGCGCAGCGCAGCCGACACCGACGCAGGGCTCCCGGCTCAGGCTCCGGGGAGAGCGCGCCCGACGGCCTCGGCCGGGACGGATCCCGGGACGGAAACGGCGCCGCGCCGGGCCGCCGGACGGGTGGACCCCAAGCGGGCGCGGGTCTGGCCGCGGCACCCCCGCGGGCCCTTACGACCACCCGCGCCCTGGCAAAGGGACGCCCCCCCCCACCCTCACCGCCCCCCGCGCCCTGCACGCCCTTCACTCGGCGGGGCCCAGCGCCCAGGGCACGCACACCCTCTCCGCACACACACACAACATGGCAGGCTCGCGATCCGGCCCAGTGGGACCCACAGACCCAGGCTCAGCACACTCACGGGGCCGGCCCTGGACACACGCACTTGCCCACCCCCCTCCCCAGAAAGGCACAGAGCCCCCCATCAGGCTGCAGTCTAGACAGGCCCCAGCCCAACAGAAGTGACTACCGGTGCAGATGAACACGCAGCTCGAATTTTGTCCCCACCGGCAGAAACCTCCACATCTATACACTCGTGCATAAATGCAGAGGCCTTGGTGTGCGCCTCCTGGGACACCACCACCAACACACCAGGTGTGAGCACACACAGAACAAACACGCATTCCTGAAACTTCAGAGGGACAGTCCCAGAGACTCCTCCCTGGCCTTTAAAAATTCGGAGCTGGGGAGACCCTGGAGCCAGCCCTCAGAGCTCCTTCCCGCAAAACCTTTCTGAAACAAGGTGAGACATACATAAACAAAGTTACATAAAGCCAAAGAAGTCTCATCACAGGGCTACTCAGAAGGAGGGAAAGAAAAAAAAAAAAAGGAATGAGACAATCTTGGGAGTCAGACAGACATACAGCCAGCCGGGTTGGAAACAATGAGAAACTAGGCCCACCCCCACCTCAGGAAGGTTCCAGGGAAGAACCTCCCCCCCCCCTTCAGGAAGGTTCCAGGGAAGAACCCCACTCCCACTCCAGCCAGGTCACAAGGGCTGGAGCTCCGAAGGGCCCAGGGTCCCTGAGCCAGGAGTAGAGGAGGAAGTCCAAGGAAAGATGGTGAGTGTGGGGGTCAGGGAGGCATGGCCCCCTTCCCGGAGCTCCTGGCTGCTCCCTTTTGTCTCTTCCCCTCAAACTTTCCCAGCTGTCCTGGAGACACCCACAAATGAAACTCACAATGGTGTACCCAGGCATCCACGGAACCTGTGACATCATACCAATGCCCAGCATCTGAGGCTACCTTCCCGTCCCCAAACCAACAGAGCCCCCCAGGTCCTTTTTCTTCTCCTGCGAACAGCCTACCCAGAGAAACACAATACTCCGAGACCGCTTACCCCTTGCTTCCTGCTTTAGAGGCCCCAGGCCTGTACTGTACCCCCTCATCCAGTTTCGGGCCCTTTCTAGCTCCTGAGGGTTCTCAGCAAGACAGCCCGACCCCACTACTGTCCCGTGAGGTCCCAGACCCCACCCTGGCATTCACCCCACCCCCTGCTCCCCGGGGCCACGGCTGCCCTAATGCCCCAGCTCCTTTCTCCCCCACAGGCTGGCAATCACCCTTACTTCAACCTGCCCGACTTCACCCAGCCATCGCCGCCCTCCACTCCGGCCAGCCTCCCCCCGCACCAGCGCTGCCGGCCCTCCGATGCCACCAAGGGCCTGCTCGTGGCCCTGCTGGGTGGGGGCCTGCCTGCTGGCTTTGTGGGCCCCTTCTCCCGCATGGCTTACCAGGCCTCTCGCTTACCCTCGCTGGAGCTGCTCATCTGTCGCTGTCTCTTTCACCTCCCCATTGCGCTGCTACTGAAAGTGCGTGGTGACCCCCTGTTGGGACCTCCCGATGTCCGGGGCCGGGCCTGCCTCCATGCCCTGCTCAACGTCCTCAGCATTGGGTGCGCCTACAGCGCGGTTCAGGTGGTGCCTGCTGGCAATGCAGCCACGGTCCGTAAGGGCTCATCCACCGTCTGCTCTGCCCTCCTCGCCCTCTGCCTCGAGAGCCAGGGTCTCAGCGGCTACGACTGGTGTGGTCTGTTGGGCAGCACCCTGGGACTCATCATCATTGTGGGACCTGGACTAGGGACGCTGCAGGAGGGGACCACGGGCCTCTACACCGCCCTGGGCTACGTGCTTGCATTCCTGGGCGGCCTGGCACTGTCGCTGGGGCTCCTGGTCTATCGTTCCCTGGACTTCCCCTCTTGCCTGCCGACAGTGGCCTTCCTGTTTGGCTTGGTGGGGCTGGTGGGCTCGGTGCCAGGCCTCTTCATACTGCAGACCCCTGTGCTGCCCAGCGATCCTCTGAGTTGGAGCTGTGTGGGGGCCGTGGGGATCCTCGCCCTGGTCTCCTTTGTGTGCGTGAGCTATGCAGTCACGAAAGCCCACCCCGCCCTGGTGTGCGCCGTCCTGCATTCCGAGGTGGTGGTGGCCTTGATGCTGCAGTATTACGTGCTCTATGAGACCGTGGCGCCTTCTGACATCATGGGGGCAGGGGTGGTGTTGGGCAGCATCGCCATCATCACCGCCCAGAACCTCAGCTGTGAGAGGGAGGGGCAGGTGGAGGAGTGAGATCCAACCCGAGAGCCTGGGGGTTGGGGGGGCAGGGGGAAATAGAAGGAGGAGAGACTGGAATACAAACATGGGAGAAGCAGCGACCAGAAAAGAGCTAATACCGGAGAGGGACACCCCTTGGAGTCAAGGGTGGAGAGGGGCTCTGCCTAGATCTGGAACAAGCGTGGGGACCAAAACATGTGATGTCTAGGCTGGGGCTTGGGGATCAGGGCATAACTACAGGGCAAGTGAGGTCAGAGGAACCAACGGAGGGGCTGAGAGGCAGGCCTGCCATGAGCCATGGGGAGGATTTTTCCCTCAGCAGCAGAGAGAAGAAAGAGCATTGGGGCTGGAGTGTTTGGGGGTGTTTTCAGGCAAAGGGACAGAGCAAGCAGCTGGGGTCAGGGAGTGTGCCTCCCCAGCCCCCACGAGACACGGTTTCCTTCCCTCATGGTTATGCCTCCTCCACCCCCCCCCCGGGGGGGGGGTGACGTGACACTGACATCAAACAAGGATCACTCTGAATGTGGCTGTGCAGTTGGTGTCATCTCTGCTTTGGAAGGAGAGTGAAAGTCCTACTCCGCTCTCATTGGAGAATCCCTTGGGATCCCTGCCCCCCCCCGCCCCCGCCAATCTGGTTTCTGAAATATTCTGGAAGGGGATAGGATTTCCTAACGTTCAGACGCCTTGACCCTGAATCCCCCAGGACTTCTGTGTCCCACCCCGTGGCTAATCTGCTTTTCCTGGATTGTCGCGGTCCCATGATCTCTCCCGGACAGTGGCCAGCCTCCTTCCAGAGAAGGCCCCTTGAGCGGCTTGGGCCGGGGGCTCCCGGGCCAGAGTTCCGTATTGCACTCCTTGGGAGGCCAGGAGGTACCGACCCGTCCCAGGAGGCCGCTCGACAAATACCAGCTACTTCCGGACAAGCGATTGGCCTCGCCATCTTGATCGGTTCATGCATATTCAGCGTGGCTACTGCATATTCATGAGCAAGGACGGCCCCCGGCGCTCCACACCCTCCCCCTCCCGGAACCCTCTTGGGAGGATCCGACCGGCCCCGCCTCCTTCATTACCGATTCGCAGAACAGACCATTTTCCAGCGGAGGGAAGGGGGGTAAATATTCATGGGAGACTTTTGCTGAGGACGAAAGCACGGTCCAACCTAGAATAAAAGCGGCCTGTATTCCACCTCGGTTCTTTAAACTTAAATCTCAGGGCGGGAGGGAGCAGAACGGGCAGGCGGCGGGGTAAAACACGTTCCCCTCGCCCGCGTCCCTTCTAAAGGTCGCCCAACCAGGGAGCCGGGGAGGGCCGACCAACGACTCGGGCGCGCGCTCCGTGCAGGCCAGCGCAGTCGACCCCGTAGCGCAAGGGAGGGCGGGAAAGGAAGGGGCGGGGATGTAGGGGCGAGTCTATAAAGGGCGTCATTCGGCCAGTTCGCTCCTCAGAAGCGCCGAGAGCGCGGCCGGGACGGTTGGAGAAGAAGGCGGCTCCCGGAAGGGGGAGAGACAAACTGCCGTAACCTCTGCCGTTCAGGAGCCCGGTTACTTATTTATTCGTTACCCTTTTTCTCCTTCCTCCCCCCCGAAACCTTTTCCTTCCCCCCCTTTCTTTTTTTCCTTTTTGGGAGACGAAAAATCTCCGGAAAGGGGGAGGAGAGCTCCTTTCGCTCCTTTTTCACTTCCCCGCCTCCTTCCCTCCCCCACCTCTCCCTCCTCCGGCTTTTTCCTCCCAACTCGGGGAGGTCCTTCCCGGCGGCCGCCCCGACGGGGTCTGAGCACCTAGGCGGAGGCGGCGCAGGGTTTTTGTAGAGAGGTTTGCGCCTGCGCAGCGCGCCGGCCTCCGCGATGCACGGGGGCGGCCCCCCCTCCGGGGACAGCGCATGCCCGCTGCGCACCATCAAGCGAGTGCAATTCGGAGTCCTCAGTCCGGATGAACTGGTAAGCGGTGGTGCCCTCTACTCCCTGCCGCGGCGCGGGCGGGGCCCGACGGTGGCCGCCAGGGGGACGGGCCGCCAGAGCCGAGTGTCGCGAGGGTGTGAGCGAGCTCGGCGCTGGGTCCGGGATGGGGGCCGGGACGCCGCCGCTGGCGGGGGGCAGATCGGGTCCCCGACGCCGAACGACGGTTGATCATCCCGGGGCTGGGGTGGCGGGGCGCTGAGCAAGTTCGGATGCGAAGCTGGACCCCACATCTTTGTTCCCCCGCCCCCTTCCACACTATTCACTGGACGCCCGCTGTGTGATAGATGCGACAGATACTGAGGTCGTGAAGCCGGAGGAGACGCAGGAGGACCCTGCCTTCCACTGGCAGTGTCCGTGGGAGGGGGCGGCCAACAGTCAACATACAAATAAAGGAGCAAACCAGACAGCTGAGTTCTTGTCTAGTGCTTTGGATGGAGGGAAGGGGAGTTGCCGAGGAGTGAGGCTTCTGTGGGCCGGGTGATGTCAGGGTGCGGGAAGCCCCCTCTGGGGAGGTGGTGCTTCCTGGATGAAGAGGAGGCAGCCAGTTCTCTGGGCCACAGATCCCAGACCGACAGCTTGTCAGACGGAGGAGACAGCAGGTGCAAAGGGCCCGGGGGAGCCATGAACTTGGTGTGTCCCAGGGGCGGGAAGAAGTGCCAGTGGGACTGGGGTTTAGAAGGGTGAGGAGAGTTAGTAAAACGGGCTGGAGAGACATGAGGGTGGGCATGCCTGGTGGGATGTTGTAAGTCATAGTAAGGAACCTGAGTTTAATTTCATTTTGAAGAGGAAGCCTTTGGAGAATTGTAAGCCAGAGAGTGACCTCAAGTTTACATTCAAAACAAAACTAGTAGTGCTTTGGTTGCCCTCTGAAAAGCTGATTGTGGGGGAGGGCTAAGGAGGAGGGTGGGAGAGATCAGGGAGGAGGGGGTTTTGGGGAAGAGCTGCTGGTGACTGGACTCCTTTGTGGAGTGAGCTGGCGGGAGCCAGGTGTCTGGGGAGAATGGCCGCGTTTGTGGATGGAGACCTTTTTGCTGGAGGACAAGGCATAGCTGCTTGAGAGTTAGTCAGGAGTTAGAGCCTCCTGAGCTCACATCATACCAAACCATAAATTCCAGATGCAGTTAAGCTTTAACTCCAAAAAGCAAAACTGCAGAGCTCCAGCGCAGTAGAGAAGGCTTGTGGGGGCTGATTCCAGGGGCAGAACCCCTTCGTGGTAATGAATGAGTGAATTAGCGGTAAATTTTGAGTGCCTGTCATGTGGCCAGGCACTGAGCGAAGCGTTTTTTCTTTTAAGATTTTAAGTAATCTCTGCACCATAACAAGGGCCCAAACTCACAACGCAGAGATCAGGAGTCACATGCCTCTCCGACCAAGCCAGTCAGAAGCCCCAGCATTTTGTATACAAGGAAGAACAGGGCATGTTTCACTGTGTAAAAATAAGAGCCACTTGTCTTTTTCAGGGGCACCATGGACACCTAAGAGACAGTTTGGGAAACGATATTTGCACTGTGGTAGTCAAGGTTTGGTTTCTTGATACACAGGGACCACTTACAAATCAGTAGGAAAAGCACACACCTACACAAACAAATAAAGGATACAAATCAGCAGCTCCCAGAAGTTACAAATGGCCAATAAAAAGATACTAATAAAGACATGCAAATTAAAGTTTTTTCCTTTATCTGATCTTTTCTCTGCTGGCCAGTATTGGGAAGTAGGCATGCTTACATATGGTTGGTAGCAGGATAAACTGTTAACAGCCTTTTTAGGGGACAGTCTGACAGTTCTGTCCATCGTTTGATGTTTGTTCTTTGGTCTAGCATTACCACTTCTAAAATTTTGTCCTTAAAGAAAAAGCTTTGAATTTCTCTTCTCAAGCATGCCCTTCCCCGGGTCTTGCCTGGTTTAGCAAGCACACAGTGGCCATACCATTTCCCTGCTAACTCAGGCCAGACACTTGAAAGGCATCTTTATCTTTGCTACTTCTCCTCACAACTTCCCCTTGGTCCGTCTGTCAGTCTGTCAGCTTTGCCTTTCAAACCTGCCTGGAATCTGGCCATTTATGACCATCTCCATCTGGACCACCTTGTCCCAGCCCACCATCCTCTTTCCCATGAGCTCTGCAGTAGCCCTACCCCTTCACTGTTCCTTCCGCTGTTCTCAGAGCTGCTAGAGAGCTCTTTTTTTATCGTGTCTCCCCCGCACGGAATACTCTGAGAGGATCCACACTGCTTACTCGGAGCTGTAGTGAGGTCCTGGCTAATCTGGCCCCGCCTGCCTCTCCAGCCCATTACCAACCAGACTCCTCTTTGGGTCTTTACAAGGACCTGCCTGTTCTTCCAACACCGCGAGTTCAGTTCTGCCTCAAGGGCTTTATTACTCCCTGTTCCTGCTGCTTAGCACAGCATTGCCCAGACCTACCCAGGCTTACTCCTTTCTGTCCTGTCGTTAGCACGACTGTCCTGAGCACCCTGTTTAAATAGCATTCCCCCTGCATCCTGTAACTCCTGGTCTTAATTTTAAGTAATCTCTACACCGTGTTGGGTTCCAATTTACAACCCCAGAATCAAGAGTTGCATGCTTCTGGCGCCTGGGTAGCTCCATCGTTAAGCCTCTGTCTTCAGCTCAGGTCATGGTCCCAGGGTCCTGGGATCCGTCCTGCATCAGGCTCCTGCTCAGCAGGAAATCTGCTTCTCCCTCTCCCACTCCCCCTGCTTGTGTTCCCTCTCTCGCTCTCTCTGTCAAATAAATTAAAAATCTTAAAAAAAAAAAAAAAAAAAAAAAAAGTTGCGTGCTCTTCTGCCCGAGCCCATGGGGAGACCTCTGACGCCAGTCTTGACTTTATTTTACTGTGTGTTTTGGCATTGTCTGAGAGGATCTGTTTTTCTGTTTCTTGCTCTCTCAGGAGAATATAAATTTCACGAGGGACCCCGTGCTCGCCTTTGTAATTTCAGGATTTCAAAGTGTGCCTGGTACATAATCATGGTGTAATGAGAATGAGTTAAATTAGTGAGTGAAGGAAGTAATTGGAAAGGACACAAAGAAATGTGTAGAAGGGTTTTCATTACAACATTGTTTGGATATGATACTGCTTGAAATTATAAATTGTCTCCATATTTACCGATAGGAGTTCTGTGGAGTTACCTCGGGGTGTGCTCTTAGACTAGAACAGATCTTCCCAACAGGCTAAGTCCCCTGTTCCCAGACCGTGCTGTGCTCCTGCAGCAGGCTCAGTGAGAGATTGTAAGTTTTCAAGAGAAGTACAAGGTGAGCTACAGTCCGCCGTCCTGGGAACTGGGAGTTCCTGATAGTCTCCTTTCGACATTAGGTGGCGCCAAACCCCTTTCGGTGACGTCATTATCGCGGGGAAGCTGGGTCTTTAGCAGTTCCCAAATTCAGGCCAAAAAAATCAGGGTGGTGCTGTCCCCTCGGATTCCAAGATCTGCCAGGTTGTACCCGGCCCGACAGGTGTCAGAGTGTCATTGTGGTTATTTGGGAAATAAAAGCAATATTTCTTTAACATTGAAATCTCTATTTACAGGTGTTTTTGTAGATGGCTACAAAGTGGTAGGGGACATAGGTATTTGTTAAGTCATCTGGGCCTGGACCCTGGGAGTGCTGGGAAAGTTGCTGACGCACTTGAGCCCCCAAGGGCACTGTGAACCAAAGTTCAGGTATCTGAGAAGGAAGTTACCAGGATGCAGAGTGAGGCCGTGTTCTTGGAAGAGTGAGAACGTGTCTGCATTTTACAAACCCCATGGCTGACTGTTCACAAAACAGAGGCCGCCTCTGGTGGGGGCGCAGGGTAGGGGGGCTTTAATTTCTCCCTGTGGTGTTCGCAGCTGGGACAGTGCTCCTGTGTCTGAGGGAAGAGTAGATCGCTCCGCTGGGCGTAGGAGGGTTGGTAAGGGGCCTCTTGTGGAACAGGTGGTGTTTAAGAGTCGTGCGTTCTAGAAGTCATGGGGAAGGTGTATGTCAAGTCCTGAGGGCTCTTGGAATTCACTGTGAGACAGAGCTGTGGCCTCTGCCGTTATGTGGTTTGGATGTTGCGGAGTCCTGAGGTGGAGGTAGCCCTGGAGGGTCCTGCGCTCAGGCTCTCTGCAGAGCTGCTAGGAAGTCAGCAGAGCAGGGAGCCAGCCACGCTGGAACAAGTTGGCTCCTGTTCGTTACAGCAATTGTCTCCTGTGAATAGCACCAGATTATTTATTTATGCCCCAGTTTATTCCAAGAAGAATTTAGAACATACTATACCCTTCTAGATGTGCCCTATGTTGGTGGACCAGAAGCTTATTCTTGTCTTCAAGTTATTTATAATCCCGGGGTGAGGGTGCCTGGGGGTCTCAGTCACTTAAGCGACTGCCTTCAGCTCAGGTCATGTTCCTAGGGTTGTGGGATTAAGTCCCTCATTGGGCTTCTTGTTCAGAAGGGAGCCTGCTTCAACCTCTGCCTGCTGCTCCCCCTGCCTGCACCATCTCTCTCTCTCTTTCTCAAACAGATAAATAAATCTTTAAAAAGGGGGGGGCGCCTGGGTGGCTCAGTGGTTTAAAGCCTCTGCCTTCGTCTCAGGTCATGATCCCAGGGTCCTGGGATTGAGCCACGTATCGGGCTCTCTGCTCAGCAGGGAGCCTGCTTCCCCCTCTCTCTCTCTGCCTGCCTCTCTGTCTGTCAAATAAATAAATAAAATCTTAAAAAAATAAAAAGGGATTAAGGGTGGGATTTCCTGCACACTGTACAAGTGTTTACTGGCGCCGTGCTAGGTGCTGACAGAAAGCAAAGGAAACCTGATCCTTGCCCTCGAGGGTTGCAGTCCAGTGGGAGAGTCAGATGAGTAAATAGGAACGGATGTTGGGGCCCAGAGCCCTGCTGGCATGTGGGGTGGGACGGACTCCATCCCAGGACCCTGGATTGTGCCCTGCACCAGAGGCAGACCCTTATCTGAGCCACGCCGGGTGCTCTTAAGATTTTATTCTTCAGTAATCTCTATGTCCACCGTGGGGCTTGGACTCAGGACTCCAAAGTCAAGTCACATGCTCCACCCCTGAGCCAGCCAGGTGCCCCTTAAGAGAAAGAATATTTGCTGGGGATCTGCGGCAGGCATCTGTCCTGCGGCCTTGGGCAGCTCCTGGGAGCAGCCACCCCTCAGAACGCTAAATAACCCTTGTCAGACAACACCGGGTGCCTGACCCCTCTCACATAGGTAGCGAGAAGAAGGGTTGGGGGCTAACGTGGTTTGTATATAATCCAAAGTGACAGTTAGTTACCTTGTGGTAGGGAGAGAGTCCAGAACCTTCCAAGACAGCTCCTGGCCCCATCTTGATGCTTGGAAGCAGAAGAGTCCTTAGCAGGTGGGTGGCTTGGTGGGCACAGCAGTCCGTCTTTTCTCCAGGCTCTCTGAAGGCACTTCCAGCAGCCGGGGGCCCTGGCAGTTGAGATCAGTGTAACAGACAGTCACCAGGAGCCGTGAGACCCAGGAGGACAGAGAGATGCTGGCCGCTGGGAGATGCTGGTACTCTCCAGGGAAGCAGCGGTGGGGGGTTAGAGAAGTGCAGAGGCGCTCATTTCTGTCCTGCTGTCCTGCTGATCGCAGGAGGGTGTGAAGACTGGATTTCCGTGTAGAAGGCGCCCCAGCTGTGGGGGTGGGTGGAGAGAGGCAGGCTGGCCGCCTGGGGAGCCCCTGATGCCAACCCACAGGTAGGCCCAGCCTGAGGCAGTGGCTGGAGGCTCCGAGGCTGGTGGGAGGTGCAGACAGCCGTGCCAGGTGCTGGGGCAAGATCAGATCAGGGTGGGTGTTTTCCTGAGCGCCTGCCTCGTCCTGGGCTTAAGCAGGTCCAAGACATTACTTGGTCCCGGGTGACAGAGCCGGGAGGCGGACCAGAGGCCTCCAGCTCCAGCCCACGCCCAGGTAACCAGTCTGTCTGTTAGAGCCTGGGAGAGCGAGGAGGGAGTGCAAGTGCTGGAGAGGGAGAAGCAAGAGCCCCTGCTGAGGAGGGAGCCCGTCGCGGGGCTCCATCCCAGGACCTGCAGATGATGACCTGAGCTGAAGGCAGACGCTCAACTGACTGAGCCCCCCAGGCGCCCCTTGATTCAGTAAATAGTTTGATATATGAATCTGGAGTTTAGGAGAAAGGGGAGGTGGAGATCCGGGCGTCACCGGGGTAGAGGGAGCACTGGGGATGGCAGGCCCGCTGCCTCGAGGGTGTGAATGAGCTGAAACCTGGGGGCAGAGCGGAATTTGAGGGACAGTGGGAAGCAGAGGAGCCGGGGAAGGAGATGAAGTTGGAAGGGCGGCAGGGTCTCCCATGCAGGCGGTCCCTGTGTCTTAGGCAGACGAGCTCTGAGTGGGACGGTGTGCGGGGCAGGGGGCCGCTCCTCAGTCTGTTGGGCCTGCTTTCAGGGCTGCGGCGCTGGCGGTGGCGGGGGGCATGGATCACTACTGTGGGCCAGCAGGGGCTCCCTTCCCTTTGCCGCCCCCCACCCACTCACCCCCACCCCCATGATGCCGTGGAAACAATGCACAGCGATCCTGGCTCTGCCGCTTTCTAGCTGCCTGTCCTTCAACCTCTGGTGTCGTCATCTGTGAGATGCGGACAGTGATGCGTGTTTTACCAGTTAGCTGTGCAGACCAGACGAGTCCCCTAGTGCTGCGCTGCTCCCCAGAAGGCGAGTCCCAGGGAGGCAAGCATCGTGTCGGCGCCGCAGCTCGGAGTAGCAGGACGGTTGTGTATTGGGCGGACAGGATTGGGTTTGAGTCCTGGCCCCCGGAGGTGGAGGCCTTGGACAAGTCAGGTGACGCAGCCTCAGCCTCCTCCTGTGTGAGCGACAGGACCTCATTCCCAGAAGGTGAGCCGATCAGTGTAGAGAAACAAGCTGCGCAGAGGGCGGTTGGCCCGGCACGAGGGGGACACGCAGGTCGAAGCTTTTCTTAAGTTTAAATTTGTCTCTTTGGAAGTTTAGTAGGTCAGACCCAGCTAATGTCAAAGTCCTTGGCTTTCAGTGTGAGAGAACTAAGGCTTCCTCAGCCCACCTCTTGGCCAGACCTGCTTCTGAGCCCCTCTGTCACCTGCTCCAGTCCCAGCCTCCCTCCCCCAAGGGGTCCCTCAAGTCAGATGCCCCGGGGCACCCTTCTGCTCCAGCACCTGCCTCCCCCATCTCATCCCAGGATCTCCAGCTGAGCAAGGATGGGGTCGGGCTGCTGGGGCCTCGGGAAGGAGGTGATGAGGACAGGGACGAGCAGTGGCGGGCTTCAGGAGCTGAAGCTAAGGGCCAGTCGTGTCTTGGCAGGCTGCAGCACTGTCCCCTGCCAGGGACCGGATTCAGGGCTTGATTTCAGCTTTGGGGAAGAAACAAGGCATTGGTTTTTTTTTTTTTTTTTTTTTTTTAAACTCCTCCTTGAAACAACTTACTTCTTTTGGGGGGTAAATCCTATGGATGTCAGTGATCTGGCATTGAACCAGAGGGGTGTGTGGGGTTTGAGGCAGGGAGATTGGCAGCTTATATGGAGGCCAGGGTTGGCTGCACACAAGTCCTTAGCACCCTCGCCCACCCGGACAGAGACCAGGACCCCCAATACTTGGCGCTGGAACCCCCAGAGCCTCCTTCTTTGAGGCCTTTGTATGCGAAGGCTGGAAACCAGGAATCCTATTTAGTTGTCACTGTTTTTTGTTGGGATTTTTTTTTTTTTTTTTTTCTGTAGAAACGAATGTCTGTGACAGAGGGCGGTATCAAATACCCCGAGACCACAGAGGGAGGCCGCCCCAAGCTTGGGGGGCTGATGGACCCGAGGCAGGGGGTGATCGAGCGGACCGGCCGCTGCCAGACCTGTGCGGGTGAGTGCTGGGGGCTGGCGGGGGGTCCCCATGGGACAGCGGGAAGCTTGGGTCCTTGGCCACCAGGCCCAGGGGTGGGGACCCTTGGGGACCTCTGAGGTGCCAGCCAGGATGAGGGTCTGAGGTGTGTGTCCCCGCAGGAAACATGACGGAGTGTCCTGGCCACTTCGGCCACATCGAGCTGGCCAAGCCCGTATTCCACGTGGGCTTCCTGGTGAAGACGATGAAAGTGTTGCGCTGCGTCTGCTTCTTCTGTTCCAAGCTGCTCGTGGACTCCGTGAGTGGAGTTGGGCCCTGGCCTGGAGGAGGGGTAGCTCCGTGAGGGGACCGAGGCACAGCCCGGCCGACCCTCCTCTGCTCTGTCCCCAGAACAACCCAAAGATCAAGGACATCCTGGCCAAGTCCAAGGGGCAGCCCAAGAAGCGGCTGACGCACGTGTATGACCTGTGCAAGGGCAAGAATATCTGCGAGGGTGGTGAGGAGATGGACAACAAGTTCGGGGTGGAGCAGCCGGAGGGCGACGAGGATCTGACCAAAGAGAAGGTAGCGGCCGGTGGGATCACCAGGGCGGGGGGCAGGCTGGTGGAGGGCCAGTGAGGTCTCGGCGCTCACGGCCCCTCTGTCCCTGACAGGGCCATGGTGGCTGCGGGCGGTACCAGCCCCGGATCCGGCGCTCGGGCCTGGAGCTGTACGCGGAGTGGAAGCACGTCAACGAGGACTCCCAGGAGAAGAAGATCCTGCTGAGTCCTGAGCGAGTGCATGAGATCTTCAAGCGCATCTCGGATGAG
This sequence comes from Mustela nivalis, assembly GCF_964662115.1. NCBI lineage: Eukaryota > Metazoa > Chordata > Mammalia > Carnivora > Mustelidae > Mustela > Mustela nivalis. The sequence continues at coordinate 3,843,553 of NC_139036.1, forward strand.
GAGTGCTTCGTGCTGGGCATGGAGCCCCGTTATGCGCGGCCCGAGTGGATGATCGTCACCGTGCTGCCTGTGCCCCCGCTGTCCGTGCGGCCCGCCGTGGTGATGCAGGGTTCTGCCCGCAACCAGGTCAGCGGCTCCCGGACTGCGCCTCTCCGTGGGGTGGCCGGCCCCAGTGGCGGGAGGCCCTGGGTTGGGGGCAGGCACGGGCAAGAGCCCTGGGGTGGAATGCGGGGGCCCAGGTGACCGAGCCACCTGATGGCCCTGTGCATTGGCATGAGGCCCATGGTGTGGCTGGAGGTCATGGCGGTGCTTCCTTGTGCGGGTCGGTGACCGTGCAGACCTCTGGCCACAGGACGACCTGACGCACAAGCTGGCGGACATCGTGAAGATCAACAACCAGCTGCGGCGCAACGAGCAGAATGGCGCGGCAGCGCACGTCATCGCCGAGGACGTGAAGCTCCTGCAGTTCCACGTGGCCACCATGGTGGACAACGAGCTGCCTGGCCTGCCCCGCGTGAGTCCCCGCACCGCCCACCCTGCACCCGAGTGGGAGGCGGCATGGGGGTGTCCGGGCTGACCGCGCGGTGCGCCCACCCCATCTCCTCACAGGCCATGCAGAAGTCGGGGCGCCCCCTCAAGTCCTTGAAGCAGCGGCTGAAGGGCAAGGAAGGCCGAGTCCGAGGGAACCTCATGGGCAAGCGCGTGGACTTCTCAGCGCGCACCGTCATCACCCCCGACCCCAACCTCTCCATCGACCAGGTGGGCGTGCCTCGCTCTATCGCTGCCAACATGACCTTCGCAGAGATTGTCACGCCCTTCAACATCGACAGGTGGGCTTGGCCTCCAGCTGGGATGGGGCAGAGGGGCGTGGCCAGGGGGACACATGTGGGGAGCTGGGAGCCCGGAGCAGAGAGCGCTTTCACTGGGGTGCGGGCGGCAACAGGGCTTCGGAGAGCTCTGTGCTCAGCGCACCTCTGCTCTCTGTAGACTCCAGGAGCTGGTACGCAGGGGGAACAGCCAGTATCCGGGGGCCAAGTACATTATTCGGGACAATGGCGACCGTATCGACCTGCGTTTCCACCCGAAGCCCAGTGACCTTCACTTGCAGACCGGCTACAAGGCACGTGGCAGAGCGGGGGCCTCTGAGGCTGTCCTGTTCCTTATGGTTCAGGCCTGGGGTATCTCTAAAAGACCCCTGCTGTCCTCAGCAATCTGCGGTGGCTAGGGCGGGGAGTGCGCTGGCCCGAGTGTGGTGCCCTGGGTGTATATGGCCGGGCCAGGGAGGCGCGGAGCAGAAGGCTCCGAGTGCAGAGTGTCTGGGTATCCGCCACCACCACCACTGCCCCGGCACCAGAGATCCTTGAGGCTGGGCAATGCTGTCCTTTGTTCAGTGGCGTCCGGCCCAGAGGGCTCGTCACTGTGTGTTCCACATGAAATTGCGCCCTTCCATCTTCTCTTTCCAGCTGCAGAGCATTTCTGGCCCACGGCCTCTTGCTTGTAGCAAGCCCCCTCCTCTGAGCCTCCGCTTGCCTCCCTAGGTGGAGCGGCACATGTGCGACGGAGACATCGTCATCTTCAACCGCCAGCCGACTTTGCACAAAATGTCCATGATGGGGCATCGGGTCCGCATCCTCCCCTGGTCTACTTTCCGCTTAAATCTGAGGTCCGTCCCCTGGCCGTGGGCGACGGGTGGGGCCGAGCGGCTGGGGCTGAGCAGCTGCCTGACATTTCCCTGCGGCAGTTCCGAGCCTGCTTCTCTCGGTCACTGCAGTGTGACGACTCCTTACAACGCTGACTTCGACGGGGACGAGATGAACTTGCACCTGCCCCAGTCCCTGGAGACGCGGGCGGAGATCCAGGAGCTGGCCATGGTGCCACGCATGATCGTCACCCCCCAGAGCAATCGGCCGGTCATGGGCATCGTGCAGGACACGCTCACGGCCGTGCGCAAATTCACCAAGAGAGACGTCTTTCTGGAACGGGTGCGTGCTCCTGTGGAGGGGGCCCGGCTCGGATGGGCGCTGTGACCGGGGTGGTGAGGGGACATTGGGGAGGAAGAGCTGGGACGTGTGCGTTGACCTGCCCCACACCAACCTCTGTGCCCGGCAGGGGAGGGGAGGTAGTTAGGACGGTCAGGGGCCAGAAACGGTTTATGGTTTTAATGCCCAATTCAGCTTTTTATTTTGTTTTTTCCCCATTTAATTTTTTTTTTAATATTTTATTTATTTATTTGACAGACACAGATCACAAGTAGGCAGAGAGGCGGGTAGAGAGAAAGGAGGAAGCAGGCTCCCTGCTGAGCAGAGAGCCCGATGCGGGACTCGATCCCAGGACCCTGAGATCATGACCTGAGCTGAAGGCAGCGGCTTTAACCCACTGAGCCACCCAGGCGCCCCCCCCCCATTTAATTTTTTAAGATATGTAATTTCAGGTACTGTTAGAAAGCAAAGGGGAAGGGAAACACATGATCTAATTATAGTTTTGTTTTTTATTTTTATTTTTTTAAGATTTTATTTATTTATTTGATAGATAGAGATCACAAGTAGGCAGAGAGGCAGGCAGAGAGAGAGGAGGAAGCAGGCTCCCCGCTGAGTGGAGAGCCCGATGCAGGGCTCGATCCCAGGACCCTGAGATCATGACCTGAGCCAAAGGCAGCGGCTTAATCCACTGAGCCACCCAGGCGCCCTATTTCTTTCTTTTTTGTTTGATTTTTTCTCTCTCTCTTTAAGATTTTATTTATTTATTTAACAGAGATCACAAGTAGGCAGAGAAGCAGACAGAGTCAGGGAAGCAGGCTCCCTGCTGAGCAGGGAGCCTGGTGTTGGGCTCAATCTCAGGACCCTGAGATCGTGACCTGAGCCAAAGGCAGAGGCTTCACCCACTGAGCCCCCCAGGCATCCCGGTTGTTTCATAATTATTAGAAGTAGTTTATGTTTATTGTTCAAGAGAAGAGGGACGCAGAGTCTCATGGTCATAATTAATATGTCATGAAAAGTTTGGGAAACCCTCTCCCTGGCGTCTGCCTCCCCAGTCTGCTCTCACCCATGGGTTCACTACCTTCCCCAGCGCGGCCCCAGGGCTGAAAGCTGCCGTTGCTTGTCCTGGTGCAGGGGGAGGTGATGAACCTGCTGATGTTTCTGTCCACGTGGGACGGGAAGGTGCCGCAGCCAGCCATCCTGAAGCCACGGCCCTTGTGGACGGGCAAACAGATCTTCTCCCTCATCATCCCCGGCCACATCAACTGTATCCGCACCCACAGTACCCATCCAGACGACGAGGACAGCGGTCCTTACAAGCACATCTCTCCCGGGGACACCAAGGTAGGATCCGACCTTTGCCTGGGTGGGGGCAGGATTTGGACAGGGGCACCACCGCGGGGGTCTCAAGTGAGGTGCTTTGTGAGCAGGTGGTGGTGGAGAACGGGGAGCTGATTATGGGCATCCTGTGTAAGAAGTCTCTGGGCACGTCGGCCGGCTCTCTGGTGCACATCTCTTACCTGGAGATGGGCCATGACGTCACTCGCCTTTTCTACTCCAACATTCAGACCGTCATCAACAACTGGCTGCTGATCGAGGGTGAGCGAAGAGCTCCAGTGAGCCCGCTCCTGGAGTCCAGACTCCCTCTTCTTCCCGTTCTTCTGTCCTTCGCTTTCCTGCTTGGATTTGGGGTCCCGCCGCCAAGGGTCTTGGCTGTGATTCCATTCCAGGTTTTGGGGGGGAGTGTAAGGAGGGTATTGGTGATGCCGCTCCATATTCCTAGGTCACACCATTGGCATTGGGGACTCCATTGCCGACTCCAAGACCTACCAGGACATCCAAAACACTATTAAGAAGGCCAAGCAAGATGTGATAGAGGTGAGTAGGAAGGCCGGCCGAGACCCAGTGACAGTCACTCCGACACGTGAAGGGGACGTCGGCGACAGCCGGGTAGGTATGCGGGGAGGGGGAGCAGAGCGGACGCCGAGCCCTGCCACCTCCCTCGCACCCAGGTCATCGAGAAAGCTCATAACAACGAGCTGGAGCCCACCCCAGGGAACACCCTGCGGCAGACCTTCGAGAACCAGGTGAACCGCATTCTCAACGACGCCCGAGACAAGACCGGCTCCTCTGCCCAGAAGTCCCTGTCTGAGTACAACAACTTCAAGTCTATGGTCGTGTCTGGGGCCAAAGGTTCCAAGATCAACATCTCCCAGGTGGGGAGCCTTGGCCTTCCCAATGCGGGCCGTGGAGGAGGTGTGACGGGTCGGCGTGCTAGGAATGTGGGCTCTTCAAGCAGAGGGAGTCAGGGGCATCCCCTGTCTTTCCCCAGGTCATTGCCGTTGTCGGACAGCAGAACGTGGAAGGGAAACGGATCCCGTTTGGGTTCAAGCACAGGACCTTGCCTCACTTCATCAAGGACGACTACGGGCCCGAGAGCCGCGGCTTCGTGGAGAACTCTTACCTGGCCGGCCTTACGCCCACCGAGTTCTTCTTCCATGCCATGGGGGGTCGCGAGGGGCTCATCGACACGGCCGTCAAGACTGCTGAGACTGGTGAGGCCTTCTGGCCCGGCTACTGCCAGGGGATCCCTGGAGTGGGCGTGGGGGAGTTCCTGGGCTGGGGATTTTGTCTCTCAAGGAAAGAGTAGCAGATGGAAGTCAGGAGCCAGGAAGGCGGCCCGCGGGACACGCACAGCCCCCCCGCAGCACTCCCTGGTGCAGGGACAGGGCCCAAGGTCTCTCACGACTTATCCCCTGGTGGCTGGTTCCCGGGGGCCCCCTCTAGGCCCTGCCTCCAGCAGGTGGTGGGCGCAGCGTTCATGGAGGGGCCGGGGGTGCCAGGGGGATGCTGTCTCGTGAGGGTCAGTGGGTGGAGGCGTTGGCACCCTCTGCACACGCGCTCATATCCCTCCCCCCGCGCAGGGTACATCCAGCGGCGGCTCATCAAGTCCATGGAGTCGGTGATGGTGAAGTATGATGCCACCGTGCGCAACTCCATCAACCAGGTGGTGCAGCTGCGCTACGGTGAGGACGGCCTGGCTGGCGAGAGCGTCGAGTTCCAGAACCTGGCCACCCTGAAGCCGTCGCACAAGGCTTTCGAGAAGAAGTGAGGAGGCTGTGGTGGGTGGGTCCTGGCCATGGGGCTCTCAGCTGGCCTCCTAGGACACCCCTCCCTTCACGCAGAGATGCTGCTGGCCCAGCATGTGCCTTGCGGCCACCTGCCCTCTTAGGACCCTTTGTCCCTCCTGGTGATGGCAAGTACATGGTGGGGGCTGACCTGTGCCCAGTGGCATCCTAGTGCCCAATGGTGTCCTAGCAAGCTCAGGTGGCCTGGCCCCAGCTTGGGTCCTGCTGGCAGCCCTGGGGCCTAGACCTTGGATTTCTCTGCCCCGGACACTTTGCCGTGGATCCCCGTTCAGGACGTGCAGCTCAGAGCCTCTCAGTGCTCCTTGCAGGGATTGGGCCTGGGCTCGCCTGCTCCTGACCCCTCCTGCTGCCCGCAGATTCCGCTTTGACTACACGAATGAGAGGGCGCTGCGGCGCACCCTGCAGGAGGACCTGGTGAAGGACGTGCTGAGCAACGCCCACATCCAGAACGAGCTGGAGCGGGAGTTCGAGCGCATGCGGGAGGACCGGGAGGTGCTCAGGGTCATCTTCCCCACCGGCGACAGCAAGGTGCGTGAGACGGGTAGGCGGGGCCGGGGCGCTGCTGGCCTTGTGTGGCTGTGCCCTGCTCGTGACACCCCCTGCCGCCCCTCTTCAGGTAGTGCTGCCCTGTAACCTGCTGCGCATGATCTGGAACGCTCAGAAAATCTTCCACATAAACCCCCGTCTGCCATCCGACCTGCACCCCATCAAGGTCGTAGAGGGTGAGTAGCAGCCTGGGGAACCCTGGGCCAGGCTGCAGGACCAGAGTGAGCCAGGCTGTGGTCTACCCTCTTTTGACCTCCGTTGGCCCCCAGGAGTCAAGGAGTTGAGCAAGAAGCTGGTGATCGTGAACGGGGACGACCCCCTGAGCCGGCAAGCACAGGAGAACGCCACGCTCCTCTTCAACATCCACCTGCGCTCCACACTCTGCTCCCGCCGCATGGCTGAGGAGTTCCGGCTCAGCGGGGAGGCCTTCGACTGGCTGCTCGGGGAGATTGAGTCCAAGTTCAACCAAGCCATTGTAAGTGGTGGTCTCAGCCCAGCCTCGCTTTCCTCTCCTCTGACCTGTGCACTCAGCTGGGCTCTGAGCGCAGCCTGCCTTCGCCCACCAGCGCCTGGGGGTGGCTCTTGGTCACTGAGGGTCTGTGCTTTGCCAAGTCCCACTTGGGGGGCTTTGTGCCCCTTCCCTGGCGGGCTGTTTCCATGACGCAGACACAGACACTGGGCCTTGGACAGATGGGTGACGACTCCAGGATGGGCAGTCCTACCGGAAAGAAGCCATGTGGCTGGGATGGGAAATGGGAGGGTTGTTCTTTCTTTTCTGAAAGTGCCTGGTGTGTGCAGAATTCCGGTGTAGGTGGAGGTAAGGGACTGGGGGAGTGAGCAGGAAAGAGATTCAGACATATTGGGAGAGACCATCGCTGTCTCTAAGGGAGGTTTTTACAGGGCAGTGGGAAGATAGAAATGTCTTACAGGCTTGGCTCTGAATACATGCACGGTAATCCAGTTTTATAAATGAAATAATTAAAACACATCAGGAAACACTATAGAACGTGATTGAAAGAAGGAAGGCTTAAGTGAGCAGAAGGACATCGGGTGTTTGAGGATTACAAGATTTGTGCTGCTAAATGGCCATAATCCCCAAAGTGATCTACAGACCCAGCACTGTCTCTGTCAGAGCCCAGCTGCCTTTTTTGCAGAGATGTATAAGCTGATCCTAAAATTTATAGGGAATTGCAGAGGATTCAGAGTAGCCAGACAGTTTGGGAAAACAACAAGATTGGAGGACTCCCACTTTCCCGATTTCATATATCCCCATAGAGCTGCACATCTCAGAAACGCGCGGTGCTCACATGAGGATGTAGAGACAGATGCACGGAACTCAAGTTGACAGCTTGCGAGTTAAACTATCACATTTACAGTTGTTGTTTTTTTTTTTAAGATTTTATTTATTTATTTGACAGATAAAGACAGCAAGAGAGGGAACACAAGCAGGGGGAGTGGGAGAGGGAGAAGCAGGCTTCCCACTGAGCAGGGAGCCCAATGCGAGGCTCGATCCCAGAACCCTGGCATCATGACCTGAGCTGAAAGCAAACGCTCAACGACTGAGCCACCCAGGGGCCCCTACAGTTGTTACATTTTTGCCGAGGGTGCCAAGTCTTTGCACGGGAGAAAATAAGTCTTTTCAACAAATGATATTGGGGACCTCACTGGGTTCTTCAGTCCATTAATCCAATTCTTGGTTTCAGCTCAGGTCATGGTCTCAGGGGCTATGAGATCAAGCCCCATGTTGGGCTCTACACTCAGCTCGGGGGATGGGGGGGCTCTGCTTGGGATTCTCTTGCCTTGCCCTCCCCCATGCATGCTCCATTTCTTTCTCAAATAAATAAACTTTAAAAAGTAGTAGTGCTGGGACAGCTAGGCATACACGGGCAAAATGCTGAAGTTGGATCCTTACCTCGCGCTGTGTAGAAAAATTGCTTCAAAATACGTTGAAGATCTACGTGTAAGAGCTCAAGCTATAAAAAGTTCTAGAAGAAAACGTGGAGTAAATTTTCATGATCTTCGATTAGACAGCGGAGTCTTTGGTTAGACACCGAAAGCATCTGGCTAAAGAGCACCAAACAAGACAGATTGGGCTTTGGCCACATGAAAATCCTGTGCTTCAGAGAACACCAGCAAGAGAGTGAGAAGATGATCCAGAACAGCAGGGTAAGCTTTGCCATCATCTTGCATGAGGAATACACAAAGGACTGCTGTGAGTCAGCAGCAACAAAGAGAGCTTAAGCCTTGGATAGACACCTTCCCACAAAGAAGGTGGGAAGTAAATGCATGAGAAGAATTGGTCAGTGTCATGAGTCTCCCAGGAAACGCAGCTGCAGCCCAGTGAGCCACCACATCGTGCCCCTCAAATTAGGATGGAAAGAGGCTCTGGGTGAAGCCATGGAGCCGTGAGAATTTTCCTGGGCCGCTGCTGCGGGCGGTGCAGCCACTGTGGGGCCGCTGGGGGTCACGGGCCGCTGATCCTCTGAAGAGTGGACACGGGTACTGTTTGAACCAGCAGATCCACTCCTAGGAACATACCCAAGACTGGACAGCATGTGCACAAAAACGCAGCACACAGACGATCGTGGTTCGCTCATAACAGCCACGCTGTGGAAACAGCCAGAACATCTGTCCGTGGATGGGTAAGCAGGACTGCCAGCACCGTACAGAGGAGCGTCCTGTGATCGGAGCAGCGAGGTGCGGAGCCGGAAGACAGCGATGAGCCTCTGGTTGCCGTGTGCGCGGAGGCCATGTGCACTAGGACTCTCGCGGGAAGGTGGCTGATGGCGTGTGGTCGTGACCTCAGTGAACAGAAACTTTGGGGAGTCCCCCACTTGGAGCACTGATGTGACCTGGTGTGCAGCCCGTGACTTGAGCACACTCTAGAAGTTAGGGTCTCAGGTGGCCCAGGGCCGCCCCCCAGGCGTGTGGCGCGGAAGGTGAGGAGGAAGGGGCATGCGAATCCGACTCGCTGTGTCAGGTTCCTGTCCTGTCCCAGCACCCATGTCACTGTGCTGACTGCAGCTTGTCGTCCCTCGCCGGAAGGAAAGTGCTCACTTTCTGTGATGCCGGCTTTTCTTCTTCCATAGGCCCATCCTGGGGAGATGGTGGGTGCCCTGGCCGCACAGTCCCTTGGAGAACCTGCCACCCAGATGACCTTGAACACCTTTCACTATGCCGGTGTGTCTGCCAAGAACGTGACCCTGGGTGTGCCCCGTCTCAAGGAGCTCATCAACATCTCCAAGAAGCCGAAGACGCCTTCGCTCACTGTCTTCCTGCTGGGCCAGTCCGCTCGAGACGCTGAGAGGGCCAAGGTAGGGACTGGGTAGCTCGGCTTCTGGTGGGAGCAGGAGGGGGAGTGCTCTCGCCCTTGAATGCCTTCTCTCTGCAGGAAGGGCTTGCAGAAGCCTTCAGAGCCCCCTACATGTCTTATGTCCCCAATCCCTCTTGTTCCCAGGACATTCTGTGCCGTCTGGAGCATACGACACTGAGGAAGGTGACCGCCAACACAGCCATCTACTACGACCCCAACCCCCAGAGCACGGTGGTGGCAGAGGATCAGGAATGGGTGAATGTCTACTACGAGATGCCTGACTTTGACGTGGCCCGCATCTCCCCCTGGCTTTTGCGGGTGGAGCTGGACCGGAAGCACATGACCGACCGGAAGCTGACCATGGAGCAGATTGCCGAGAAGATCAATGCGGGTAAGACTACTCGGGCTCCGCATCTGTCCCGGCACCGCCTGCTGGTCCCCAGTGAGCCCCCCACTCTCCGCCTTCCATGGGCCTGCTCCATGTTACCCTTTCTTCTAGAGGGTTCTGGGAGGGGCAGGGGAAGGTGGGAGAGCGCCATCGGGGAGAGTCCCCCGGCCACCGTCCTTCTCACGGTCCCTCCTCTGCACCAGGTTTCGGCGATGACTTGAACTGCATCTTTAACGACGACAACGCGGAGAAGCTGGTGTTGCGCATCCGGATCATGAATAGCGACGAGAACAAGATGCAAGAGGTGAGGAGAACGGGGGGGGGGGGGGGGGGGGGGGGGACGGTGCCGGGCGGCCTCTCTGGCGACCAGAGGCATGAAAGCGGCGTGGAGGCTGGCTGGGATTTCCAAAACTTGTAGCAGCAAAATCATTTGAAAGTTGAGGTAGCAGCTGTGTGGCCCTGACAGGTGGCGTTGAAGCAGGGGCCTGTCCCCCTGTGAGGCTCCCCCGTGAGGGCGGAGAGCAGGGCTAGCGCATCTTGCGGAAGGCAGGTGATAGCAGGTGCCGCGGGCCCGGAGAGTGCACCAGAGCGGTGTCTTCAGTCCTGGGCACGAACACACGCTGAACTGTGGGAGAGTAGATCCAGAGATCCGACAGGAGAGGCCGGCTGCCCACGGGAGCCCTTTGCTGCCCAGGTGGTGGTCACTGCGAGCTGGGAGGGGCCGCAGGCGCCCTCGGGACCCTTGGAGTGTGCGAGCTTCTGAAAGCCTGTCGGGAAGGCGGGTTGTGGGAGCCTTCCCTGGGTCTCTCTCAGGATCGCGAAAATCGGCTAAAAAGTAACATCAGGGGGACCACGGAGGGCAGAGTCGGGCCTGACGTGGCTCTCAGGCCTCCCCAGGGCGGCTGTGGTCTGGGGTGAGGGTGGGGAGAGAGGAGGAGGGTGGAGGGTTCCAGGCCCTGGGCCTCGCTCTCGCTGCAGGAGGAGGAAGTGGTAGACAAGATGGATGACGACGTTTTCCTGCGCTGCATCGAGTCCAACATGCTGACTGACATGACCCTGCAGGGCATCGAGCAGATCAGCAAGGTCAGCGCACCCCTCCCTGCCAGCGCCCCCCCCACCGCCCCCTCTTTGCCACCCCTTCACCCCGCCGCTCACACTCTCCCCTGCAGGTGTACATGCACCTGCCGCAGACAGACAATAAGAAGAAGATCATCATCACAGAGGACGGGGAGTTCAAGGCCCTGCAGGAGTGGATCCTGGAGACGGACGGCGTGAGCCTGATGAGGGTGCTGAGCGAGAAGGACGTGGACCCCGTGCGCACCACGTCCAACGACATCGTGGAGATCTTCACGGTGAGCCCCCAGCGTGCCACTGCCCCGCTCTCTTCCTGGGATCCTGCGTGTCCAACAGGAAGCAGCCCCCGCCTTCTCTCTGGGCGTTCACTTGCTCACGTTTGTCCAAATCTGAGCCCAGGGTTGAGTGTGGACAGCTGCGACCCGTGATTGTCCCTCTGCGGGTCCGGGTGGCAGGAGGAGCTGGGGGAGAGCAGAGCTCCTCGGTCTTGTCCCATCACTCTGACCCCCACTGCCGGCCAGGTGCTGGGCATTGAAGCCGTGCGGAAAGCTCTGGAGCGGGAGCTGTACCACGTCATCTCCTTTGACGGTTCCTACGTCAATTACCGCCACTTGGCTCTGCTGTGTGACACCATGACCTGTCGAGGCCACCTGATGGCCATCACCCGACATGGGGTCAACCGCCAGGATACCGGGCCTCTCATGAAATGCTCCTTTGAGGAAACGGTAACGACGGAGCAGGGGGGTAGATGGAGAGGGGGCGGGGAGCACTGTGGGAAGACGGGGTGCACCAGAGTGACCTGGGCAGCAGCCCCTCGGAGCACGGGGTGTGGAGCTGTCTCACGGGCCCCCCGTCGGCTGGTCGTGCAGGTGGACGTGCTGATGGAGGCCGCTGCACATGGAGAAAGCGACCCCATGAAGGGGGTGTCGGAGAACATCATGCTGGGCCAGCTCGCCCCAGCTGGCACCGGATGCTTCGACCTCCTGCTCGATGCCGAGAAGTGCAAGTACGGCATGGAGATCCCCACCAACATCCCCGGCTTGGGCGCCGCCGGACGTGAGTAGCTGGACCCCCGCTGCCCAGACCTGGCCAGGGGGCAGGGGTGGGAGTGAGAAGGCTGGTCTCTGGGCGTGGTGCTCAGGAGTTCCCCTGCTTCTCCACAGCCACTGGCATGTTCTTCGGCTCAGCGCCCAGCCCCATGGGAGGGATTTCTCCAGCCATGACGCCCTGGAACCAGGGTGCAACCCCGGCCTATGGTGCCTGGTCCCCCAGTGTCGGTGAGTGACCCAGTCCGCAAAGAAGGGCCCCTGTCCGGGTCGTCAGGCGGGTAGGCTGTGGGGGTGAGGTGGTGCCTTACCAGGGAGCTCTGGGCACACTGCTGAGCTCCAACTCTGGTTTGAACTCCTGTTGTGCTTGGCAGGGAGTGGAATGACCCCGGGGGCAGCCGGCTTCTCCCCCAGCGCCGCCTCCGACGCCAGCGGCTTCAGCCCTGGCTACTCGCCTGCCTGGTCTCCCACGCCGGGCTCCCCAGGCTCGCCCGGCCCCTCCAGCCCGTACATCCCCTCGCCAGGTGAGCTGTCCCTGTCGGTTGGGGCCAAGTTCCTTCCTCCCCAATCCTTCCTTCAGGGTAACTTTCCATCGCTGAACTCTTGGCTTTTTCCCCCACAGGTGGTGCTATGTCTCCCAGCTACTCCCCGACATCACCCGCCTATGAGCCTCGCTCCCCTGGAGGCTATACACCTCAGAGTCCCTCTTACTCCCCTACCTCACCTTCCTACTCCCCCACCTCTCCATCCTACTCTCCAACCAGTCCCAACTACAGCCCCACGTCACCTAGCTACTCCCCGACCTCGCCCAGCTACTCCCCGACTTCGCCCAGCTACTCCCCGACTTCGCCCAGCTACTCCCCAACCTCTCCCAGCTATTCTCCAACTTCCCCAAGCTACTCTCCCACTTCTCCGAGCTACTCTCCGACCTCTCCCAGCTACTCCCCAACCTCTCCCAGCTACTCCCCAACCTCTCCCAGCTATTCCCCCACCTCTCCTAGCTACTCTCCCACGTCCCCAAGCTACTCTCCCACGTCCCCAAGCTACTCTCCCACGTCCCCAAGCTACTCGCCAACATCCCCAAGCTACTCACCAACCAGCCCTAACTATTCTCCAACCAGTCCCAATTACACCCCGACGTCTCCTAGCTACAGTCCGACGTCACCAAGCTACTCCCCGACTAGTCCCAACTACACGCCCACGAGCCCTAACTACAGCCCAACCTCTCCAAGTTACTCTCCAACTTCACCCAGCTACTCCCCAACCTCGCCAAGCTATTCCCCGTCAAGCCCACGATACACACCACAGTCTCCGACCTATACCCCGAGCTCCCCCAGCTACAGCCCCAGCTCCCCCAGCTACAGCCCGACCTCGCCGAAGTATACCCCCACCAGCCCCTCGTACAGCCCCAGCTCCCCAGAGTACACCCCGACCTCTCCCAAGTACTCCCCTACCAGCCCGAAGTATTCGCCCACCTCCCCCAAGTACTCACCCACTAGCCCTACCTACTCGCCCACCACCCCAAAGTACTCCCCAACATCTCCTACTTACTCGCCAACCTCTCCGGTCTATACCCCGACCTCCCCCAAGTACTCGCCCACCAGCCCTACCTACTCGCCCACCTCCCCCAAGTACTCACCCACCAGCCCCACCTACTCACCTACCTCCCCCAAAGGCTCTACCTACTCACCCACTTCCCCGGGCTACTCGCCCACCAGCCCCACCTACAGCCTCACCAGTCCGGCCATCAGCCCGGACGACAGTGATGAGGAGAACTGAGGGTGTGCGGGGCGCAGGGCAGCCCGAGCGGTGCCCTCGTGGGTCGCAGGCCCCTGGCCTGCTTCCCTTGTACATAGCGCCTGTGACAAAGTTCTTCGTTGATGTTCTGGTCCCATTTCCGCTGGGGCTTCTTGTCTTGTTCTCCAACTGTGCTGACTCAGAACCCACTCCTGGCTCTGGTGGTCTCCTTCCTGCCCCACCACCCCAGGCCTGTCCCCACATCGAGGCTCCCTCCTTGCCTGTGGCTTGATTGGGGGGAGAGGGGATGTTAACTTCTTAGGGGTAGTTCCTGCTGTGGGTCGTTCTAGCTGATCCTCGGGAAGAACAAAGCTAAAGCTGCCTTTTGTCTGTTATTTTATTTTTTGAAGTTTAAATAAAGTTTACTAATTTTGGCCAAAAGTGTGTCACATGGAGTGCGTCATTGTGGGCAGCACACCTGGGCCGCCGCCTGCCCGGGCCACTCCCTGCCACCGAGAGGCGGGCAGCCCAAGCTGACGGCTCTTCACTCTCTGAACGAGCACCTGCCACGGGCCACGTGCTGCTTTCTGCCAGCGTTATGGTCCCCCAGGGGGTGGCCCTTGCCCTCCGTTAAGGCACTGCTGGACGTAACAGCTTTTTAACCTTTGATTATCGTGATTTGGAAAAGTCCAGAAAGGTCCATGTGCTGTAGAAGCGGAAGTGTCCCCATCCTCCACACCACCACCAGGAGGCACATTTTCTTCCGGTATTTATCCTGCCCGTTTCTCAAGTCCCTTTTAACCACTTTTTGTTTGGGCCTCAAAGCAACAATGAGAAGGTTCTGGGTCCTGTAATAGCTTTGAAAGTGGCTGTGAAAGGATTCAGAGATAATTTGTTACTTTTGGCCACTCCATATTTTCTTCCATTAGTTTCCTGTTAATGCGTGTATCAGCTTCCTCCATTCCCTGCTAGATATTTCTGCTTTGCTTTGGATATATATATATTTTTTAAGATTTTATTTATCTGACAGACAAAGATCATAAATATGCAGAGAGGCAGGTAGAGAGACGGGAAGGAAAGCAGGCTCCCTGCTGAGCAGAGAGCTTGATGCAGGGCTCAATCCCAGGACCCTGGCATCACAACCTGAGCCGAAGGAAGAGGCTTTAACCCACTGAGCCACCCAGCCTTTGGATATTTTAAATCAATTTTTTTTTTTTAATCAGAATATTTCAGAGAACAGTATAGAACGTTAAGCCCAAAATCTAATTTGATCACTGAGGGTACAGGTTATAGATGCCATTTTGCCGTATTTAACCCCAATCTTAAATTGTTTCTAAAGAAATGACTTATTCTTGGGGCGCCTGGGTGGCTCAGTGGTTTGGGCTGCTGCCTTCGGCTCGGGTCATGATCTCAGGGTCCTGGGATCAAGCCCCGCATCTGGCTCTCTGCTCCGCAGGAAGCCTGCTTCCCTCTCTCTCTCTCTGCCTGCCTCTCTGCGTACTTGTGATCTCTGTCTGTCAAATAAATAAAATCTTTAAAAAAAAAAAAAAAGAAATGACTTATTCTTATAAGAAGAATATATATTTGTTATAAAAGATCCAAGCACCAAGAAAGAAAGAAACATCAAGTCTTCCCAAATCCCACCACCGAGGAGCATGAGCACCACCATGGTGAACGGAATTCCAGGCATATCCTGCTCGATCGCAGAGTGATAGAAAGTTAGAAATTGTTGAAGGGGAATGGGATTGCTTGAGTTTGGGCTGTGAGGATACCATGGACTGCCTTACAAACGGCCAGTATTTCTCACCACTCTGGAGGCTGGGGGATCCAAGGTCAAGGCTGCTGGCTTCTTGGTTCACAGATGGCCATCTTCTCCCAAGTTGGCAGAAGGCAGAGGAGTGAGGGAGCTTTCTGGGCTCCTCTCAGGGCATTGATCCCGATCATGAGGGCTCCACCCCCATGCCCTAAGCCCCTCCCCAGGGCCCCCCCTCCAGACACATTAGGGACTAGATTCTAGCCATGGGAATTTGAGGCAGACAAACATTAAGTCCATAGCGTGTGCTATGTAATAAATTTGATAATTTTTTAAGGAGAAAAAAGTGAATTCACCAATCTGCCAAATGTCATATCGCTACTTCTCCATGAGCACCATTCCTGACAGATCCCTCACCGTTAGGGTACGTTATGAAAACAAAACGAGTAAAGGAAAAGCAGAATCAGACCCACAGATACTGAGAACAAAATGATGATTGCGGGGGGAAGGGGAGGTCCAGACTTCCCCTAATGGAACGAATAGGACCTGGGGATGAAAGGCACAGCGGAGGGATGAGAGCCAGTGGGATCCTGATGGCCTCCTGAGGGGACAGGTGGCAGCCGCATGGGGGTGAGCATAGCAGCAAGTGCCAGTCATCCACTTACTACGTCACACCTCACACCGGCGTGACATTGCATGTCAACATCATAACATTTATGATAAATACATCATAAAACTATCCGCAGTTGGTAATGTTGGCTTATTTTTTTAAAACATTAGAAGTTCAGGGGCGCCTGGGTGGCTCAGTGGGTAAAGCATTTGCCTTCAGCTCAGGTCACGATCTCAGCGTCCTTCAGAATGTTAACTTAATGTATTAGAACTTCATATTAATGAAATCATAGCGTGGGTTCTTAGTGACCTGCTGCTTTTAGTCAACATTGTTTTAGAAATTCGTCCTGCTGAGGTTTTTAGCTACTCATTCTTTTTTAGTATCAGATCCACCTTCTACACTGGTCAGGTTATAGACCTCATCCTCGGGCCGCCCGGCCAGCTCGGTCAGGGGAAGCTGTGACTCCTGAGCTCAGGGTGAGTTCGATCCCCACCTGGGGGTGGAGATGACTTAAATAAATAAAACATTAAAAACATTAAAAGAGAGAAATGCATACTTATTCATTACTCTTTTCCAGTATCCTGCAGAAGTTTTTATAGCTTGGGATCTCACATCTAGGTGAATTTTAATCCACTTAAAAGTGACTTGTCTTGGGCACCTGGGTGGCTCAGTGGGTTAAGCCGCTGCCTTCGGCTCAGGTCATGATCTCAGGGTCCTGGGATCGAGTCCCGATTCGGGCTCTCTGCTCAGCAGGGAGTCTGCTTCCTCCTCTCTCTCTCTCTGCCTGCCTCTCTGCCTACTTGTGATCTCTCTCTGTCAAATAAATAAAATCTTAAAAAAAAAAAAAAAGTGACTTGTCTGGTGGAAAGAAGTGGTTTCATTGTGTTCCACATAAATAATCAGTGGTCCCAGCAAAATTTGTGAAGTTACTAACCCTGATCAAATGACGTTCTTTACCAAGGCATTTTCATAGGTACCTCCAAATGTTTCTAGATTCTTCGATCCCTTGGGTCTATTTTCTCTTCCTCTGTTTTTTTTTTTTTGTTTGTTTGTTTTTTAATTTTCTCTTTCTCTGTTACTACCACATTATTATTAAATATATATATATATATATATATATATATTTTTTTTTTTTTTTTAAAGTGTGCACGCAAGTGAGGAGTAGGGGCAGAGGGAGAGGGAGAGAATCTTAAATAGATTCCATACCCCCACGCAGAGCCTGACGCAGGGCTCAATCTCACGACTCTGAGAGATCATGATCTGAACCAAAATCGAGAGCCAGTCACTTGAACCGACCAAGTCACCCAGCTGCCCCTCTGACCACATTATGTTTAATTGCTATGCTTTTTTGTTAGATTTCAAACATCTGGTAAAGCACCGTTCCCCCACCCTTGTTCTCCAACAATGTTTTGGGAATTTGGGACCCTTTGTTCTTCCACAAAATATTTAGGTCTAGTCCCTAATAATAACCCATCAAAGATTTGTGTTAAAGTTTCATTAAGTCCTGGGACACCTGGGTGGCTCAGTGGGTTAAAGCCTCTGCCTTCAGCTCAGGTCGTGATCCTAGGGCCCTGGGATGGAGCCCCGCATCAGGCTCTCTGCTCAGCAGGAACCCTGCTTCCTCCTCTCTCTCTGCCTACTTGTGATCTCTGTGTTAAATAAATAAAATCTTAAAAAATAAAAAATAAAAAAATAAAAAAAGAGTCGCAGATGGGGGCACTTGGGTGGCTCAGTGGGTTAAAGCCTCTGCCTTCGGCTCAGGTCATGATCCCAGGGTCCTGGGATCAAGCCCCGCATCAGGCTCTCTGCTCAGCAGGGACCCTGCTTCCTCCTCTCTCTCTGCCTACTTGTGATCTCTGTGTTAAATAAATAAAATCTTAAAAAAAAAAAAAAAAAAAAAAAAGAGTCACAGGCTCTACTGACTGAGCCAGCCAGGTGCCCCTCTTTACTGATATTTTCTGTTTTTGTTTTTGTTTTTTTAAGATTTTATTTATTTATTTATTTATTTAACAGAGAGAGAGAGAGAGAGAGAACACAAGCAGGGGGAGTAGGAGAGGGAGAAGCAGGCTTCCCGCCGAGCTGGGAGCCCCATGTGGAGCTCGAAGCGGGGCTCCATCCCAGGAAGAAGTCTGGGATCATGACCTGAGCCAAAGGCAGACGCTTAACCACTGAGCCACCCAGGCGTCCCTGATATTTTCTGTTTAATGAGACATTGTCATCATAGCTTCCTTTTACTTTTTTAAGCGTAGTTTCCTTAGGTTGCTTTGGGTTTTTTTTTAACATGTTGGACGCTTTGACATCTTTTTCGGTGAAATCACACATCTGAGGCTCCCACACCCAGTTTCTGTTCCCTGCTTTTTATTCTCTGCGAATGGACCACATTTTGCCATTTCTTTGAAATCTTATAATATTGAAAACTGACATTTTAGGGAATATGTTAGCAAACATAATCGCCCTCCCGTCTCTCTGGCGAACTGTGTTGTTTTCTGGTGCTGGGACTCTGCGGGACTGCTTTTAGGGAATTCTGCTCCCACCCACTGCGAAGGCTTCAGTGTCAGTCCCCAGGGGGGCAGGGCTGGCAGTGCACACAGTCCCCGTGGGATAACAGCAATTTTGTTTGTTTGTTTGTTTTTTACAGATTTTATTTATTTGGGAGAGCAAGCGCTTGCCTGAGCGAGGCTGGGGAGGAGGCAGAGGGAGAGGCAGACGCTGGGCGTGCAGGTGATGAGGGAGCAGGAGGCTGATTGAGAACAAAGCAAAAGCTGGCACCTTGCACCCCCCCCCTTCATCCGCTCCCCTCCATATGTGTAGCATTCCTCAGGCACCCCTGACTGCCATAAAATGATAAATAGTGAACTTGCTGAGATCACAATCCTGCAAGACAGGAGTCTCCCTTGGTTTGCAAATGTCCTTGAGATTACAACCAAGAAGTTACCTTATCAATAGCCCAATTTCCAAAGACACAGAACTCAGTTCCTCAAGCCTAATGTCACCCTCCCCTCCATAAAAAAAAAACCGAAGGAGGTGGAAGTAGAAGGAAAAGTAAATAAAGTTAAATTTCTTCTAAACCTAAATCTCATTAACAAGGATGCTTGATAGCAGGAATGTAACATTCCACCAGACTTCCAATTGTCTTCACTTGATAGCAACTAAGTCTTCAATATCCTGATAGTATTCTTTGCCCCAATAGCCCTTCTGAACACCCCTTTGTCTTGTCCTCACCTACCCAACTCCTGTGTATATAACCAACCACTCCTCACAACCCGGGGCAGCCGCATCTCCGCCTGCCCACGGGCCCTGTCCCCGTGCTCTAATAAATCACCTTTTGCACCAACGACCTCTTAAGAATGCTTTCTTTAGTCGTCGGCTCTGAACCTCCTCACCCCACCGAACCTGACTTAGGTTCTGGGACTTCATCACAGGGAGCCTGAGATCAGGACCTGAGCCCTGAGCCAACGGCAGACATGAACCCACGGAGCCCCCCCCACCCCCCCCTGCACCCCAGAACTGTAAGATTAGCAGGGGGCCCTCTGCATCTTCCCCCAAGTTCCTGTTTAAGCAAACTACCCTGTTTGGTACCAGATCAAGTTCTTCAGCTTTACTAATCACCCATTGATTGCTGCTTTTGACCATGGCCTGGGGCATAAAACGACCCCCAGTCTGATCCAATTACATCCAAATGGCTGACCTTTCTTCCAAACCCCAGAGCTTTTGGCTGTCTTTCCCCCACCTTGATCCTTGGGGTTGCGCTTAATTAAAAGAAACTACTTGCCTCCTCTTACTCCCTTTCCACCAAAACCCCTGTTGTGAGCCTTGAACTTGTGACCCTGAGATCAAGAGCCCCATACACCCCTAAATCTCCATTGTTTTTTGGTGTTTTTTTTTTTTTTTTAAGATTTTATTTATTATTTATTTGACAGAGAGAGATCACAAGTAGGCAGAGAGGCAGGCAGAGAGAGAGGAGGAAGCAGGCTCCCTGCTGAGCAGAGAGCCCGATGCGGGACTCGATCCCAGGACCCTGAGATCATGACCTGAGCCGAAGGCAGCGGCTTAACCCACTGAGCCACCCAGGCGCCCTTTGGTGTTTTTTTTTTAAGATTTTATGTATTTATTTGACAGACAAAGTAGGCAGAGAGGCAGGCAGGGAGAGAGAGAGAGGAGGAAGGAGGCTCCCCGCTGAGCAGAGAGCCTGATGCAGGGATTGATCCGACGACTCCAGAATCCATCCCAGGACCCCAGGATCATGACCTGAGCTGAAGGCAGAGGCTTTAACCCATTGAGCCACCCAGGCGCCCCAATCATCATTGTTTAAGAGCGTGCCCTTTGTCTTGAACTTCATGTTCTGTTTCAAGTAAAGTCAGCTCCGTTGGAGAGGGGTCAGATCTCTGTCCTTAGGAGCTGCCCTGTCCGCTGGGGCTGCATCTCTGAGCCACTCCTCTGGGCACTGGGTGGTGGCGATGGCCTCTGCTCTCTCCAGCCCGCCTCCCCCCAGCACGGAGCCTCAGAGGGCCACGACAACCAGGATTCAGGGCTCCCCCCTGCCGGACCTGGGAAAAGCCTCTTTCCACTGGACACCTTGCTTGGGAGCCGAGGGGAGAGGAAATCCGTGCTTTGGGTTTGCTCATGTCTCTTCTCTCTTTTGTGTTCTGTGACTTCACCCAGTTTCTTCGGATCTGCCCTGAGAGTCACCATTTTCTTTGGATAAGCTGTTCGTTTCCTCCACTGTGGTCATTTCCATTTTTACATTTTTTCCTAATTATTAGTATTTATTTGTTTGTTTATTTTTCCATTTTCATTTCAGTGCCGTTAACATAAAGTGCTGTATGAGTTCCGGGTCCATAGCGGTGATGGAGCACATGCACCTGTGCCTCGGGGCTTATGGGACAAGCCCCTCCCCCTCTTCATCCCTTCCTCCCTCACACCTCCCCCACCTCTGCTGACCATCTTAGTCTTTCCTTTTCAGAAGTTCCATTTTGTTCTTTTTTCAAATCTGCTGGGTGAGCCTTACATTTTTTTAAAGATATTATTTATTTATTGGAGAGATAGTGAGAGCAAGCACAAGCCAGGGGACAGAGGGGGAGGGAGAAGCAGGCTCCCGCGGGGCTCAATCCCAGGACCCCAGGATCATGACCTGAGCTGAAGGAGGGCGCTTCACCAACTTGCTCACATTCAAGCATCTCTTTTACACCTTTAAACATATCAGCCGGGCGAGGTCAGGTTATGCTGCAGTAACAAACAATCCCAACATCTACTACCTTATGCAACCAAGACTGCGCTGGTGTAGGTTGGCCGGGGGCCTCTGTTCTATATCATTGTCCTCACTCCAGGCCCTCGGATAGAACAGACCTGTGGGCCACTTTGCTGGTGGTCCTGGTAGAGGGAAGAAGAGCTGAGCGAGCTCACAGGGGCTGTAAAAGCTGCTGTTGAAATGCGATGCCTCTCACTTCCAATTGCAAGTCAAGCCCGACTTTCAGGGGGTGGCAGAGTACAGTTCTCCCACAGCAGGAGAAACATGAAAATACTGCTCACTGGGAGCGGTGTTAACTGGCCTTTTGTTTCTGGAAATCAGAGTAAGTGAAGTCTTTGCCTCAACCATGCCCTCACTCTCCACGGGCACAAAATATAAAGGGGCAATGGAAACTTCATATTAAGATGTAATATTGTAGTGAATTTATTTATTTATTTTTTATTATTTGTTTATTTATTTCTTTTAAAGATTCTACTTATTTATTTGACAGACAGAGATCACAAGTAGGCAGAGAGGCAGGCAGAGAAAGAGGGGAAAGCAGGCTCCCTGCTGAGCAGAGAGCCCGATGTGGGGCTCCATCCCAGGACCCCGGGATCATGATCTGAGCCGAAGACAGAGGCTTTAACCCACTGAGCCACTCAGGCACCCCTGTAGTGAATTTTTTTAAAATATTTTATTTATTTATTTGACAGACAGAGATCACAAGGAGGCAGAGAGGCAGGCAGAGAGAGAGGGAGAAGCAGGCTCTCCACTGAGCAGAGAGCCCAACTTGGGACTTGATCCCAGGACCCCAGGATCATGACCTGAGCCAAAGCTTAACCCCCTGCGCTACCCAGGCATCCCTCATTAGAATTTCTCAACAAAACATTTCATGCAGGATTGTGGTCTTTTTTTTTTTTTTTTTTAATCATTTCTTAAGTAGACTCCATGCCCAATGTGGGGCTTGAACTCACAACCCAGACATCAAGAGTCCCAAGCTTTACGGACTGAGCCAGCCAGGTGCCCCGGGTTTGGAGTCTTTTCAATCAGGAGAATTACTTAGGATATCTAGACCACTGTATGAACCTCCTGTCTCCAGGCTGGGACTTTTCTCTTTTTTATTATGTCAGGTTTTATGTTTTCTTTCTACAAATACCATCTGTCCAGGGATGTAGACTGAGTCATGGGCCCATGATTGTGTTTAAATGGCTCGTCTTGGAGTCCCTGGGTGGCTCAGTCGATAAGCATCTGCCTTCGGTTCAGGTCATGATCCCAGGGTCCTGGGATCAAGGGACCCAGGGACCCCAATCCCGGGGCACCTGGCTGGCTCATGATCCCAGGGTCCCTGCTCAGCGGGGAGTCTGCTTCTCCCTCTCCCTCTGCTGCTCCCCCTGCTTATGCTCTCTTGCACACTCTGTCAAACACATAAAATCTTAATAAAAAATAAAATAAGTGGCTTATCTCTCCTCTTCTCACCACAGCTTCTCCACTGTTCTTTTTTCCCGTTGTGCCTAGTACATTTTTCAGAAAGTGTTCATTACTGCTTTGCTATATTTCTTGAATTAATTTACTTTTGAGAATATCTCCCTATAGCATTTTTTAAAGATTATATTTATTTATTTGAGAGAAAGAGCACGACGGGGGGGAAGGACAGACGATGCGGGACTCTATCCCAGGACCCTGGGATCATGACCTGAGCTGAAGGCAGCGGCTTAACCCACTGAGCCCCCCAGGTGCCCCTCCTGTAGCATTTAAAATGGACCACAGCTTGACTGGGTATTTCTTTCCCCTAGAATTTTGTAGTCATTGCTTGATTACTCTGGTTGTCGGGTTCTCCGGAGAAACAGAAGACAACCAAAGCAGATTTACTGTCGGGAATTCCCTCACAAGATCATGGAGACTGACAAATCGCGCGATCTGCCATCTCCCAGCTGGAGACCAAGGAAGCCAGTGCTGTAATTTAGCTCAAGTCTAGAAGGCCTGAGAACCAGGGGAGCTGGTGGTGTCAACTGTCCCAACTCAAGCCAAACAAGTGAGGGAAAAACAGAGGCGGATTTCTCCTTCCTCTGCCTTTTGTTTTGTTCAGGCCTTTAGTGGCTGGGTGACACCCACACGCGCTGGGGTAGGTCTTCTTGTCTGCTCAATTCACCATTCAAAGGCTCACCCCATCCAGAAATACCCTGGCAGACACACTCAGAAATCGTGATTAGTCTGGGCCCCGTGGCCAGTCTAACTGACGCAGAAATTAATCATCATAACCTTCTCCTGGCATTGAACGCTGCATAGAGAAATCGTTCCCAGAAGAAAACCCTGGAGGCACCTGGAGGGCTCAGTCCACTGGGCTGAGCCTTTGGCTCCAGATCATGATCCTGGGGTCCTGGGATGGGGACCATCTTTGTTCCTGCTCAGAGGGGAGCCAGCTTCTCCTGCTCCCTCTCCTGTTTCCCCTGCGTGTGCTCTCCAGCTCTCTCTCTCTCTCCCCCGGTCAAATAAATAAATAAATAAAATCTTAAAAATTAAAAAAAAAAAAAAAAAGAGAGAGAGACGCCTGGGTGGCTCAGTCGGTTAAGCATCCGCCTTCAGCTCAGGTCATGATCCCAGGCTCCTGGGATAGAGTCCCACATCGGGTTCCTTGCTCTGCTGGGAGCCTGCTTCCCCTTCTCCCTCTGCCTGCTGGTGCTCTCTCTCTGTCAAATAAATAAATAAAATCTTTAAAAAAAAAAAAAAAAAAGAAGAAGAAGAAGAAAGAAGGAAGGAAAAGAAAACCCTGTACCCATGAACAGTTCCTCCTTATTCTCCTTTCTCCTGACCCCTGACAACAATGAATTTGCTTTCTGTACCTATAATTAGATGTTTCTGCAGGGACTGGGACATGCTAATTCTGAAATTGATAGTGAAACGCAGAGGGCCAATGATAGCGGAGATCCTTGTGAACAAAGGAGTAAGAAAGGGGGACTTGCCCAATGAAAGACTGAGATTTATCGTATTTTTAAAAATACATATTTATTTCATTGTAAATCAGATGGCTCAGGACTCTCGGAGAGTGGGAGGCCCTCACCACTGGAGCAGAACGGAGAGGCCAGACGCTGATGGACCCGGGTGCGGATTCTGGTACATTATATTGATATGCAGGCAGATCAGTGGGGAGAGGAGGCGCTCGTCCACTAACCTAGGGGAAGGACTCACCAAGTGTGGAAGGAAGATGAAACCGGGTACTCCAAAAGCCGGATTGAGGATGGAAAAGTCAAGAGAAAAAGTTGAAACTTGTAGTTAAAACAGACAATGTTTTTCTAAGGTTGGGCTAGGGAAAAACTGATTAAATGAGACACACAGAAAGTGCTAACTATAAGAGAATAAATACGTTTGAAAAAAGTAAAGTTAAGCGGCACTGGCAGCTCAGGCAGTAGAGCGTGCAACTCTTGATCTCAGGGTCATGGGCTCAAGCCCCGAGTTGGGTGCAGAGATCACTAAAAACAAAAATTAAAATTAAGAATATCTTTTCATTGATATATATATATATATATATACATATATATGTATATATATATATCTTTTCATCAAAAGACAACACAGAGGGGTGCCTGGGTGGCTCAGTGGGTTAAACCTCTGCCTTCAGCTCGGGTCATGATCTCAGGGTCCTGGGATCGAGCCCACATTGGGCTCTCTGCTCAGTGGGGAGCCTGCTTCCCCCTCTCCCTCTGCCTTCCTCTCTGCCTACTTGTGATCTCTGCCTGTCAAATAAATAAATAAAAACTTAAAAAAAAAAAGACACCACGGAGAAATGGAAAAAATAACTTGCTAAACTGGGAAGAGAGGTTTGTAACCCATGTGCTGACAAAGAATATATTAAATGTTTCTAAAAATAAGTAAGGAAAGAATGAACCCCCCGATAGAAAAGTGGACAAAACCCGTGACTAGGGACTTCAGAGACAAGTAATGAGTAATGAGGAGATGTTCAACTTTCTTTGTAACTAGGGAATTCAAACCAAAATTGTAGTTAACTACTACTTTACATCCGACTGATTGGCAGAATTAAGAATTTGGATATCGGGGCGCCTGGGTGGCTCAGTGGTTAAGCCGCTGCCTTTGGCTCAGGTCATGATCTCGGGGTCCTGGGATCGAGTCCCGCATCGGGCTCTCTGCTCGGCAGGGAGCCTGCTTCCTCCTCTCTCTCTCTGCCTGCCTCTCTACCTACTTGTGATTTCTCTCTGTCAAATAAATAAATAAAAAAAAAAAAAAGAATTTGGATATCGGGGCACCTGGGTGGCTCAGTGGGTTAAAGCCTCTGCCTTCAGCTTGGGTCGTGATCTCAGGGTCCTGGGATCCAGCCCCGCATCAGGCTCTCTGCTCTGCGGGGAGCCTGCTTCCCCCCTCTCTCTGCCTGCCTCTCTGCCTACTTGTGATCTCTGTCTGTCAAATAAATAAATAAAATCTTAAAAAAAAAAAAAAAAAACTTAAAAAAAAAAAAGAATTTGGATATCGACACCAGGGTCTGTACTTTCCAAGGGAGGGAGTGTAAATGTGTACGGAAAACAGTTTAATGTTACTTTGCAAAGTTGGTTGCTGTGTACCCCGAGACCTAGCATTCCAATTCTAGCTATGGACCCGGAGAAACTTTCTTCTGGGCACCAGGAGGCATGTATAAACGTGTTCATGGAAGCCGTGTTTATAATAGCAAAGCCATGGAAACATCTCAAATGTCTATGGGCAGGAAAATGAATACATAAAATGTGGCATATTCACAAAAAGGAATATTATACAGTTGTTTGACCTACAACAACACAGTTGAATCTTAGCAACTCTTAGCCATCCGATGTTAAATGAAAAAAAAAAATCTCAGAAGACTACACAATACTGTTTTTTGTAAAACTAATATTTAACTAAAATTAAGCAATATTGTAGCACTTCACATATAGGCGGTAAAAGCAGGAGACAGTCATTCATTCCAAGTGACATCAGCAAGCTGGCAGGGGAGGGGTTTTTTATGTCATCCTCCCACAGAACATCGATTTTGAAAACCACCCAGGAATGAGAGTATCTGTGTGGGAGTCCAGAAGTCTAGAATTCTGGGAAGTTCCAGGAGGAAAACTGTTGGAAGAAAAGAAATTCAAGAGTAAATGCACTATAGGGATGGCTGGGGGGCTCAGTCAGTGAAGCCTCTGCCTTCTGCTCAGGTCACGATCTCAGGGTCCTGGGATCGAGCCCCGCATCAGGCTCTCTACTCAGCACGGAGCCTGCTTCCCACTCTCTCTCTGCCTGCCTCTGTGCCTACTGTGATCTCTGTCTGTCAAATAAATAAATAAAATCTTTAAAAAAAAATCAAACTCCTAGAAGCAGAGAATAGAACGGTGGCCTCCGGCGGCAGAAGGAAATGGGGAGATGTTGGCCAGAAGGTCATAAGTTTCAGTTATAAGACGGACAGATCCTGGAGACCTTGCTTAGCCTAGCGACTGTAGTTAACAATAGTGATTGTGATGTATCGTGTACTTGAAATTTGCAGAGGGGACACGCCTCGTGCATTCTCACCACCCACGTGTGAGGATATAACTAAGTGACGTGATGGATGTGTTAATTAGCTTGATTGTGGGGATCATTTCACAGTGTACACATATATCAAATTATCACATTGCATATCTTCAACATATATAATTTTCATCTGTCAATCATCTTTTTTTTTTAAGATTTTATTTATTTATTTGACAGAGACAGACACAGGGAGAGAGAGAACACAAGCAGGGGAGTGAGAGAGGGAGAAGCAGGCTCCCTGATGAGCAGGGATCCCGATGCGGGGCTTGACCCCAGGACCATGGGGTTATGACCCGAACAAAAGGCAGACAAGATGCTTAACCAACTGAGCCACCGAGGTGCCCCTTATTTTTGCTTATTTTTAATTTTTTTATTAACATATCGTGTATTAACATATCATGTTACAGGTCTGTGAAAGTTCAGTTTTATACAATTCACAGAGCTCACCATAGCACATACCCTCCCCAATGTCCATCCCCCAGCCAGCCCATCCCCCAACCCCCGCCGCTCCAGCAGCCCTCAGTTTGTTTCCTGAGATTAAGAGTCTCTTATGGTTTATCTCCCTCACTGGTTTCATCTTGTTTCATTTTTTCCCTCCTTTCCCCTATCATCCTCTGCCTTGTTTCTTAAATTCTGCATATCAGGGAGATCATAGGATAATTATATTTCTCTGATTGACTTATTTCATTTAGCATAATACCCCCTACTTCCATCCACGTTGTTGCAAATGGCAAGATTTCACTTTTGATGGCTGCATAGTATTCCTGTGTGTGTGTGTGTGTGTGTGTGTGTGTGTGTGTATCTCACATCTTCTTTATCCATTCGTCTGTGGACGGACATCTAGGCTCTTTCCATAGTTTGGCTATTGTGGACATTGCTGCTATAAATATTTGGGTGCACGTGTCCCTTTAGATCACTACATTTATAACTTTGGCATAAATACCCAGTAGAACGATGACTGGGTCATAGGGTAGCTCTATTTTCAACTTTTTTTTTTTTTTTTTTAGATTTTATTTATTTATTTGACAGACAGAGATCACAAGCAGGCAGAGAGGCAGGCAGAGAGAGAGGGGAGGAAGCGGGCTCCCTGCGGAGCAGAGAGCCGATGTGGGGCTCGATCCCAAGACCCTGGGATTATGACCTGAGCCGAAGGCAGAGGCTTTAACCCTCTGAGCCACCCAGGCGCCCCTATTTTAAACTTTTTGAAGAACCTCCATGCTGTTTACCAGAGTGGTCCCTCCAGCTTGCCTTCCCACCAGTGCAGGAGGGTTCCCAGTGGATGTTTTTAAAATAAAATTTTAAAATTAAAAAAAAAAAGAATTAAAAAAATCACCCCCAGATCACCCCAAAATAGAGTCATACACAGAACAAAAATAACTTGTCACAAATAATCAAATTTCATGCACCCACACCTGATGTCAAGACATAAGTTATAAAAGGGGTACCTGGGTGGCTCAGTGGGTTAAGCGTTTGCCTTCGGCTCAGGTTATGATCTCAGGGTTCTGGGATTAGCCCCACTTCGGGCTCTCTGCTCAGCGGGGGGCCTGCTTCCCCCACCCTGGCCTACCTCTCTGCCTACTTATGATCTCTGTCTGTCAAATAAATAAATAAAATCTTAAAAAAAAAAGAAAGAAAGAATGAAAACAGAATGGAGAAACAATCTTAAGATCTGGAATAAGGCAAATATGACCTCTCCCACCGCTTTTATTCTCTGTCCCAGAAAGGAAATCTGGTCACGGTCCTCAGTGACCTTTGTGTGAATTGCATGACAGATGACAGAACGCAGGACTCACACAAACTGTCCGTGCCTCCTCTGCTGGAAGGTTCTATGCAGGAGACAGGCTAGCTTCTGGCGGGTTCCCACAGAAGGCACCAAAAATGTGATCTTGCCTATCCTGTGTCCAAACTTCCCAAGTTGCGACATCACCCAGGAATCCTCATGGGACGTGGAAAGAAAGAGTCAGAGCTCCGGGTGCCGGTCACGGTTTTAAACGTTCACATCTGGGCTGTGTGAGTCTGGATCTAATGCTTGCTCTCTGTCTCTTCACACTGGTGTTTTGATTTTGTTTTAAGAATTTATTTATTTATTTGACAGAGACAGCGAGAGAGGGAACACAAGCAGGGTGAGTGGGAGAGGGGGAACCAGGCTCCCCACTGAGCAGAGAGCCCAATGCAGGGCTCAATCCCAGGACCCTGGGATCATGACCTGAGCCAAAGGCAGAGGCTTTAACCCACTGAGACACCCAGGCGCCCCAAGACTTCCTTTTGCTGCTCAAATAATATTCTGTTGCGTGACTCTGCCACATTCTGTGGGTTCATTCATCGGTGGACGGACATTGGGTTGTTTCTACTTTCTGTTATGTATTATGCTGTTATGTGCCACATTTTTGTGTAATCATGTTTTCAGTTTCCTCAGGTATCCGCTGGGGAGTGGACTTGCTGGGTCATATGGAAGTCTGTGTTTAACCTTTGGAGGAACTGTGCTTATTTGGCCATTTTTATACCTTCTTTAGAGAAATGTCTATTTAAATCATTTGCCCATTTTTAAATCGGGTATTTGCCCTTTTTATGGTTGAGTTGTAAGAGAACTTTGTGTATTCTGCGTAGAAGCCCCTTATCAGACAGGAGTTGCCAATATTTTCTCCAGTTTATGAGTTGTCTTTCTACTTTCTTTGTGGTGTCCTTTTTTTTTTTTTTAAAGATTTATTTATTTATTTATTTGACAGCCAGAAATCACAAGTAGGCAGACAGACAGACAGGGAAGAGGGGAGCCAACTCCCCGCCGAGCAGGGAACCCCATGCAGGGCTCAATCCCAGGACCCTGTGATCATGACCTGAGCCGAAGGCAGAGGCTCAACTGACTGAGCCACCCAGGTGTCCCCCCCTTCTTTGATTTCTTGCATGTTTGGTGTCATATCTAAGAAACCACTGTCTACTCCAAGGTCACCATGATTTAGGCCCATGTATTCTTCTATGAGTGTTAGAGGGTTGGCTCTTCCATTTAGATCTGGGATCCATTTTGAGTTAACATTTGTATATGGTGTGAGATCGGGGTCCAACTTCATTCTTTACACGTGGCTACCCACTGGTCCTAGCACCGTTTGTTAAAAACATTATTCTTGGGGTGCCTGGGTTGTTCAGTGGTTTGGGGCCTCTGCCTTCTTCGGCTCGGATCATAATCTTAGAGTCCTGGGATCAAGCCCCACATGGGGCTCTCTGCTCGGTGGGGAGCCTGCTTCTCTGTCACTACCTGCCTCTCTGCCTACTTGTGATCTCTGTCTGTCAAATAAATAAATAAAATCTTCAAAAACAAAACAAAACACTATTCTTTGCCATTTGATTGACCAGGCACCCCTATCAAATATTAGTTGGGGGGGGGGGGGGCGCCTGGCTGGCTCAGGAAATGGAGGATTAGGTCCTCTATCTCAGGGTTCTGAGTCTGAGCCCCATGTTGGATGGAGGGATTACTTTAAAAAAAAAATAACATATACTAGTTTGTTTTAAGCTTTTATTTATTTATTTGACAGAGAGAGAGCACAAGCAGGCAGGAAGGGCAGAGGCAGAGTGAGAAGCAGATTCCTGCTGAGCAAGGAGCAGCACAGGACACTCGGTCCCAGTGTCCTGGTGCCAACGACTTGAGCCAAAGGCAGACACTGAACCAGACTGAGCCAGGCAGGCGCCCCTCCCTAATCCCTTTAACAGGAGGGCTCCCTCGTGGCGTTGGTTTTGTCTGAAGGAGACCCTTTCATGGGTGACCAGCTCATTTCTGTGTGTCCAGCACGGAAAGTCCAGGCTCCCGTGAAACACGTCAGTCCCAGGCCATCCGGATGCTTGGTTGGTCACCCTAGACTGGGAGTTCGGGACTGGCTTGGGGCAGGGGTTTCTGCCCAGGACTGAGTCTCCATCACGCTTTCAACTTTCCCTGCACCAGGAAGCAGAGTCCCTGCTCCACCAGCCACCAGGGGACTTCTAGGGGCCCCTGTCCCCACCTCCCCGGTTGGGTCCTCAGGCTCTTAACGAGGCACAGAGGCAGGACTCCTCCCTGGGCCTCTGATAACAACGGCTGTCCGGGGGCAAAGCCCGGAGCCAAGCTGCAGATACAGAGTTTGGTGAGAGGTCAGGGCTCGGCCCCCACCCCCAGGGCAGCGGGATACTTAGAAGAAAGGTCTTTTGAAGAAATGCCCCCAAGACTCTTGCTGTCCAAAGCCTAGTGAGGAAGTCATTCTTTATCCCACTCTTTGAGAAATTCCTCCGTGGCCCTCCCACTGTACAGAGCAGGAGGAGTTTTCCAGCGTGTTGTGAATGTCAGGGACCCTTGGAACTGTGACCAAGTGTCTCCTCCTCCATTAGCTTCTCGGGTGTCTGAAGCAGGTTTGTGGGGCACCCTCACACAAAGCAGTTAGGGCATCAAGGTCAAGAGTGGTGAGTTCAAGCCCCATGTTGGGCCTACAGCTTACTTAAAAAAGGGGGGGGGGGCGCCTGGGTGGCTCAGTGGGTTAAGCCGCTGCCTTCGGCTCAGGTCATGATCTCAGAGTCCTGGGATCAAGTCCCGCATCAGGTTCTCTGCTCAGCAGGGAGTCTGCTCCCCCCACCCCACCCTCTGCCTGCCTCTCCATCTACTTGTGATCTCTCTCTGTCAAATAAATAAAATTAAAAAAAAAAAAGTCTCATGCCCAACATGCTGAGCCAGGCAGGTGCCCCTGATTTGAGTAAAGTCTTGAAAGAAGTAAGGGAGGAAGCCAGGGAAAGCTCACGGCAGGCCAGTGGTCCTCAGCCGGTGCCAAATGCACCCTCCTACCCCAGAGAGGAGACTTTTGCCCATGTCTGGAGAGAGTTTTGCTTGTCACAACCAAGGGTGGGGAGGGTCTAGTAGGGAGAGGCTCTTAATGTCCTACACGGCAGAGGACAGCACCCACAACAAGGAATCATGTGGCCTGAAAAGTCATTACCGGCCAACTTGAGAAACTCCAGGTTCATGCAGGGAAGCCATGCAAAGGGACTGTGGTATGTGTGCCCGGTGCTCGCAGAGGCACTCAGTGCTCTGGCTGCTGGAAGGAGAGGACAAGAGCCCAGGTTGGAGGGAATGGGTCAGCTGACCCATGGCAGGGAGGCACTGTGAGGGTGGGAACTTCACTCTTGGTGACAATAAGAACCCCTGCAGGATTTGGACTGGGGGAGTGATGTGGTCTGACAGAATGTTTTAGGGGCACAGGCTGGGGGACTGGAGTGTCAGTGCAGGATCAGGGGCCACAGGGACCCAGGCTGGGACCACAGCAAGCAGGTGGCCTCCTGTTTACACTCCACTCTCCTGGGGACCTCACGCCAGTCCGCAGAATAAAACAGCAGCTGTCAGGTGGGACTCCTCCCTCCCACCCCCACACCTCCATCCTACCTGCCCGCCCTACCTGCCCGCCCTTGCCTTCCACACTTCCACACATGGCTGAGCCAGGACATCGCCCTGGGGAGAAACAAACAGCCCAAAAAGACAAAACCCTTCTTCAACACCGGGAATCCCAGATGGGGTCCCGAGTGCCAACCTCCTGGACTGCTGATGTCCTTCATTATGAAAGATCCAGGGCACCTAGCAGGCTCCGTCCCTTAAGCGACCAGGGTCCTGGGATCCAGCCCCTGCATTGGGCTCCCTGCTCAGTGGGGAGCCTGCTTCTCCCCTGCCTGCCCCTCCCCCTGCTTGTGCTCGCTCTCTCCCTCTCTCTCTGTCAAATAAATAAAATCTTAAAAACTAATAATAATAGTAATATTCCTAAAGATCCTGGAATTCCCACCACCCTGTCCTGTTAACTCTCCTTCCCCAGAGCGCGCATTCCTTTGGCAAGTAAAACAGAAGGGGAGAAAGCTTCCTGTTTAACTACAACAAAATCAAGTTCACTAAGTAAGACCTCGCATGGGTCCCATTCCCCCGCCCCCCGCAGCCACCGCCCCCCACACACCTGCCGTCTCAGTCCGACGTCACCTTCTCCCCCGCGGCCTGGATGCCGCCCCCCCACCGCACCCTCCTGCCGCTCCCAGAGCTGCCCCCTTCCAGGGGTCCCACCTCGCCCCCTTGTCCCCTTACACCGCAGCCTGGGCCCCGCCCGAAACCCCCGGTTGCGGGCAGGCCTCACTGCGGGGACGTGCCGCGGGCGCGGGGCCAGCAGAGCTCTTTGTCTCCAGCCCGGGAGGTCCCGGTGTCCCCGCGCACTCGCGGCTGCGGCCGCCCAGATGCTGGTGCCGGGAACCCCTCTTCCAATTCCTCCCGGCCGCCTGCGCCCTCTGTTCCCACCGCGTCGTCCCCCCCCCCCCAGCATCGCCGGCCGCCCCGCCCCCCGCCCGCCTTCGGCAGAGCCTCGTACCCGGCCGTGCTCCTCGCCCCCACCTGCCGAAAATATACGTGATTTAAGAATTAAATGACTTAATTAATTTAATTAAATTCAATAACCAATATTTCTCATCGGTTTTGAAAGTTTTTAAATTGTGGTTGAAATACACAGAACCGGGGCGCCTGGGTGGCGCCTCTGCCTTCTGCTCAGGTCATGATCTCAGGGTCGTGGGAGGGAGCCCCGTATCAGGCTCTCTGCTCAGCAGGGGGTCTGCTTTTCTCGCTCTCTCTGCTTGCCTCTCTGCCTACTTGTGTGTGGTCTCTATCAAATAAATAAACTTTAAAAATTAAAAAAAAAAAAAAAAAGTCCTGCATCTGGAAATTGCCTCGCACAGCTCCGTGCATGCAGGGGGAGGGCTCAGCAGGGAGCCTGCTTCCTCCTCTCTCTGCCTGCCTCTCTGCCTACTTGTGATCTCTGTCTGTCAAATAAATAAAATAAATAAATAAAATCTTTAAAAAAAAATACACAGAACGTGAAACTTATCATCATTAATGGGGTTTTTTGGGTTTGGTTTTGTTTTTCCCCAATCCCGCCATCTGTTTCCAGAATGGTTCATCTTACGGTCACCGAAGCTCTCTCCCCCTTAAACACCATGGGCCCACCCCACCCCCTTCCTCCCAGCCCCTAGCACCCACCAGTCCACCCTATGTCTCCCGGGCTCAGACTCTGGGGGGCACCTCACACCTGTGGCATCGCGCAGAACGTGTGCTTCTTGTGACAGGTTGATCACTCAGCACAGTGTCCCCAGGGCTCACTCATATTGTACTGTGTTTCAGAACATCCTCCCTTTTCATTTTTCATTATTTTATTTTTTATTATTTTAAAGAATTTATGCGGGGCTTGATCCCAGGGATCAAGGAGACACTTAACTGATGGAGTCAACCAGGCACCTTGTCCTTCCTCTTTAAAGCTGAATAATACTGCATTTTGTACACATACCCCTCATGCATGAACATCTCGGTCGCATCCCTCCTTCTGGCTCTTAGGCATGCTGCTTCTGTGAGCGCTGGCGTTTGCATGTCTCTCCAAGATCCTCCCCGCAATCCTCTGGGGTTTAGACCCAAGAGTGGAATGCCTGCATCATAGGAGAATTCTATTTTTAATTTGTCAGCTGCTCCATTTTCCATCCCCACCCGCTGTGCACGAGGGTCCCACCATCTCTGCATCCCGGCCCCCCGACACCTGTCATCCCGCAGGCCTTTTGTGGGTTTCCTAGTGGGGGAGAGGTGGTATCTCACTGCATTTTCCTAACGATTAGAAATCATTGCCAAGCTTTTCCCTTGCTCTTTCTTCCAAGAGTTTCATAGTTGTAGCTGGGAATGCTCAGAAACGTCTCTCTTCCTGGCTCGTTGCAGCTCTGGTTTTGCTGTGTAATGAATTTCCTTCCTGGGAGACTGCACTCCGTTGCTCTGTGACATTTTCTTACAGCCCACACGGAACATATGCCCCTTCAGGGCCCTTGGCACAAACGTAGTGAGGTATTACCTTGGTGGGCATTTATGGAGCCTCTGGTTCTTGATGTAGGACCAATGCCCATGACAGCCCGCGGAAACTTCCAGCTTCCGCACATTCTCATTGAGTGTTGGATGGATGAGAGAGTCAAGTCAACAGGACAGACAGCCATAGGGGAAAGGAACATCTGGGCGGTCAGAAAGCGGGGAGATCTGAGCTAAGCGCACAAGGCCAGGAAAGGTTAGGAGAGAAAAGAAGTTGGGGAAAGACTTCTGGCTGGAAGGAACAGCATATCCCCAGAGACGAGGAAGAGCAAAGCCATCTGACCTAAGTGGGTGCCCAGCCAGTCTGCAGCAAACCGCAGAGACGGGTGGGTCCTGTTTATACTGGGTACATGAGCCTGAGCAGAAGGATGAGGGGAACCCATGAGGGCTACCACCTGTGACCTGGTAAAATGCTGCTTCCGGAAGATTCTTTGGCAGCACAGTGCAGGACGGTGTGAGTGGGGCAGGGGCTGGAGGGTCAGAGGCCAGCATGAAAACCTCTGCTCCTTTGAAATCTGAAAATCTGAGAACCGAGCTCCTGCCTTCAGCGCTGTGCCCTTTGAAGCTTTTGCTGAGCTCCTGGCTCAGGCTTCGAATGCCCCGGGGGGGGGGGGGCAGAGCTAAGTGGGGCGGCTCAGCTTCCTGGCGTGCACCTGTTTAGGACAGCTGGCCATGCAGGTGTACTTGCTGATGCACACACGCTGGCTTTGTCCTTGTCATCTGCCATCCCCGCCTCCCAGAGCGGGCCGGAGCCCACTGGGAAGGTGCATGAAGGCTCTAGGGTAGGCCTCCTTTCAGCTCCCTGCAGTGTGGCGGTTTAAGGGAGAAGCCTGATAGGATTTATCAGAATAGAGCCTGGTCAGACCGAACTCAGAATATATTCCTTGTATCCAACTACAATTGCCTGTATATGGGGGCGCTTGGGGGGCTCCATTGGTGAAGCGTCTGCCTTCGGCTAAGGTCATGATCCTAGGGTCATGGGATCGAGTCCCGCATCAGGTTCTCTGCTCAGAGGGGAGCCTCCTTTTCCTTCTCCCTCTGCCCGATGCCCCACCCACCCCCGGCTTGTTCTCTTTCTCGCTCTGCCAAATAAATAGATAATCTTTAAAAAAATTTCCTGTGGGGCACCTGGGTGGCTCAGTGGGTTAAGTCTCTACCTTCGGGTCAGGTCGTGATCCCAGGGTCCTGGGAGGGAGCCCCCTATCAGGCTCTCTGCTCAGCAGGGGGTCTGCTTTTCTCTCTCTCTGCTTGCCTCTCTGCCTACTCGTGGGTGGTCTCTATCAAATAAATAAACTTTAAAAATTTAAAAAAAAAAAAAGTCCTGCATCTGGAAATTGCCTCGCACAGCTCCGTGCATGCAGGGGGAGGGCTCCGTAACACCACTCTGCAAGGAACAGACTTCCTCGTAACCATTGGCTCATTAGCCCAAGCAGGACTGAAGAATGGAAGATACAAGCGAGTCTCAGCATCTGCCAACACCAAGGACAAAGCCAATGTCAGGGCCGACATCTAGGGTCCTTTGGCTGCCTAAGACCTAATCATCGCGTCTGGAGGGTTTCTGCCAGGGGGTATTTTGGTCCGAGGTTTGGTTTCCACCCTTGGAGGCCTCAGAAGCTGAGAGAGAGCTACTTTTCCAGCATCCCTGGCAGCTGACCGTGGGGGCGGGGGTTGGGGCATGACCCAGGCTGAGCTCCGTGGACTTGAGTTTGACTTTGAGGGCTAGAGAGGCGAGGCGGGGCAATGAAGAATCAGCATCACCCAGCCTGGGGCCAGCTGTGCTCCTGCCCAGGGCTGACAGACAGGGCCAGGCCTTCCTGGCTGCGTGTGTGTGTGTGTGTGTGTGTGTATGTGCGCGCGCGCGCGCGCGCCCCCCCCCCCCCGCCCCCGAGCGCGCAGCCTGTGGTGGGCGTGTCCTCTCCCGGGCAGCTCAGCGGTGAGCTTTGGCCCCTGTCCATGCTGCAGGTTCTCGACCCAGCCCTGGTTATCCAGCCTTGCTGATTCCAGCAGCGACTCACAGACACTCAATAAACTCATTTTGCGCTCGTGAATGCCAGGGGTGGGTTTTATTGTAAGAACTTGGTTGGCTGGGCCACAGATAAGGCGGAGGCTTCAAGGCCTGCTGGTCTGAGGGCCAAGCTTCGGTTTCGGGCCCAGCCTCCGTCCAGGGGGATCCCCCCCACAGCAGGGCCTGAGCGGACCAGAAGCCGTGGGAACGGAGGCAGCGGAC
Source organism: Mustela nivalis (assembly GCF_964662115.1). NCBI lineage: Eukaryota > Metazoa > Chordata > Mammalia > Carnivora > Mustelidae > Mustela > Mustela nivalis. The sequence goes on from NC_139036.1 coordinate 3,879,998, forward strand.
TCCGTCCTCAGAGCGATGGGCCCACACCAGCTGCCCGGAGTGACCTGAGGTCCCAATCGCCTTCCCAGAACTGCAGAATCAGAAACTCCAGGCTGGGGGGCATGGGCAGGAGCTGGTGTTTTAACAAGCCCTCTGGCTAATTCAGAGGCACCCTAAAATCTGCCCGCGAGCTTCAGGGAGGAGCCAGGAGTAGCTGACTCAGCAAGGTAAGGGAAATGTGCAGAAAACCAAGGAGTCAACTGTTGCCGAGTCAGCCGTTTTCATCTACAAAATGGGCATAGTAGGATCACCAAAGGAGTCCTCTGTTTACACTTTCGTTTAATCGGATCCTTACAACAAACTCCTTTGGTGGTTAGACAAGACTGTAGACATGCGGTGCCAAGCATGATGCCTGGGACACAGCAAAGGCCCGGGAAATGTCAGCCATCACCCTCGTGACTGCTTGAAACCTGTCCCCTTAGAAGAACAGCTGTGCAGACTGGGGAAAGGCTCCCAGCTTTTCGGCCTCGTTTTATTGTTTTATTTTGCAACATGCAGATAACAGCCCTTGCCTCCCAGCCTTCCTCGGAAAACATCAAGGAAGATAAAATAGGAAAGTGGTGTTTTCTTTGAGCTGAAACATAAAACTATGCAGCACGGAGTAAAACACAAGAGTTAAAAAAAATATCCAGCCCAGGGGAGCCTGCAACTCTTGGTCTGGGGCTCGTGAGTTCGAGCCCCACACTGGGTGTGGAGCCTATGTGAGAAAAAGATAAAAGGGGTGCCGGGGTGGCTCCGTCAGTCAAGCATCTGACTCTTGGTTTTGGCTCAGGTCGGGATCTCGGGGTTCATGAGATCAAACCCTGTAGCAGACCCTGTGTTCAGTAAATTCTAAACCATCTACCTTAGATTCTCTCTCTCCATGTGCTCTTCCCCAACTCCGTGCTTCCGCAAGTGCTCTCTCTCTAAGATAAATAAATAGGGCACCTGTGTGGCTCGGTTGGTTAAGCATCTGCCTTCAGCTCAGGTCATGATCCCAGGGTTCTGGGATCAAGTCCCACATCTGGCTCCCTGCTCAGCAGGGAGCCTGCTTCCCCCTCCCTTTCTGCCTGCCTCTTTGCCTACATGTGATCTCTGTCTGTCAAATAAACAAATAAAATCTTTAAATAAAAAAAAAACAACAACAACGTTGGGAGCGTCTGGGTGGCTCAGTGGATTAAGCCACTGCCTTTGGTTCAGGTCATGATCTCAGGGTCCTCGGATTGAGCCCCACATTGGGCTCTCTGCTCAGCAGGGAGCCTGCTTCCCCCTTTCTCTCTGCCTGACTCTCTGCCTGCTTGTGATCTCTCTCTCTGTCAAATAAATAAATAAAATCTTAAAAAAAAAATAAAAATAACCGTAATAAATAAATAAATAAATAGATCTTGTGGGGTTAGTATATGGTGAAAGTTCTCTCTCTCACCACAGACCCCCCAGGTACCTGACTCATTTCCCCCCCCCGAAGAAACTGTTGGTACCACTGATGAGGGAGCAGGAGGCTGGCTGAGGACAAAGCAAAAGCCAGCACGTTGCACCCCCTCTCCACTCACTCCCCTCGGTAATATGTGTCACATTCCTCAGGCACCCCTGACTGCCCTAAATGAAAAACAAATAATTAACTTGCAGAGATCACAATCCTGCAAGGCAGGAGTCTCCCTTGGTTTACAAATGTCCTTGAGATTTACAACAAAGAAGTTACCTTCTCAATAGCCCAATTTCCAGAAGCACATAACTCAGTTCCTCAAGCCCTAATGTCACCCTCCCCTCCATAAACAAAACTGAAGGAGGCTGAGGTAGAAGGAAAAGTAAATAAAGTTAAATTTCTTCTAAACCCAAATCTCACTAACAAGGACGCTTGATAGCAGGAATGTAACATTCTACCAGGAGACTCCCAATTGTCTTTATGTTAGTAACCAGGCCTTCAATATCCTGACAGTCTTCTTTACCCCAATAGCCCTTCTGAACACCCCTTTGTCCTCACCTACCCAACTCCTGTGTATATAACCAGCCCCTCTTCATATCCCCAGGGCAGTAGCTCTTCCTGCCCACGGGTCCTGTCCCCCTGCTCCAATAAACCACATGTTCGCACCAAAGACATCTTAAGAATTCTTTTTTAGCCGTCGGCTCCCAACCTCACCCCACCGAACCTCACCCAGGTTCTAGAACTTTATCACCACTTTCTCGTGTCTCCTTCCAGACCCATCGTCTGCGCAGGTACGGGACGTGTCTGTATGTTTCCTACTTTTGTTTTCCTCTTAACTGTGTATGTTAGGGCTTGGTTCTTTTTTTTTTTTTTTTTTTTAAGATTTTATTTATTTATTTGACATAGAGAGAGAGATCATAAGTAGGCAGAGGGGCAGGCAGAGAGAGAGGGGCAAGCAGCCTCCCTGCTGAGCAGAGAGCCTGATGTGGGGCTCCATCCCAGGACCCTGGGATCATGACCTGAGCCAAAGACAGAGGCTTCACCCACTGGGCCACCCAGGCACCCCAGAGCTTGGTTCTTAAACGGCTGCAATGTGTGCATTAGGTTCTGTCCTGTTTTTCTGCCAGAAACATGAAAAAAAAAAAAAACAGTGCTTTAAAGTGGGTCACGCGGTGGCCCTGACTCCGCATTCCCGCAATGTCCTGCCACCAGCCAGGTCTGATTTTTTTTTCAGCCCGTTTTCCGTTTTCCCATTTGTGACTGGGATTGCTGGGTGGCCCACCGGAGGCCAGAAACCAGGGGAGATCAGAGCCAGGTTTCCTGTTTCCCAGCTCACTCCTGACCAAGGGGTTAGTGGCTGTGGCTGCTGGCAGATACTTTTTTTTTTAAACTAATTTGTGCGGTTACATTTGACATCCCAGAAGGGTTTGAAGGCAGCTGCCCCAAAAGTATCAAGATGTGTGTTTGCTTATACCACATTCTCTCCTGCTTAAAGGGAGGCTGGCCCGTCACAGCCAAGCTAGACCTGAATCAAGCTGCAGCTCAGGGCCCAGGTGGAGGCAGGTGCCAAGGGCCGGGGGTCAACACACCCAGGTGTGAGCTTGGGGACAGAGAACCAGTGGCGCGAGGCGGGGGCGGGGGGTCCAGTGCCTACCCCATCTGAGGGTCTGGACTGCTCCTGACACTCAGTTACCATCTGGGCTGAGTCTTTGTTCGGGGCAGGTATGAAATGGATGGAGAGCTGGGATTAAAGTAAAAATCTTGTGCCCCAGGGGTCTCAGAAATAGAAAGGTTCAGGGGCAAAGCAGCAGGTGAGGGTCAGGCTGGTGAATGTCCATGGAGCCTTGACATGCTGACCCCTCCTCTCTGTTTACCAAACCCTCCCTGGTCTTCCCAGCTAGCTCCGCTTCCCAGTCTTCTAGAAAGTAATAGAACATGGTGCGGGGGTGGGGGGAGGTCTGAATTCTGGTTTAGAATTCAGGTTTGCATTCTGGTGCCTCTGCTTCCGGATTGTGGCATTGGAGCAAAATCATTCCTTGAGGCAAGAAATGTTATGGAGGGGCGCCTGGGTAGCTCAGTGGGTTAAAGCCTCTGCCTTCGGCTCTGGTTATGATCCGAGGGTCCTGGGATCGAGCCCCGCATCATGCACTCTGCTCAGCAGGGAGCCTGCTTCTTCCTCTCTCTCTCTGCCCACTTGTGATCTCTGTCTGTCAAATAAATAAATAAAATCTTAAAAAAAAAAAACAAAACCTATAATGTGTTGCTGTTACAACACGATTATAGTATATTAAAAAAAAAAAAGCCTCTGCCTTCAGCTCAGGTCATGATCCCAAGGTCCTGGGATCCAGCCCCGCTTCGGGTTCTCTGCTCAGCAGGGAGCCTGCTTCCCCCACCCCCTGCCTGCCTCTCTGCCCACTGTGATCTCTGTGATCTCTGTCTGTCAAATAAATAAATAATATCTTAAAAAAAAAAAAAAAAAGAAATGTTTACAGAGTGCCTGCTTTCCCTAAGGCATTAGCCAGGTTCTGGGAAACAAAGGTAAGTGAGTCACAGTTCCTACACCTATGAAACTGACAATGGAAGAGTCGAGTGACCTGAGGGGACTTGATGATGGTCAGCGTGAGCTTGGGGTAGCGAGGATGCAGAGGGAGGCCCTCGCTGGGGAGAGCCGGGCAGAGACCCTGAAAGCTCCCTTGGGAGATTTCCTGGAACCAACCAAGGAAAAGAAGCCATTCATTCCTCAAATAAACAAAGTGCCTACTGTGTGCCCGGCACCAAGCAGGCCACTGGACATACAATAGGCGGGCTTAGCCTCCACACTCAAGGAATTTTATCCCAGCGAGGGGACACAGGCAACAGGAGGGAAACTGTCGTGAACAAGACAAGGCCAGGAGGGAAACTGTCGTGAACAAGAAGACAGGGGGCGGGGATACAGATGTAGGAGTGGGGGGCACGGGGAGATGAGAATGAACCTTGGGGTGTCGGACCAGAATGAGAAATAACATTACAAATTTATTCTGTAATATTTACATATCCAATCTCTGACAAAGGGCCTGAGAATCAGCACCATTTCCAGGAGTATAGGGTTCTCCTGTGACTTTGGCTTCCCAATATCCTGGTCTGTGACAAGAAAGACAAGAAACAGAGTTCCTTGCAGAAATGGTTGCTAATCCCAGGGCTGCTGCTGAGGAAGGACAGAGTATGCCTGGAACGTCTTATTGTGAGGGAGAGACAGACATACGCAGAGACAGGGGAGGAGGAGGAGGAGGAAGGCAGGAAGTGGGGAAAAAAAGAGCTCAGAAACCCAGGAACCAGATGGAAAAGTTTCCCGCTGGATAAATTTGGAACCATTTAAGTATTAAAATGGATAATGGATTATTTTACATTAAAAAATACATACATAAGGAGTGCCTGGGTGTACTAAAAAAAAAAGTAATAAATGGGGAGAACAGAAATCCCAGTAGAACGCAGTTAAGAAATGCAGAATGAAGCATCTGTTTTGAAACCGACAGCAACAGCTGATGCAGGAAAGAAGCGTTAACCAATGCTAGCATTTTTCAATGGTTGTTCGTTGGAGAACGTGGTTCTGGAGCGGGATCTCTACAATGTCTCTCTGCAGACTGTGGGTCACAAAACCGTCACTTGAGGGTAGAGAAGCCTGGCCAAGGGCATCACGGTGAACGTTGCCAGTGATGGAATGAATTATTGTCCTGTCTCCTGCCTTGAGATGCCAGCAAGGACACAATAGCGATTCTACGGCTTCCCTGCCAAAAACGTGCAACAGGAATTTAATCATAAGAAAAACACGACGGGACCCTCGGCGGGATTGGGATTTATAATAAAAAGAAATTGTTCCAATTTCTGGCCCCCAGTTCCTAAAACCCTGGGAATCTGCCGGCGGATGAGAACAATGGGAACATCTGTTCTGGGATTTGCTCGCACAACTGGGATCCTGAAATCCCCGGAACCAGGTGAAAGGCGCCCGTCAACCACACCCAACTGTATGCTAATGAGATTATGTTAATTAGGTCCTTTCTAGGGGCTCTTGATGCGGGGCGGGTGGCTTGGGTTGCCCACCTTGTGATTGGAGGGTTGGGACGTTCAGCGCCATCTCCCAGCCTCCAGGGAGGGGAGAGGAGCTGCAGACGAGCTCAGTGTCCAGTGAGTGTCAGTTACTCGGTCAGTCTGGCCGCCTGCGGTTGTCGCCTTCTGTCCTAAAGTCTTAGTAAGGACACTGTCGTCTGGAGTTCTGTGAGCGGCTCTAGCAGATTAATCAAACCTGGGGAGGAAGTCGTGGGAGCCTGTGCTTATAGTCGGGCAGAGGCACGGGGTGGGGGGTGCCTTGCAGGACCGAGCCTGGCCTCCTGTAGGATCCTGGCTACCTCCCCATGGAGCGGGGGACTGAGATGTGGGGCGCTCAGATGGTGTCATGGGATTGGCGTGTGGAAATCCCCATGCCTGGTGTTGGGAGTAAAGCACTGACAGCAGAGGAGGGGACCCACGCGGGAAGGGAGTTTGTCCTTGACACATTTAATAAAGCAGGTGACCTGTGTGCCGCAATTCCCATGCCCCAGGGGCACCCGGCCGACTCTGTCGGTGGAATGGAGTGTGTGAGTCTTAATCTTGGCATTGATCTTGGTGTTGTGGCTTCAAGCCCCGCCTTGAGTGAAGAGGTGACTTTAAATTAAAAATAAAAAATTAAAAATAAAAGTATTCCCCATGGGGCGCCTGGGTGGCTCAGTGGGTTAAAGCCTCTGCCTTCGGCTCAGGTCATGATCCCAGGGTCTTGGGATCGAGCCCCGCATCGGGCTCTCTGCTCATCAGGGAGCCTGCTTCCTCCAGAGTCTCTCTCTGCCTGCCTCTCCGCCTACTTGTGATCTCTGCCTGTCAAATAAATAAATAAAATGTTTAAAAAAAAAAAATAAAGCCTCTGCCTTCGCTCAGGTCATGATCCCAGGACCCTGGGATCAAGCCCCGCATCGGGCTCTCTGCTCAGCGGGGAGCCTGCTTCCCCCCCTCTCTCTGCCTGCCTCTGCCTCTCTGCCTACTTGTGATCTCTGTCTGTCAAATAAATAAAATCTTTAAAAAATATATATTTAAAAAAAGCATTTCCCATGGAAGATAGTCCTGCGGTAAATTCAGTGATCAATTCTGGAGTGTCTGTGTAAACTCCCATCAAAACAAAATTTGACTAAGTACATTGGAATATCTCGTTGACTTTTCTTTGCCCATTGTGGGGCTCAAACTCAGCACCCGGGGATCAAGAGTTGCATGCCTGGGTGTTTCAGTCAGTGGAGCATCTGCCTTTGGCTCAAGGCATGATCCTGGAATCCTGAGATCAATCCCTGCATCAGGCTCCCTGCTCGGCAGGGAGTCTACTGCTCCCTCTGCCTCTCCCCCTGCTTGTGTTCCCTCTCTCTTCTCTCTGTCCAATAAATAAAATCTTAAAAAAAAAAAAAAAAAGTCGCACGCCCCACCAACTGAACCAGCCAGGCGCCCCTCTCCTTGGCTTTATTCAAGGATTGTGAGTAGGATAGGAGCACCCCATCTAGCAGGGACACTCTCTCCAAGGGGTTTACTTACAGGAGAGAGTGGGGCCAGAAAGGTACTAGTAAAAGAAAAGGATTGTTCCAGGCAGGCCAGCTTTCTAGGGGAGAAGCCAGGTGTCTTACCCTGCTCGGGGCCTCATCCTCACTAGGATGCTGGGGACAGCCCAGGTGGCCCACTCCAGCGCAGACCGAAAACTCCCAGGCGGAGGGCTAGGTTACATTTCTGGGGGATGTTGAACTGCCCTGAGATGGTGTATGGAGTCCTGCTTTGGGGTCTCTACATAATACCATTTGGGGCCTCTAATGTCTTTTTTTTTTAAACATTCAACAAAGTTTTGCAGGCCCTGAAAACAGGACCGCCAGTGGAGCCTTCCCAGCACCCCTGCCCTTACGACCGTGGGAAATCCTTCTCTGCACGTGAGCGGTATGAATCAAACCGGGCCTCAAAAAAAAAAAAAAAAAAAAAAAGCCTTATTTTCTCTCGTTATCATGGTAGAAAATTCGAGAAGAAAAGCATAAAAAGGCAGAAGAAAACAAATCATACTGGCGGATTTCCTCTCAGTATTTTTCCTACGCTTTCCGCTTTTCCCAAGTCGCTTCCAATCGGTGTCCAAAAAAATGCAAGTTAATTTTCATTTTGGCTGCAAACCAAGAACAGAAAGGTTAAGCGGACTGAATTAGTTTTTCAAGCCAAAGTTAAGGGCTCTGAGGACGAGGTCTCCAAGGGTCCAGTCCTTGTTTTTTTCCACTAGCAGGTGTGAGCCCAGGCCTGGAGGAGGCTGAAGGCTTTCCCTCCCCTCCCCTCCCCTCCCCTCCCCTCCCCTCCCCTCCCCTCCCCTCCCCTCCCCTCCCCTCCCCTCTGCAAAGCATCCAGCTTCTTTTTTTCTTTTGACAAACTCAACTGCTGCATTCGCTTGAGAGCAGATCTTGAAGAACAGAGACCCTTACAGGGAAAACAAGGCTGCCTCACCCCTTCCCATCCTGTCCCACCCTGCTCCACCCCTACAGCCCAGAAGCAGACCCTGGTAAGGGGTTCTGTTCGTATTTCTTGCAGAAGTTATTTACAAAATCCTGACTAAAATGCGCATTCTTTGATTTCCATCTATATTATCTGTAGTTAATATCGACTTTGCAACACAAAGCATGAGGCATTTAATCAGCTCCATTCTCTTCCACTGGTCCTCATGATGAGTCTTTGTGTAAGTATTTTTGTTTTTTGGGTGCCTGGTGGCTCAGTTGGTGAAGAGTCTGCGTTTGGCTCAGGTCATGAAGCCAGGAGCCCCACATCGAGCCCCACCTTGGGGTCCCTGCTCAGTAGGGAATCTACTTTTCCTTCTCCTCCCCACTCCTGCTCTCAAGTCTCTCTGTCAAATAAATAAATAAAATCTTTAAAAAACATGTATTTGGGGGCACCTGGGTGGCTCAGTGGGTTTAGCCGCTGCCTTCGGCTCAGGTCATGGTCTCAGGGTCCTGGAATCGAGTCCCGCATCGGGCTCTCTGCTCAGCAGAGAGCCTGCTTCCCTCTCTCTCTCTGCCTGCCTCTCCCTCTACTTGTGATTTCTCTCTGTCAAATAAATAAATAAAATCTTAAAAAAAACAAAAAACATATATTTGGGGTTTTAAAATTATTTATTTTATTTAATTAATTTATTTATTTAGTAAAAGATTGATTTATTCGACAGACAAAGATCACAAGTAGGCAGAGAGACAGAGAGGAGGAAGCAGGCTCCCTGCCCAGCAGAGAGCACATGCGGGACTTAATTCCAGGACCCTGAGATAGAGAATCAGGGGTGTGTGAACACCGGGTTCTGGGGTTCCCAACAGAACAGGTTCGGCCACTCACCAAGGACAAAATCCAAAGGCAAAGAAAGGAGCAGTGGGGAAGTAAGACTTGATTTCCATGAGCCGGACACCAGGAAGACTGGAAGACAGGGGGCCCTGTCTCAAAACACTGTCTCCCAAAGGTTTTGAAAATACCTATAGGATTAGGTGAGAAAGAGGTGGGGCTGGGGTCTCAGTGTGCTGGCAGGCAGTGCAAGCCACAGTGAAGGTCAAGGTCGATTACTATCAGGGGCCACTCATAGGTGGGGTCTGGTGGGCTTCTGGCAGCCCTTATTGCTGGAAGGATAATTTCAGTTCCGTCCTGGGGATGCTTTGGCCCCAAGGTCTTTTGCCGGATTAAGAGTTGGGCTGGAAAGGAGATCTTTCCAGCAATCAGCTGGAAAGTTCAAGGTCAAAATGGAGGTGGATGACACCCTCGTTCGGAAACGGCAGGTATTTCTCTCCAAGATTCAGTGTGGTTGGGGCACCTGGGTGGCTCAGTGAGTTAAAGCCTCTGCCTTCAGCTCAGGTCATGATCTCAGGGTCCTGGAATCTTGAGTCCCGAATCAGGCTCTCTGCTCGGCAGGGAGCCTGCTTCCTACTCTCTCTGCCTTCCTCTCTGCCTACTTCTGATCTGTCTCTGTCAAAGGAATAAATAAAATTAAAAAAAAAAATTCAATGTGGTTGGTGAAAAAGCTAGTAATTTTGGTTCTTTTTATTTTTAAGATTTTTTTTAATTTATTCATTTGACAGAGAGAGAGATCACAAGTAGATAGAGAGGCAGGCAGAGAAAGGTGGGGGAAGCAGGCTCCCCGCTGAGCAGAGAACCTGATGCAGGGCTCTATCCCAGGACCCAGGGATCATGACCTGAGCCGAAGGCAGAGGCTTAACCCACAGAGCCACCCAGGTGCCCCAAAGGGTGATTTTATTAAAGCACAAGGACAGGACCTGAGGGCAGAAAAGTGCTGCTGTGCATTCACTATCTTGAGCCCACACAGTAGAACCTTCCAGAATGAAGAAGAAGGCCTTTCAGTTCTGGAAATGATCTCTTTTTTTTTTTTTTTTTAATTAATTAATTAATTATTATTTTTTTATTATTTATTTATTTTTATAAACATGTATTTTTATCCCCAGGGGTACAGGTCTGTGAATCGCCAGGTTTACACACTTCACAGTATTCACCAAAGCACATACCCTCCCCAATGTCCATAACCCCACCCCCTGGAAATGATCTCTTATCTAAGATATTTTTCTTCCCTCCATTTTTTTCAAATTCATTTTCGGGGATTCGTATCTTTTTTCTTTTTTTTTAAGATTTTATTTATTTATTTAATAGCACAAACAGAGGGGAGAGGCAGAGGGAGAGGGAGAAGCAGGCTCCCCACAAAACGGGGGAAACCCAATATGGGACTTGATCCTAGGACTCCTGGATCCTGACCTGAGCCGAGGGCAGACGCTTAACTGACTGAGCCACCCAGGTGCCCTTAGGGATTTTTCTTTCTTTCTTTCTTTTTTTTTTTTTTAATTTTTAAGATTTTATCTATCTATTTATTTATGTTTTAAGATTTTTAAATTTTTTTTTAATTTTTAAGATTGTATTTATTTATTTTTTAAAGATTTTATTTCTTTATTTGATAGAGTGAGAAAAGTAGGCAGAGCAGCAGGCAGAGGGAGAGAAGTGGGTTCCCTGGGAGCCCAGTGTGGGGCTAGATCCCAGGACCCAGAGACTGGGACCCGAGCCGAAGGCACAAGCTTAACTGGCTGAGCCACCCAGGTGCTCCTTAAGATTTTATTTTTAAGTCCTCTCTACATCCAAGGTAGAGCTCAAACTTACAACTCCCAGATCAAGAGTCACATACTCCAGGGCTGAGCCACCCCGGTGTACCAAAAAAACTTATGTTTGTAACCACATTTTTATTTATTTATTTTAAAAAGATTTTATTTATTTATTTGACGACAGAGATCACAAGCAGGCAGAGAGGCAGGCAGAGAGGGAGGAAGCAGGCTCCCTGCTGAGCAGAAAGCCCGATGTGGGGCTCAATACCAGGACCCTGAGATCATGACCTGAGCCGAAGGCAGCGTCTTAACTCACTGAGACACCCAGGTGCCCTGTAACCACATTTTTAGCCACTGAAAAATGTTTCTTGTTTTGTGATTTCAGATTTCTGATCTAACACTCTTCTTGTGTTCCGATGTTTTGTCTTCTTAAATCTCTTTAAGTATATTACGGGTTCCCTTTGTAGGCTGCATCGTAGGTACACCTCCGAGTCATCACGGGTTTAATTCCAGGCCAGGGCAATAAAGCAGGCATTGCAATGAAGCAAGTCAAATGAATCTTTGGGTTTCCTGGTGCACATAAAAGTTATGTTTACAGCACCAAAGTCTGTTAAGTGTGCAATAGCTTGGGGGTGCCTGGGTGGCTCAGTGGGTTAAGCCTCTGCCTTTGGCTCAGGTCATCATCTCAGATTCCTGGGATCAAGCCCCTCATTGGTCTGCTCAGCAGGGAGCCTGCTTCCTCCTCTCTCTGCCTGCTTCTCTGCCTACCTGTGATCTCTGTCTGTCAAATAAATAAATAAAATCTTAAAAAAAAAAAAAAAAAAGTGTGCAGTAGCTATTAAGTAACAGCTTAGGCTGACTCTTGGTCTCCAGGCTCCGAGTTTGAGCCCCATACTGGATAAGGTGAGTACTCAAAAAAAAAGCTGTTAAAAAAAAGAGAAAAGCTAACCATCATCTGAGCTTTCAGCAAGTCATAATCACTGATCATAGATGGCCACAATAAATGCAAATACAGTGAAAAAGTTTGAAATATTGTGAGAATTACCAGAATGTGACCTAGAGACATGAAGTGAGCAAACGCCTTTGGGAAAATGGTGCGAGCAGACTTGGTCGGTGCAGGGCTGCCGCACACCTTGAGTCTGTACAAAACATAATATCTGCAAAGTACAGGGAAGTGAAATCCATGACTTATGCACGTGTCTCTGGCTCCTCCAGTGCCCGTGTTGTCTGTCTGTCTGTCTGTCTGTCTGCTCCTGGTTCTCCTAGGCGTGGTGGTTGTTGGTGACATTTCATAAAGAACGACCAAGCTGTCCTGCATTTCCTCTGCTGGTATGTAAGTTATACTATTTTTCCTCTAGGGTTCTCTCTGGTTGGAAATCCTGCCTAGGAATTCTTCGTGGATTAGGATAGGACACACACCCACTGGGGCGCCTGGGGGCTCAGTGGGTTAAGCCTCTGCTTTTGGTCAGGTCATGATCTCAGGGTCCTGGGACCGAGCCCTGCATCCGGCTCCCTCTGCTTGTGCTTTCTCTCTGTCAAATAAATAAATAAAATCTAAAAAAAAAAAAAAAAAAAAAAGAGAGAGAGAGAGAGAGGGACATCATTAAGAGCTTCCTTTGGAGAGGGGAGAGCTAGTGATCAGCTCGCAGCTTGTGGGTCACCCCAAAAGCTAGAATAAAAAAACATTTATTCTGGATTGCCAAGGTTTAATTTCCTCAGACAGTTGGTTCAATGTCTTTGGAGACAAGCCACCCGCCATTCTATCCGAGGGAGAGAAATGCCTTTCGGGTGAGGAGGGGAAGTGGGGTTGTCCTCGGATGTTGTTGGCCTGTCTTGCACACCTTCACACGTTTCCAGAATTTCACTCCCATCTGTCCCATTTTCCTTTGCCTGCTGATTGGGGAAATTGTTCCTCTTGGGGCAGCCTAAGCAGGAAGGCTTGACTGGCAAACCCCCACCGTCTTTGCACTTTTGCTCCTCTTTGTATTCTCTACCTTTCCATGAGGAGGGATTGGAGACAAAGGACCCAGAGTCAGAAAGTCTGTTTTACTTTCTAACTGTTGCACACACTCAGCATCCAGATGGATGGAGGCTATGGTAACGGCTCACTCATCAAACTCAGTGGAAATCCAGGAAATATTTACTGAATACCAGGGTTCTGTCCCAAAGACAGGGTTTGCTTGTCTTTTTATTTTTATACAGTTTTAGTAATCTCTGCACCCGACTCGGGGCCTTGAACCTGCAACCCCAAGATCAAGAGTCTCATGGTCCACCGACTGGGCCTGCCAGGCGCCCCTGCATCGTCCCTTTCTCACATCATTTGTGTGCACTCCGATAACCCCGACCATAGTGAGGAAGCCCAGAATAACACGGAGACACTTGTATGAAAAGGCAAGTCACAAGCTCAAAGTACAAGGAAAGTTAATCAGCGCCATGATATTACACAGATCCCGAAACTGATCAGAATTCCCTCCAGGCTTTCCACCCAAGTATCCCGGGCTTCTCCCTTTTCTCCCTGTTACAAATGTCGTCCGCTAGAATCCCAAATGAAGTATTTATCCTGTTCAGTCATTCCAGAAATACTTAGAGTAGTTCCCCGTTTGCTAGACATTGAGCTAGGCACTGAGGATGAACAGAAGAGAAGACATATGTGGTCCCTGTCCCCTCGGAGCCTTTAGCTCAATCACCCAACAGATGTTTATTAAACATCCATTATGATCAAGTCGCTGCAGGGGGACAACTGAAGCCACTGGCTGGGGACACTTACATCTCTGTTAACATGACTATACTTGTCTTTGTTGCCATGACTAGTACTCAAAGAGACGCTCGCCCAGGAAGATGAATGTTGCCAATTAACTTTATTGCTTATTCCAGCAACTTCCTGAAAGACCCATCAACTCTGATGGGAAACATCGGCTGACTCTCAGGCACCTAAGCTAGCTCTGTCTGTAGGACTGTTGATCTCAGGGTCCTGAGTTCAAGCCCCACCTTGGGTATAGAGCTCATTAAAAAAAAACAAAAACGGGCACCTGGATGTCTCAGTGGGTTAAAGCCTCTGCCTTCGGTCAGGTCATGATCCCAGGGTCCTGGGATTGAGCCCCATATCGGCTCTCTGCTCAGCATGGAGCCTGCTTCCTTTTCTCTCTCTCTGCCTGCCTCTCTGCCTACCTGTGATCTTTCTGTCAAATAAACAAACAAAATCTTAAAAAACAAAAACAAAACCCAAACCCCACAATCAGTCAGGAGTGCCTGGCTGACTCAAGTGGGTATAGCATGCAACTCTTGACCTCTTGGTCATGACTTTGAACTTCATATTAGGCAGAGGGATTACTTTTAAAAAATCAGCTTAGGGGCCCTTAGGTGTCTCAGTGGGTTAAAGCCTCTGCCTTCTGCTCACGTCATGATCCCAGGGTCCTGGGATCCAGCCCTGCTTCCGCTCTCTGCTCAGCAGGGAGCCTGTTTCCCCCCACCCACCTGCCTCTCTGTCTACTTGTGATCTCTCTCTCTGTGCCAAATAAATAAACAAAACCTTTAAAAAAAATCAGCTTAAAAATTACTTTAAAAATCAGATTTTCAATAGAAATATCTATCAAGTGACAGTTTACATCTTAAGACTGTTTGAGCCCCTCCCTTTGCTCTGTAAATTGTCCATGACTCCACTGTAACCCTTACCTGCCCTAATCAATCCCCACTCTTACCCAGCTGGGAATGACCTGCTTTCACATCGTCTCAGTAAATTTCATGGGTTTGCCCACCATCTTCCTATGAGGGTTGTCAGACCTTTGGGTCTGACAAAGTGCCAGGAACACAGTGAAGAAAATCCTCACAAATTGACATTGTAGACACAGACAATACGCAGAAACTGGGAAATACGTCATTTTTCCTTTATAGTGTCCTTGGGGAGATGTAGCCAGATGTGTCATTACAAATTGTGCCACCTGAGAAAGAGAGGGCACCAGAGGGGACAGAGAGGGTGGTTCGGATCCTCATGAGAAAAGATGGGTCTGGAAAACTGCCAGAAATGACTAAGTGGGGAAGAGGGTGGTCTGAGTATGCCCAGTAAGGAAAATAAAGGTGTTGAGACCCTGAGGCCAGGGGGCGGGGTGGGGGTGGGGTGGTCGGCGGATTCCAGAATACAAGGGAAACCAACCAGGCCAGACTGCGGGGAGAGGGCAGGAGCCTCTCCAGAAACTTCCTCAGCCACAACCACGGCTTCCCCGGGGCTAATTACTACTCTCGCAAGAGAGTGGTTTTCTGATACTCTTCACTGCAAATGTGCGGAAGTGAACGTTCCAGGCGAAATGCGTTTCTGAGGCTCTTACTGCTCACACAAGGGTTTTCATGGCAAAAGGGGTCCGGCTTTTGCAAGTCCTCGCACCCGGCCCCCGGGGCCCGCCGCGCGGGCCGGAGCCCTCTGCGTGGCGGAAGCGGCCCACGGGCTTCCAGAGCGGCGGCGGGGACCCCGCTCACCGGGGGCGGCCCAGAGGCGAGCTCTCGCCGGCGCAGGACGCCGGGGTTTTCATCAACTCCCAACCGATCTGCCGAAGGAGCGAGCACATGACCCGCGTGAATGATGTCCTCAGGCTCTTTTCCAGTTCCGTGCGCGGAAGTACCGTCCTCGGGGCCCGGAGAAAACCCAAACGGCCTTCGGCCGGAACCCGGCTGTCGGGTTATCCCGGGCCGGAGCCCGAGATCCACGGTCGGGCCGGGGGCGGTCCAGGCCCCGTCGGAGGCGCGGGGGTCCCGCCGCCTCTCCCTCCTCCGCCCCCGGGGCTGGGTGGAGTCCCCGCGCGCGGCGCCCCCGCTCCCGCCGCCCAGCCGGCCCTGCGCGCCCGGGGCCCCTCCCGCCAACCGGGCCCCGCGGGCCTCCTCCCGGGGTCGGCGCGGTGCGCGCGCTCGGCCGCCGGCGGCTCGGCGCCCCCGCCGCGCCCCGCTTCCCGCGCGCTCCCCGCCCGGGCGCGTCCGTCGCCCCTCCCCCTCGGCCGCCCGCCCCGCCCGCCGGCTCCCCGGCCCCCGCCCCCGCGGGTCCCGGGCCCCGGGGTGGGGGGGGCGCGGCGAGGCAGGCACAGCCCCCCGCCCCCATGGCCGCCCGTCGGAGCCAGAGGCGGAGGGGGCGCCGGGGGGAGCCGGGCACCGCCCTGCTGGCGCCGCTCGCGCTGGGCCTGGGCCTGGCGCTGGCCTGCCTCGGCCTCCTGCTGGCCGCCGCCAGCCTGGGCAGCCGGGCACCGCCGCCCGCCCAGGTGAGGCCCCGCGGCGCAGCCCTCCCGCGGCCGGCCGGGAGCCGAGTCTGCGGCGCGGCGGACCGGGCCGGGTGGGCGGAGGGCACGGGGCCAAGAAGATGGGTGGAGGGTGCGATGTCAGGTGGAGAGGGACGGGGTGACGCTGCCTCCTTCCCAGCAGGAGCCTTCCCAGGGGGAGCTGGTGGCGGAGGAGGACCCGGACCCGCCGGTGAGTGGCCGTGGGTGCCGGGCGCGCGCGGTGGGGCGTGGGGAGTGTGCGCGAGCCCGGGGCGCGGGATATGCCCTCGCGGTGCCAGCTGCGTGTGTGCGGGGGTGTGCGCCGCCGTGCGGGCGTCGGGGACAGGGGGAGAGGGGGAGGGTGCCGCCGCGTGAAAGGGGTTTGTGTCACCTGAGTCCGCAGTGTTTATTGGCTGGGGGCGAGGTAGGGGTATGGGATGGGGGGAGCCTGTCGCGGAGGAGGGATGCTGGCGATGCCTGAGGGGTGTGCGCCCACCGTGCACGCCGACGGGGTGTGGGCGCCTTAGGGTCTATGCCAGGTCTGTGTGCTGGGGCGCTGGGGGCGCGGGGTGAAGGCTGGGGCTTGACCCCAGGACCCGGCCCCCCAAGACTCCCGTGCCTGCCGCTGGCTGGTGGTGCCTCTCCCAACGGGGACCCCTTGTCGGCCTCGGTTTAGTCTCTTGGTGGCCTCCCGCAAGACCCGGGTTCAGTCCTGCCCTTAATGCCCCTAGGAACTGAATCCCCAGACAGAGGAAAGCCAGGATCCCGGGCCATTCCTGAAGAGGCTTGTTCGGCCTCGCAGAAGTGGTGAGCACCCCTTTCTTCCACCTTCAGGAGTAATCCTAGTGGCCAGTGGCTTCTGCACTCACTGCTTTTGTTCACACTAACAGCCCCATGGAGTGGGCAGAGCCAACACCATTCTCCTCACTTACGGTGGGGATGGGAAAACTGAGGCACAGATGGGGTGTTGGTGGGGGCAGAGGTCAGAGTCCCGCAGCTGATGGTTCTCTCTGAAGCCCCTCCCATCCCATGGACTGATTCTCACTTGACACCCTATGCTGGATGTGAAGGAGGGGCTGGCCCAGGATTAGGAGGACCCCTAGGGTCCTGATGGAGACAAGGTGGGGGAGGTAGAGGCGGGGGTCCCAGGAAGCAAAGAGACTCGTGAATGGAATGACCAGGTGAGCCTGTGTCCAGGTTTGCATGGGGCTGTCCCGGCTGCTGACGGTTATCTCCCTGATAGTACTAATTGCAACCGTTTTGCTCTCAGAAACAACCCAGTTTGGGTGATAAACAATGCAGTTGGTCTCCTTATGGAGGGAGGTATGGCCTGAGGCTCTGAGGCCAGGAGCCTGGACAAGAATAAGGATGCGGGGGCTCTGAGAGCAAGGCAGGACTGGGGAGTGTCTCCGGAGCCCAGAGTCAGGGCGTGCTATATTCCGCATCTCTCCTCCCTTAATTCTCAGCACCTAAAGGCCGGAAAACGCGGGGTCGCAGAGCAGTGGCCGCACACTATGAAGGTGGGTGATGGGTGAGATGTGCCCAGAGAGCTGGGGCAGTAGAGGGACGGGGCAGGTCTAACAGCACTTTCCCGTGCCTTTCAGTTCACCCACGACCGGGACAGGACGGCGCACAGGCCGGTGAGACCCCATTCCCAGCCCTGACCCCCACAGCACTGGCCTCCTGGCAGAGCCACCCCTCAGAACCTTTCGCTTCCTAGTGCCCTCCCTGCCTTCAGCCTGGGAGCCCCAGAAGCCAGTTCGAGAAAATCTGCAGGGCTTGCTTCTCTCAGTTCCCAGACCTGGTCTCTGCCTTGATCCAGGCATGAGGACCCAGGGCTCCCCGCACCCAGCCACCAGCCCTCATGCTTGTGCAGGAAACGCATCTGATTCTTACCTCTTCTTCCCAGACTCACGCCCTGCCGTGGATTCTGTGCGTCCTCACACTCTGACCATTTTTCTTAGAATGTTTCTACTGTGCTCCTTTTCCATCCCTGCCCCACCTCCCATCTCAACACTGTGACCTCAGAACCTCAAACCCAGTCTCTAGCCCCTTCCCCGTCCCTTTGCTCTGTCCCCCACTATGTTGTCCAGCTAAGGTTCTGCAAACTCACTGTCCTTATTCCATTGCTTCTCTGCCTGCCTGCATTCTCTCTGTGGTCTGGTCTCAGCCCCTTTTCCCTGCACACACTGTGCCCTCACCTGAAATGTCCTTCCGTGGGACAGGCCATGAGGCAAGACGGGAGGCTGGCTTGGTCTAGGGCCCTGGCAGCCGAGACAGAGCCAAGTAAATGGATTCGGTGTGTGGCTAGAAGGTTGGGCTCACTTATGGGTTTGATGTGCAGGGGAAGGGAGGGAATTAAAAGTGACTTCTAGATTTTTAACTTGGGCATCCTTGGGCATAATGATGCCATTTATGGAGGGAAGAAATAGGTTGGGAGGTATGTGGATTAAGAATGGGATTTCAGATCTCCTACTGAACAAATGGAGAAGTGATAATAAATGAGTGAGCTCCGTGGACAGATGGCTGGACAGAGTCAGCTGGCTGAGGCTGGGTCGGGACCCACGGCCATCCGGGTGCTGTTCAGACCTCCAGGGTTGGATGAGGCACTGGGGGGAAGAGGGACCCCAAGAGTGAGGCCCTGGGGCTCCAAGGCATCCCGGAGCGGAGTAGAAGAGGAGAGCCCAGCGGAGACGGGAAGAAAGCCGGGGAGGACAGTGTCCTGTGATCTGCGAGAAGATGTGGTCTCACCAGCGAGGGTGTGGCTGTCTGCACCAAATGCTGCTGACGGGTCACATGATTTGACTGTGGGGGTTTGGTAACCTTAAAAGGCAGCTGGTGACCTTGGCCAAGCCTGTTTCAGTGGTGCAGTTAGGATAGAAGCCAGTGTGGTTGGGGTGAGGAGGAATGGGAAAGAGGAATTGGAGACAGGGACAGCCCTTTCCAGAAGTTTCTCTGTGATGAGCGGAACAGTGGGCCGGTGGTTGGAGGGAAATGTGGATGGAGGAAAAATAGGGATCTTAGCTAACATTTACTGAATGTCGCATTCATCTAGACCTCCCAACAGTCCTAAAAGGAAGATACTCTGACCATTCCGTTTTCAAGACGCAAGTTACTTAACCTGCCCAAGGCCATGACCATACTCGGTGGGTCCAGGATTTGAAGGTCCCTAGAATGTACTTGTGTGTGGACCTGCCCATGCTTGGCGCAGGGGTGGGTAGGTGGGACCTGTGCGTCGATGTCCAGGAAGGAGGCAAAGGGTGAGTTCCAGAATGAAGGGAGAGACACAACACCCGTCATCACGAGAGGGTCAGTGGAGAATGTGAGCACAGGTCTGTTTTGGGCTCTGATCAGGAGGAGGTGCGGGGGCCCTTGTCTGATGACTTCTGGATCCTTCAGAGAATGAGGAAGATGGGCAGAGATGCGAGGAGAAGGGGTACAAAGTCCCTGCCTCCATGAGTGCTAGAGCAGGGTCAGAGGGCAAGTACAGGAAGGCTGCGGGGCAGTAAAGAATGTGCGTTTGGGGTCTGTGATTGTGACATGGAGGGACACGGTGGTCCCAGGCACATCATGCCCTTCAGCCTCCACCAGCCTTTCCTTCAGCTGCTTCCACAGTGGGGAGTGTCCTCCCTCCTCTCCCCCTGCTCTGCACGCCCCAGGCCAGCCCTCCTGCCCTCCAGATGAGTCGAGTAACCCGGACATTCATTCCTCTGCTGCCTGAACACACACGTGCCGGGAACCTGCTGTTTAAAGGACGGGGCTCGGGGCCCGCAGGCACCACCACCCAGACCTCGTCTCAAACAGTGACCATCTGGGAGAGGAGACGAGCCTGTACATTTGGCAATTACAGTACACTGTGACAAGGACAATAAGGAGAGCAGCCAGAAATGTGCGGTGGCCTAGAGGAAGAAAACTCTATGGTGGAGTCAGGGCCTCCTTCCCCAAGAAGGGGGGGGCCTCGAAGCACGAGTGTAAGGTGGACAAGGGCTCAAGGACCTTCTGGGAAGAGGGACCCACTGATGCCAAAGCCCCGAGCTGGGGGAGAACAGGGAGCCAGGCCACAGAGTGAGTCTGGAAGTCATTCTGAGGTCACGGCAGGCAGAGGCAGGCTGCCATCTGCGTTTTAGAAATCTCACTGTGCAGTCCTGTGTAGGAGCCAGCAAAAAGGTGCAGGGGGGAGTCCGCTGAGGAGGGAGGCTGAGAAGAATCCCGGCGGGAATGGCAGTGGCTGGGCCAGGGAGGGAGACGGGGTCCCCCCCTGCCATGCAGGTGGCAGAACTTGTAGGAAGACTTGTAGGGACTCAGATGGGTGGGGATGAGGAAGGGCTGGGGAAGGCAGCTGCCCAGGAGAGCAGCAGTGGATCCTGCAAAAAGCCAGAGGCATGGGCCCCGTCGGCCAACTCCCTCTGGCCTCCCACCAATGTTTGCGGGGTGCCCACTCAGAGGAGTCCCGGCACTGCGTGCCACGCCACAGTGGTGAATGAGACCATGGTCGGACCCCACACTTGCACCTGCGTAAATAACCCGGATGATTGCCGGTGTTGGGGACGGGTGTGAAGGAAACAGGGTGGCCAGGGGAAGACAGGAGAGGAGGGCTGGGACTGGCCGCTTCGAATGGGGGGCCAGGGAATGAAGGGCTGTCGGCGGGGTTGGGATCTCCCTATCTGCAGGGGTGTGGGGGGCAGGCCAAGTGAGGGCAGGAAGACAGCGGGAGTCCTGTTATAGACCAAGGGGGACCCGGGAAGCCACCTGAGCTCCTGGCCATTGTCTTGTTACTCATCTTCTTGGCCATGACCTGAGCTCTGGGTTGTTTCATTTTTTGCTATGGTTTTATCAAGCTACACCTTACGTACAGTTCACCCGCTTCGAGGGTGCCGTTCGGTGGTGTCTAGACTTTAGTTCACACAGCTGCAGACATCAGCACAAGACACCCTGTGCCTGTTAGCTAGCACCCCTGTTTCTCCCAGCACCGCCCCCCAGCTCTAAGAAACCACCGACCTACTTTGTCTTTAGGTATTCACCTGGAAATTTCCTAGGAATCTTACAACGTGTGGTCCTTTGGGGACTGGCGTCTTTCACTTAGCACAATGCTTTTGGTTTGCCCACCAGGGAGCGGTTTTCTTTTTTACGGCTGCATAATATCCTAGTGTGGGGCTGTCCCACCGTTTCCTTGTCTTGTGCATCGCTCAGCGGACATTTGGGTACCATTTTTTTATATTTAATGCTCGTAATCCCAGCCCCGTCTGATTTGAGGACGGTATGCGGACGTTCTTAAAAGAGGCGGACAGCAGAGGCACAAAATATCAAAGCCCCCAGCACTTCTCCTTCCATCTAGCTCTTGTCCCTGGACGGGGCGAGTGACACCTTGCTTCTCGCTGTCCTGGTCGCAGACACCGGTAAACGTCTCACGTCTTCACGCACTTGCTCGGGCACCACGGGCTCCCCAGCCTCGCGCCACCTCTTCATCCCCTGGGTAAAGGGGGGCCCTGAGTCTTCGGTCCTCACCAGGTGCCTGGGGATCCTGAGGAAGTCCTGATCTCTGATCACCCCCTGCAGGTGTGGACGGGACCGTGAGCGGCTGGGAGGAGGCCAGAATCAACAGCTCCAACCCGCTGCGCTATGACCGCCAGAGCGGGGAGTTCCTCGTGGTACGGGCCGGGCTGTATTACCTGTACTGCCAGGTAAGCCCCACCCGAGGCCGCAGAGCCGCGGGGACGGGGGGGGGGGGGGGGGGCGGCGGCCAGAGGAGGTGGTGGGTCAGGGCTGGGGCCGTTGGGCTCCCCGGGGGGCTTGCAGGAAACCGAGCCTTGGCCAGCGAGGGCTTGGACTCTGCCGCCTGCGCCCGGCCGGCAGGTGCACTTCGACGAGGGGAAGGCGGTCTACCTGAAGCTGGACTTGTTGGTGGATGACGCGCTGGCCCTGCGCTGCCTGGAGGAGTTCTCGGCTACAGCCGCCAGCTCCCTGGGGCCCCAGCTCCGCCTCTGCCAGGTGTCTGGGCTGCTGCCTCTGCGGCCCGGGTCCTCCTTGCGGATCCGCACCCTCCCCTGGGCCCATCTCAAGGCCGCCCCCTTCCTCACCTACTTTGGACTCTTCCAGGTGCACTGAGGGGCCCTGGTGGGGCCCCCACCGTGGCTCTCAGTGCCCCCTTCCACCGTACTCCCCCCTCCACTGATCCCCCCCCGCCCCCCTACCTACCCACCCTCTGCAGGCTGCTTGGACTTGCTCATTTCCTTTCCGCCCCATATAGAGATCCCCTCCTCCTCTGACAGCCCCCCCACCCCCCGACCTCACTAGCTCCTGAACCCCTGGTCATTCAATACCCCCATGTATCTCCTGACTCCCTGCCCTGGCCACAGCCGCCCCTGGACACTGTGTCTACTCTACTCTGGGTGAGGATGGGTCCCCAACCCCCACCCCCAACTTCAGGCACTAATCGCGGCTGGACAGGAGGGAGCCCGGGGACTAGGCCGGGAATTCCCAAACGCGAGGGCTGAGAGCAAGACAAGCTCCTTCCCTGATAATTCCCTGTGGATTTTTAAAAACAGATATTATTTTTATTATTATTGTGACAAAATGTGCATAAGTGGATATTAAAGACAATAAACCACGGTCTCTCTCTTCCTTGGGGCTTAGGGGGCATTTCTCAGGGTGGCGGAGGGCCCCAGGAAGGGGGTACGGGCATCCCAGAGTGGGGTGCGGGACGGCTGGCATGCTGGGGCAACGTATGGGCTCGGGAGTGGGGACCAGCCTGCTTCTGACCCCTGAGGCATGAGCAGAGAGTGGAAAGGCAAAGTGCCAGGAAAAAAATCAATGTCTGCCCAAGGTCCAGCAGAAGCTGCCTCATTTACCTAGGAGGCGGGCTTCCTCCTGTGGGTAATCCCTGGCCGGGAGGAGGGAGGAGCAGGGCCCTTCCTCTTGGCAGCCTTGGGATGTTAAGCCGGTGCTGGCACAAGCCCTGGCTGGGATGTGGGGTGGGAGCAGGCCCGAAAGGGAGCTCAGGGTCAGGAAGCGGGACGCCGGGGCCCGGGAACATGTGAACCTGGGCCCCTGGGTCCAGGAGAGGAATCTGACAGTGGTAGGGTGCTTGGGGCTGTCTCCCTCTCTCTGTGACCAGGCCCCTTATGTAAGAGCTCTTCTCGGGAAACAGGAAGTTCTCCTTGCCAAGTTCAGCACAGGGAGTAGTGCCGGCCTCATTCCAACACACCCGGCCTGGCCTTAACCCCAGAACTCAGCCAGTTTCTTGCTTCCGCGACCCTAGTTCTCCTTCCCATCTACCCCTGCCGCTCCTTTTCCACCTCGTCATTCCCAGAGGTCTTCCCCCTGGCTGAGTTGGAGGGTCTTCGCCCCCTCACCCTGGACCCCCGAGACTGCCCAGCTTGCCTCTCCATCCCTGCTCTTGGCACCATGGCCTGGAGCCAGCCACCCTTCCCTCCCCCACTGCTGGGGCCGTCCCAGGGTTCCTGAGCTCGGCCGCTCCTTCTGGGTGTCACTGGCAGTCCTGTCCTTCCTAGAGAGACTGGCACCAAGTTTTCCCGAGGCTGGAGGAGGGTGTGTGTGTGTGTGTCCGTCCGGAGGGGGCGTCCTGAGACACCACCGGCCCCACGGCGGGGTTCCAGGAGCGCCAACAGTGCCCCTTACTGGCTCTCCTCCTCCTTTTTTTATTCTCAAGTTCCTTTTTATTTCTCCCTTGCGTAACACTCTTCTTCCCTTCTGTACCCCCACCCTCCCCACCACCTCCCGGCCACCCCACTCCCGAGGCCGCAGCCTCCGGCGGGGTCCCCGGCTCATGCCAGCCTCATCTCCTTCCTTGCTAGCCCCCAAAGGGCCCCCGGGAGACATGGGGGGCTCGGCCCGAGAGCCAGCACTCTCAGTCGCCCTCTGGTTGAGTTGGGGGGCAGCTCTGGGGGCCGTGGCTTGTGCCGTGGCTCTGCTGACCCAACAAACAGAGCTGCAAAGTCTAAGGAGAGAGGTGGCGCGGTTGCAGAGGGCCGGAGGGCCTTCTGAGAAGGAGGAGGGGCATTCGTGGCTGAGCCTCCGGGAGCAGGTGAGTGAGGGGAGCAGGGGGTGGTGAGAAGAGGATGGGTGCCAGGGCCAACTCGGGGCCTCCTGGGTCTAGCTCTGCGGTCTGTAAAGTTTTGAGGAGGTGCAAGAGAGGGTCCCAGGTTTGGAGGTCAAGGCAGCAGCCATTCCAGGAAAGGAAATTGTTAAAGATTAATACTTCTCGTACCTACCAGATCCTGGAGGACAGCCAGCACCAAGAATCAGGTCGCTGGGGAAAAGTGCATGAGTGATGTGTGGCACTCCTGGGGCTTGGTTGGTGGGGGTGGGAGGAGAGCGTGGCAGGAGTGGCTGGGAGGAAAAGCTGTCACGGGACCCTTGCTTCTTAGCCTAACCCTGACCCTCTTTCCATGAGCAGAGCCCCAACGCCCTGGAAGCCTGGGAGAATGGGGAGAGATCCCGGAGGAAGAGAGCAGCGCTCATGCATAAGCATAAGCAGAAGAGTGAGGAGGCCTCCGGGGTGGGGTGCGGCAGGGGTGGGGGGGATCAAGCCGCAGAGGGATCTGGAGCCAAGGCAAGAGGGGAAGGGACAGGTGGGCACCGCTTATCTCTCCTCCTCCTCTCCCCAGAGAAGCACTCCGTTCTGCACCTGGTTCCCATCAACATCACGTCCAAGGGTGAGCACTAACTTTAAATAATGGCTCAGGGGGAGGGCCAAGGTCAGGGAGCTTTGGGGCTGGCAGCCGGGCCCTAGAGAATTCAGAGGTGAAAAGTCTCTGAGAATGCCCAGACGTCCTGATGGCCACACTCCTCACCTCCAGAGGACTCCGACGTGACAGAGGTGATGTGGCAACCGGCCCTTAAGCGTGGGAGAGGTCTGGAGGCCCAAGGATATGTTGTGCGAGTCTGGGACGCTGGAGTTTATCTGCTGTACAGTCAGGTAATCCCACAGATACCCCAAGCCATGTCTGGGGGCCGAGAGGTCTGTTCTCCCAGCGGGGTGGATGCCCTGGTACTGAAACGCTCCCAACGCCGCTGTTCGTACCAAACTTAAGAGACCCTCCTTCCTTCCTTGGCTCCCTCGTCCGGGCTCCGGAGGCCTCCCAGCCCTGAGCCAGGCTTTCTCACTTCCTTCAGCTTCTCCTCCATTCCTGGTCAGGTCCTGTTCCATGATGTGACTTTCACCATGGGTCAGGTGGTGTCTCGGGAGGGCCAGGGAAGGCAGGAGACTCTCTTCCGATGTGTCCGAAGCATGCCCTCCAACCCGGACTGGGCCTACAACAGCTGCTACAGCGCAGGTGAGAGCCCCGTGGGCAGCGAGGGCGGGTGTGAGAACAGCAGGGTGTCTCTGACCCCTGGGGAGGGGCGGGGACAGGCGGAAGCCTGGGCAGACAGGTGGATCTGGGGGAGGGATGCAGGCCAGGAAGCAGGAGGAAGGCCGAGCCGAGGAGGGAGGGGAGGCGGGGGAGAATCTGCGGGCCGGGCTCCACGAGTGTGAATCCTCTCCCGTGTCTCAGGTGTCTTCCATCTGCACCAAGGGGATGCTCTGAGTGTCACAATACCCCGGGGAAGGGCAAAGCTCAGCCTGTCTCCGCACGGAACCTTCCTGGGGCTTGTGAAACTGTGATTACAATACGGACGGTGGTTTTGAGCTCGGAAGATGACGGTGGGCGCGAACTGGAGACAGCCGAGAGAGAAAAGGGGCAGCGGCCTCTCCTGGGTTTGATGGTCACCGATCTCCGCCCCCTCCTCTTCCTGTCCCACCCCCAACCCGTAGACTTTGATTCCGTGGCTATTAAAGAGGTGTGATACCGTGCTTTTGTTCGCCGTGCAGCCCCACACTCCCGCGGGCAGGGGGCCGTGCCGGCCTCGGGCAGCCTCCCGCGGGGCCCGCTGGACCGCTTCCAGCACAGCACCCCCACCTAGCGGCCGCTCGGGAGAACCGGCCCGCGCCGGCACGATCTGCGGCGCCTCCCTCCGCTCGCGGACTCGCGGTTCCCCGTGCCACACCCCCTCTGTGCCACCCGCTGCCTCCTCGCTCCGCCGAGAGCCTCGCTCCCACTTCTCTCCCCAGCAACTGGGCCCTCGGTTCCCAGCACTGTCTCGGGGGGTGTATTTTGCAGCCGTCCGCAGGGGTACCCTTTGCGGCCACGTTACTGCTCGGGCGCCAGGTTCCGCCCTTCCTGCTCGCCCTCCGAGCTGGGACGGTGTCCGCGAAGCCTTGGGTAAACCGTGCGCCCCACACCGGCCCGCCTTCACTCCCCTGGGCTCTCCTTCCTGCTCCAGACCCGCTCACACTTCAATAAAAGAGAATATACGGCTTCCACGCCCCTCGCGCCCCTGCCTAGCCCCGGGATCTCCCCGCCCTCCCGGCTCGCTCCCCGGCGCGACCCCCGGGACCCAGATTCCGCCGCCCCGGGATTCCGGCCCTCAGGCGCTCAGCCGCGGGACACGCAGCGGCGGTGGGGTCGGGGCTGGGCGCGGGGGCGGGGGGGACACGCAGGCGCAAACGCGAGAGAAGTGGGCTCGCCGCGCGCGGCCGGGAGCAGCTGGCGTGCGCAGGCGCCGCGCCACACGGGGCTCGGGGGCGGGGCCGATCCCGTGGTGTCCACGCTCTCGGGTAGGCGGGACTAGGCGCGTGCTGGCCGCGCCGGCGCTGTTCGCCGGGTGTGACGCACAAATCGTGCGCCGCCAGCGCCGGTGGGCCTGGGGCTCGCGGGAGGGGAAGGAGGAGAAGGAGGAGGAGGAGGAGGGGGAGGTGGTAGAGGTGGAGGCTGAAGCAGAGCAGGAGGCGGCCGCGGCGGGGCGGCTCGGCGGCGCGGCGCGCGGCCCAGGAGCGTTGGAATCCTGAATTGAGAGGGCTGCGCCTGAAGACAGCAGGAGTGGCGGGGCCGCCACCGTCGCCGAAGAGATGAGCCGGGAAGCTTGAGGCCGGAGACGCCCGCCCTCGGGCCCGTCCGCCCGGCTTCCCTGCTCCCGGTGAGGACGCCCCCTACCCTTCCCCCAGCTCTGCCGCGGCCTCTCCCAATTCGGGACCTCATTCCCACCTAACGGGGGCCCAGGAGGTCCTCGAAGGGGCTTCTTAAGGCCCTCGGGCGCCGAACTGTCCTGAGCTTGGAGGACCGAACCGGCGTGGGACGCATTCTGGCCCCCGGGAACGGAGCCGGAGAGGGGGCTGGGCCAACCAGCTCACGCGGCTCAGTTCTGTCCCGGCGCCCTGATTCGGCTGCCTAAGCACTGATCGGGTTCTCTTTCAGTTTCCTTGAACATTCTTCCGTTTTCGTTAGATTTTACTCCTGAGCCATAGCCCTGGGATCCCCATTCCCTCCTGAGACCTCCTGATTCAACCTAAGCATGCCCATCCCCTCCCCGCCCCAGCCCCCCATTCATTCCGAGGTGATAGAGAACTCTCTTCCCACTCCAGACCACGGTTTCCTTGTGGAAGTTGTGTCCTCCTTGGTTGTCTCTGTATCACCTCAGGGTTCTCGGGCTGAGCCATGCCCCTCGTTAGGTGCTCAATTAGGATACTCTTGGTGATCTTAAGTAAAGAAGTAGAGTCTGGAAATACTAGGTTTAAGCTGGGGATCTCAGAAATAAGCTTTCAGACGCTTGCTGGTTAGCCATAGTCTCTTTGCTTCTGTCTGGCTGGGGGACGGATGATGACACGGACTCTAACGGGCTCCTTGTGGACCGTGTTAACCGAACAGATTGGCAGTCTGTAGGAGTTTAGCGGTTTTTTCCTCTCTCCTTAGATTGTTCGCATCTGATTCCAGTGATGGCGCGCTGAGGAAGAGAGGCAAGATCTTGGGGTTCAGGGTGTTTGGATCCTGACACTCTGACCATTGTTTTACAGGGCTACTGGAAGATGAAAGAGACTATACAAGGGACCGGGTCTTGGGGGCCTGAGCCTCCTGGTCCTGGCATAGCCCCAGCTTACTCAAGTCCCAGGCGGGAGCGTGTGCGTTGGCCCCCACCCCCCAAACCCCGACTCAAATCAGGTGGAGGGTTTGGGCCAGATCCTGGGTCAGGGACCACAGCGCCAGCCAGACGCCTCCCTGTCCCTCGGCCCTCTTTTGATGCCTCAGCTAGTGAAGAGGAGGAAGAAGAAGAGGAGGATGAGGATGAAGATGAGGAAGAGGAAGTGGCAGCTTGGAGGCTGCCCCCCAGATGGGGTCAGCTGGGAGCTTCCCAGCGGCCTCGTCCTCCCCGCCCTACTCATCGAAAAACCTGCTCCCAGCGCCGCCGCCGAGCCATGAGAGCCTTCCGGATGCTGCTGTACTCAAAAAGCACCTCGCTGACATTCCACTGGAAGTTTTGGCGGCGCCACCGGGGCCGGCGGCGGAGCCTCGCACACCCCAAGAACCATCTTTCACCCCAGGAAGGGGGTGCGACATCGCAGGTGCCATCCCCCTGCTGTCGTTTTGACTCCCCACGGGGGCCACCTCCACCCCGGCTGGGTCTGCTAGGTGCTCTCATGGCTGAGGATGGGGTGAGAGGGTCTCCACCGATGTCCTCTGGGCCCCCAGTGGAGGAAGATGGATTACGGTGGACTCCAAAGTCTCCTCTGGACCCTGACTCTGGTAAGGTGGGAGTGGGTGGAGGGAGGGGCTGGGGAGGATCCTGAGCCTCTTGCGGTGGCGACCCTTGGGCCTAAAGCTAGTGGGACGGCAGAGTGAGGGGTGTCCAGAAGAGCTGTGAAATGTCTTAAGCTCCACTCTGAGCAGTAACCAAGTCTGGGGAGGTAGTCGAGGCTGGGATACAGAGTCCCCGAGTGGGTGTTCTGTGTAGGGATGAGAAATGTAGGACGTGCGGTTCACAAAAGCCAAGACAGCCTTACACGCTTGAAATCCCTCTTCATTTGCCCTTTCAGAATAAAGGGGCATGTCTGTTTGCGAAGGGTACCACTCTCCCGGTGGTGGCGTGGGATTTCTCTGAGTAGTGGACCGTGCCACCTGTAGTGGGGGACACTCTCGCTCAGAATATTTCTTTCGGGGCCGGGACTCTCAACCAAACAATTTCCGGCTGTGTTTTTACGAATCGCTGGAGTATTTATTGAACATGTGCAGGCATCCTACTAGGCACCAGGTCCATAGTGGTGGTAAATATCTCCGAAGTTTAGATCTTGTTGAATCTTAGTCATCTTGCTTCTGCCCTGCGAGTAGTACATCTTTTTTTTTTTTTTTTTTAAGATTTTATTTATTTATTTGACAGAGAGAAATCACAAGTAGTCGGAGAGGCAGGCAGAGAGAGAGAGAGGGGAGGAAGCAGGCTCCCCGCTGAGCAGAGAGCCCAATGCGGGACTCGATCCCAGGACCCTGAGATCATGACCTGAGCCGAAGGCAGCGGCTTAACCCACTGAGCCACCCAGGCGCCCCTAGTAGTACATCTTCTTTTCTTTTCCTTTACAGCCTCAGACGTGCTCCTTTCATGCTTGAGATTCCACTCCTTAGAGTTTGTACCTGTCGGTCCCATTTTAGTTCATTTTTGTCTTAACGGCCTGGGTGCATCATTTGACCTTACCCCATTGTTCTTTGATCCAAGCAGTCTTCTCATCCCCACCCTGTTTCCCCTGTCCTGCAGGCCTCCTCTCCTGTACTCTTCCCAATGGCTTTGGGGGACCCCCCGGGCCAGAAGGGGAGCGGGGTCTGGCACCCCCTGATGCCAGCATCCTCATCAGCAATGTGTGCAGCATCGGGGACCATGTGGCCCAGGAGCTGTTTCAGGGCTCAGATCTGGGCACCGCAGAAGAGGCAGAGCGGCCCGGGGAGAAAGCCGGCCAGCACAGCCCCCTGCGGGAGGAGCATGTGACCTGCGTGCAGAGTAAGGGACCCTAAGAGGGCCCAGTCTATTTGTCCCAGCCAGCTCCTAAATCGGAGGCCTCACCCTCTCCTCTTTCCCTCCGCTCAGGCATCTTGGATGAATTCCTTCAAACTTATGGCAGCCTCATCCCCCTCAGCACGGACGAGGTAGTAGAGAAATTAGAGGACATTTTCCAGCAGGAGTTCTCTACACCTTCCAGGTGAGGCAGAATAGCGGTGTTCTCAGAGGAGGGCTGGGACCTGAGGGTAGAAGAGAATGCTGCCACCTTTTCTCCCATAGGGATGTGCTTGGGGAGAAGGAGGAACGTAGGACTGAAGGGGGCAGTCTTGAGGGTAGAGTGCCAAGCCCCTGTAAACTGACTGCTTTGGGGCAGGTCTTTACCTGAGGTCCTGAAATACTGCGTATACCTGATAGTACTGTGCCTCTTTCTGCGGACTGGGCCTTTAGCAGGTCCTCAAAAGGACACAGGACCTTAGTTTTTGTTTGTTTGAAGTAGGCTCCATGCTCGGTGTGGAGCCCGGTGTGGGGCTTGAACTCAGGACCCTGAGAACAAGGTCTGAGCTGAGATCAAGAGTCAGACGCTCAACCCACTGGGCCTCGCAGGCGCCCCAGAAAGGATTAGCGTAGGTTGTTGCTCTGGGCAGTAGAAGGGACTTCCATTTGCCCCAGCGCCCTGTCTCTTGTGTGACTCCACTCTTGGCCGCCTCAGGAAGGGCCTGGTGCTGCAGCTGATCCAGTCATACCAGCGGATGCCAGGCAACGCTATGGTGAGGGGCTTCCGGGTGGCCTACAAGCGGCACGTGCTGACCATGGATGACCTGGGCACCTTATATGGACAGAACTGGCTCAACGACCAGGTGAGGAGCCGTGGGGACACGGGCCCCAAAGGGGACTTGGGGAGCAGGGTGTCTGGGGCCCTCTGGGGGGAGCCCTGTACCCATGCTGAACCCTGCATGGCATGCTGCCTCCGATCTTCTCCCCAGGTGATGAACATGTACGGAGACCTGGTCATGGACACGGTCCCGGAGAAGGTAGGCCTCGCCTGCCCCAGAAGAACGGCTGCGGTTCTAAGCAGCCTTTTCAGTCCCTTTTGCTGCTTTACTCGTGAAGACGATCTTTGTTTTTGGGGAGAGGTAGTAGAAGGCAGTGTGTTAAATTCAAATCTGGTTTTTTTTTTTTTAAGATTTATTTGAGAGAGAGAGAGAGAGAGAGAGAGAGATAGAATGGTGGTGGGGGAGGGGAAGAGAATCTCAAGCAGAATCCATGCTGTGTGTGGAGCCCAGCGAGGGGGTCGCTCTCTTGATCCCCGAGGTCTCGCCGGAGCTGAGACCAAGAGTTGGAAGCTTGAGCAACTGGGCCATTGAGGCGCCCCTCAAATCTTTAACCTTGATCCTGAACTTGCCTATTCTTCTCCCCATGGGGAGGTGGTTTTCCCCTGGGGCTATACGCTAAGATAAGGCTGAAAAGGATTGGTTTTTGACGCCCAGTGGACGGGAGTGGAGGTGGTTGAAACTGGCCCTTGGAGCCTTAGTGAAATGGAGCCGCACGGGCAAAGGAGACCGGGCAGGAGGGCCCAAGCTCTTCCAGCTCCAGCCACTCTCTTGTATCCCTGGCACAGGTGCATTTCTTCAACAGTTTCTTCTACGATAAGCTCCGTACCAAGGGTTACGATGGAGTGAAAAGGTGGACCAAAAACGTGAGTTACCACTTCACACCCATGTGTGTAAAGCCTTGTCTAGAGAGGAATAGGGTTCTGTTTTCTAGAACTCCTTCCTCAAGCTTGTTCACTCAGTCTTTTGAATACAAACAGTCTTGTCGCCGGTAGGCCGTGTGGGGGAGTACTGATGAAGGCACAAGGACTCAGTGGTTTTTTTTTTTTTTTTTTTTTTTAAGAATTTATTTATTTATTTGACAGACAGAGATTACAAGTAGGCAGAGAGGCAGGCAGAGAGAGAGGAGGAAGCAGGCTGCCTGCGGAACAGAGAGCCCGATGCGGGACTTGATCCCAGGACCCTGGGATCATGACCTGAGCCAAAGGCAGAGGCTTTAACCCACTGAGCCACCCAGGCGCCCGGATTCAGTGTTAAATAAGGACAATTTCTTGCCTTTATGGAGTAGGAGTAAATAAGCAAGGAAAATTTCAGCTGGTGCTGGGTGCTGGGTGCTGTGATTAACATACAAGGGTAACGCAGTAGCACAGGAGGTGGATCCTTAAGATGGGGAGGTCTGGGAAGGCCTCTCTGCTGAGACTCAGGTGATGAGGGGGACGCTGTGTGCAGAGCTGGGGAAAAGCGGTCCAGGTAGAGGAGCAGCAAGTACACAGGACTGAAGGCGAGAAGGGGCATTGGAGGCACTGGGGAGTTTCCTGTGTGGTTGGAGCATAGTGAGTGGAGGGAATAGGGGAAGACATTCGGTCAGAGTTGATCGCATGAGGATGGGGAGCAGATCTTACTTTATGCGCCTCGAGAAGCCACTGAAAAATTTTAAGGAGGCCGGGAAATCCTTCACGTTTTGAACTCCTGTTTCATGAAGATTAGAAGCGGGCAAGAGGAGAAGCGGACAGACTAGGAGGGGAGTATGGAAGCCCAGATGGGACACGTGGGCCAGAGGGCCAAGGACAAAGGTAGAAGTAGCTTTCTCTAGGACAGGTTTTGCATTTAGAGCTGATAGTACTTTCTGACGGGTTGGGCATGGGAATGAAGAAAAGCTAGGAATCGGGGAGGCCCGGGTTGGTAGTAGAAGTTACTTGGGAAAAGAACAGGGAGCGCGTTTGGTGAGGGGGGAGAAGAGTTCCTTTCTCTCCTCCAGTTAGTTTCCCTGCCCTGCGGTTCGAAGGCCAGGAAATCTCTACAGGGAGGTGGTAGTACCCACTGGCTCCAGCATTCTTTAGTCCCCAGGTTCAGGGGCTTACAACTCCGTGAGCTGGCAGCCTGCTTCTCCCAGTAGAGATTGGGTGATGCCCAGCGTGAAGAATTTGGCCTTCTGCATTCTTGTGCTTGAATCCCACCTGGGTCCTTTTTCCCGTGACCTACAGCAAGTTGCCTTCCTCTGCTGAGGTGCATTTACCTCATTGTTCGGTTGATTGTTAACAACCCCTTGGAGGATTGTGTGTTAACGGGCCGACCCTCTGCTGGGAAGCGTGCAATTGTTAGTGTATTGTGGGTGTTAACTGATTGAACCCTCATGACACACAGAGGAGGTACGTTCCGTTATTTTTCGCATTGGAGAACAGAGGTATAGAGAGTTACTGCATAGCTTGCCCATGGTCACAAGCTAGTGAATGGAGGAGCTGGGTGTAAGCCCTGGCGTCTGGCTCCAGAATCCTGAGCCTGGGTTAATAGCTGCTCAGCCTTAGTATCTTTAAAGATTTTATTTGACAGAGAGATCACAAGTAGGCAGAGAGGAGGAAGCAGGCTCCCCACCCGGCAGGGAGCCTGACACGGGGCTCGATCCCAGGACCCTGAGATCACGACCTGAGCCAAAGGCAAAGGCTTCATCCACTGAGCCACCCAGGTGCCCCAACCCTGCTACCTTTAACGTGGGGAAAGTACCTGGCCATCCTGGGCTCTCCAGTGTGTTTACTGATAGGACCTCCTTCAACCTGCCTTCTTCCTCCCGCCAGAATCCACATATGCTGAGCCAGGCGCGGGGCCTTGTGCTCGGCCATTTGGCTGTTTGCCTGCGCCTCCACTCCTCTCTAGAACCCTCATGGCAATAGGCAGGACTTCCGTGCTGTCTGACCTGACCTCTAGCACTGCCCCCCACCTTAGGTGGACATCTTTAATAAGGAGCTCCTGCTAATCCCCATCCACCTGGAGGTGCACTGGTCCCTCATCTCTGTTGACGTGAGGCGGCGCACCATCACGTATTTCGACTCGCAGCGCACCCTAAACCGCCGCTGCCCTAAGGTTTGAGAGGGAAGGGGGTACAGATGGGAAGAACGTGGGGAGGAGATCCAGTGGCAAGGCATTCTGGGCAGAAGGGCGGGCTTGGGGCCTGGGACTGCCATACCCTAGGTTCAGTTGGCAAACATAGGGCATCACTTCCTTCTTTTTTCTGTCTCTGCAGCATATTGCCAAGTATCTACAGGCAGAGGCAGTGAAGAAAGACCGGCTGGATTTCCACCAGGGCTGGAAAGGTTATTTCAAAATGGTAAGTGTCTAGGGGGCGCGTGGTATGGGGTCATGAGAGAGGTGTGATAGGAAACAGTTGAAGCCACACGCCTAGGAGTCTTCTTTTTATTCTCTAGAATGTGGCCCGGCAGAATAATGACAGTGACTGCGGTGCCTTTGTGTTACAGGTAAGTAGGCAGCAGCTGGGCTGACAGTTGGGGAAGGAGGTGGGGAGGCCCTCTGTCCCCCGCGATCTGGCTCACAGGCACTTGAGAAGCAGGGACTAACCTCGTGTGTTAGAATGCAGAGATGCAGACATTGTTGGTGTTCTCATGGCTTCCCGTCCCACGTTGGGACTGGGTTTCTTGGTCCTTGCTCTCTGGCTCTCATGTAGTTGTTTCCCAGCTTCCAGTGCTCGAACAGGCTTAGAGTCAGGCTTTTCTTGTCTGTGATACATGGAAGTTCTTGGATAGGCCCACTGAGCTGGATCTGGCTTCGGGAAGCAGGGAGCCCAGGTCCTGGCTTGGAGGGCTGCTCAACGGGCGGTTCTCACAGCCTGCTTTCTTAACACCCAGTACTGCAAGCACCTGGCCCTGTCTCAGCCATTCAGCTTCACCCAGCAGGACATGCCCAAACTTCGCCGGCAGATCTACAAGGAGCTGTGTCACTGCAAACTCACTGTGTGAGCGTCGTATCCCAGGCCTCAAGCCCATTGGTCAATGGGCATGGGGATGTGGGGGACCCTTCCTTCCCGAGAAACTCCAGTTCCTCTCTTGCCTCTCCCCTTCTTCCCAGTTCCCTATGGTTTTTCATATTTAAATGTTTTAATTGATTTCTGTATTTTTTTTTCTTTGAGAGAATACTTGTTGATTTTTGATGTTCAAGGGGTGGCCATGGAACAGCCTCTTCTCCCTCTGCTAGGGAGGAGTTTGGCCTTGTGGCCTGGGTGGGGCGGTCATCCCCCTTCCGTGTGCAGGGGCGGGGGCAGGAAAATGTGTGCTGGGGTGGTGGGCGGGCAAAGGGAGTGTGCCTGCCAGATCTTCAAACTTTGTTTTATACGTATATATAAACGCCACGGTCCTGCTCTGCTCAATAAAGGATCCTTTGGAGATGCGTCGTGCTGGTCTTCCTGCTGGCAGGCTCGGGTTTAACAGGCTCTGTTAACCGCCGCTCGGGGGTGCTGAGACCCCCGCGGGCCTGCCTTCCGTCGCGGGCTCGGGCAGAGAAGCAGTCCCACGGCGGGGAGGCCGGGGCTGCGGGGGGCCGCGCGCGACCTCAGGGATGGGGGAGCTTCGCGGCAGCACCTCCAGGCGCGCGGGGGCTCCTCATCCCCGCCCGGGGCCGGCAGCGCGCCTTCGGTTTCCACCGTCCCCCGCACACTCGCAGCGGTTCGGGGCGGGGTCTGGGCTACCTTTGCGGCAGGAGACGACAAACTAAACCGTGGGTCCGGCGCGCATCGGCAGCGGAGGCAAAGGGAAGCAGCTGTCTCGGGAGCCCGGAAGTCCCTGGAGGCTGAAGCCTCGCCCCTCGCGCGCGATAGGGCCGGCCAGGCCATATGACCTGGGCGCTCTCGCCTCCGCACGTGTAGGGGCGCTGGGCCCCAAGATGGCTGCCAGGCCTCGAGGCCTGACTCCCGTATGTCACTTCCGTACCGGCGAGAAAGGCGGGCCCCACAGCCAATGGGGCTGAGGGGCGGGGCCTCGCCTGGATAGGCGTTCAGGTTATCCAATGGTGGTGGCGTGCCG